>NW_020271327.1:1503601-1944068 GCF_002803265.2 Melanaphis sacchari | reverse complement strand
TGTGTGTGTGTGTGTGTGTGTGTGTGTGTGTGTGTGTGTGTGTGTGTTTAAGAATTAAAAACGGCTAACATCTAACCTTTTTTATTTTTTCAATGTATACGTTTTTAATAAACATATTATTATAATAATTTTTTTAGTACATTTTTTTTTGTTTTTGATAAAAGGCAGCGGCGACAGCGGCACAGAGAGGGACAGTGAGAGAACGTGTAAAAAAGATAGTATACTAATTCACCACAGCCCACCGTGTCCGTCTCGGTTATCTATCGCTCGTCCGACCGACGTTCCACAAGAACGCGGTGCAGCACACACGCGTGTCGTAATATTTCTGATGTCGCTCCTATCGCTGTATTATCGGGGGGGTGGGAATGGGAGAACGGGGGGCAAGGACGAGGGGAGAGGAGTGTACGCGCTCAGGGCTGCCGGGACGGCGACGACGCCGGCGACAACGATGTCGGCGACGTGGCCACCGCCGTCGTCGCGACCGTCGCGTTGTCCGCGGCCACCGGTTGTACGGCGGGCAGCAACAGACACGACTGTTTGCATCCCAATATGCGCAGCTTGTTGTCCCGGCTGAGACGCGGACTCTGCGCGTGGTGCACGGCGGCCGCGCACTGTACGTCGCGCGGCGATCGGTGACGGTGCGCGTGTGGGCCGCGGCCACCGTCCACGCCCGCGACACCGGCTCCGTCGCCGTCCACGCCGCCGCACTGCTGCAGCATGTCCGTGAACGTCTTGTTCTTGGGCGGCACCGTCCGCCGCAGCGTGGGCGTGCGTATCCTGTCCAGGCTGTCGTCGGGCACGAAGCTGGCGTCGTCCAACCACGAACCGGACAGCTGCTGCTGTTGGCTCTGCTCGAACTCGCCCGAGTAGATGACGTTCACCGAACCGCAGCCGGGCGACTGGTCGTCGGCCGACGACGACGCCCCCCCAAAGTCGCACCCGCTGCCGCCGCAGTCGTCCGTCATCCGGCGGTGGCGGTGCTGGTGTTCGCCGCCGCCCGGCCAGAACGACGACGGGTGCCGGAACTTGCGCGTCCACGGCCACTGGACCGGATGCTTGCGCACGTATTTGTACAGCGTCAACAACAAGAACCCGAGCACGACGACGAAGCACAGCGGGCCCACCGTCGCGTATATGAAGAAGTCGATGTCCGCGTGCCGGTCACTCACCACGGCCGTCGCCTCCTCCAGCGATTGCGGCTTTTGCGATTTCAGCGACATGAATCTCTCCACCTGCAGGAAGCACCGAAAAATAAAGAAGAAACAACCTTTATTAATGTCATCGTCGCGCCGTGTTGTTGAGAATACAACGCGGACGATTTTATTAATATGATTATAATGTACGTATTATGTACAGTTATAATATTTTGAGCTCTATTTGATATGTCAGGCACATCCCTCGACAGGTTAAGCGTACGTGACGTACGACCACCAAGCCGTTTTTATAATTGTCAACAAAATTGTCCGATAAAAAAAAAAGCTCGAAAAGACATTTATAATTAAAAGTCAATGTCAGTGATTTCCCTTAACAATAAAAAAAAAAAGAAAAGAAAAAGTTAATATATATACTATTTTTGTGAACTCAGAATCATCTACTGATACAGTCTATAAACATCTTATGATTTTGGGGAAAATAGATAATATAAACGATTTGCTTTCTGTTTTGTCCAAGGTATAATATTTTATATGAGTTATAGGGGCCTAATTCATATTCAAGTCCGAGTAGGAATTTTATTTATTTTCTCATCACGTAGGTACCTACCTACTATCAAGTCGATATTCGAAAAAATCATAGTAATGTATAATGCACAATTTAATCTTTCACACCGTCGCCGCATATTTATAATTTATTACATAAAATAACTGCAGTTCTTTGTATAATGTACCGTATTTTATAAAGTGTAGTACACTTAAGCGTAAACCGTCCATTAATGATCTATGTTTAAATTGAAAATAGGTATTGTTTAATCATGGGATTTGTAAAATGTTTAACTCAATGTTTTTTTTCAAAGATTTCCTTTTTTGTTTTTGTTTAAATAATAAAAGCCTAAGAAAGTTTATTTATTTATTTATTTTTTTGTTTAAAAATGTTTAATTTTTATATTATTTACGTGCACGTTCATAAGATTTAATTTTGAATTGTTAATTAAATCCAAGTATTATACTTCTGGTTCACTATTGAAAGTATATTTGTATGGAGTATGGACCTATAGAGGTAGGGATAATAGATAACATTACAATCGCCTTGTACAAGCATTTTCAACAGACTAAAAAAATACCATTTATAAATTTTAATATAATCTTTTTAACGTCATGCCGGTAATATTACAGAAATACCTATTGTTGATTCTTAGAAATATTTAAATCAGCTGTAAACATTTTATAAAAGTAGGTACATATTACATTTATTTACTATAGAGTAAAGCTACGATAAGCGTATCGTAGCTACTAATAGAGAGTTATTTGGAATTGTATTAATATCGTTATTTGATACATGCCGATTCAAAATAGAAGACCAATTTTATCAATCAACTATTATATGATACCGATAATAATATTACTGCAATTCATCTGAATATTTAAAAAATTTAAATGTATTATAATATTTAATTTGAGACAATTACATAATCGTAAGAATTTAAATTTTTAATGTCGATCAACTTTATTTTTTAATATCCGGCAGGGTTTTATTTTGTACAAGAACTTCTGTTTAACAAATTTAATTATTTTACATCACAATATTATAATTTGTCAGCAAAAGTATATATAGGTGCTTTTATAAATTAATCTAATATCTTTCTCAGCGAATGCAATTTGCATGGTTTTATTTATTAAGACGAATATTCTGCGAATGGAAATCGTGTATTTTATAAATGGAATTAAGATTAACACGAATATCCAGCCATCTACGATTAGGGTAATAATATTAACACGAAAACGCTTTTTAATATAAAATTATTTTGGTTGACTGAAAATCGTTTGTCGTTTAGAAATTTTATTAATGAAAATTATTTTTACTCTCGGTTTACAATACATGAATAATAAAATATTTGATTGAATAACATTATATTTGTTCAATATACTTATACTATATATTTACGAAATCATATTTTAACGAATTATTGCAACTTGCAACCTTTAGAATTTAGAGTTTAAACGATACAAATCGTGTTTATACCACGTCTCTATAAAACACCGAACCCCCGCGACTTGAATATGTTATGAATAATTTATTCGAGTTTAACAGCCTAAAATTCAATGTATTTTGAGTACACATTATAAATATAATAAAAAACTAAGCAAGTGAAAATATATCTCCAATAGGTATTTAAAGCATATACAAATTCCAAAAATTAGATTTCGAATAAATTCATCTTTGAGAGAAAAAACGGGAAAAGACATGTTAGGGAAATTATCCTGTATATTATTATTAATATTGTCGTCAGCGTGAGGGGAAAAAAAATTAACGATAATAGAATAAATGATTTTGCCATGAAGCTTTTGTCGTGTCCCACTGCAGCAGTTCTTCTTATTCGATTTCCATCAAGCACACGCTCGGTACGCATTAGCAGCGGCATGGTGGCGGTCTTTACATCAATTTGCCGTCTATCTCTCTCCGTTTTTCAATCACTCTCTCTCTCTTCTCTCTCTTTCTCACTCTCTCTCTTTAACTAACTATGGTCCTCTTGTTTTTGTCAGCAACATCAGTGCCAGTGACATGAAGTATGATCCCGGTATGGCGGGCGCCAGTGACACGACAAAATAATGCGTTTCCACATTAAGGGTGGAGATGGACCGTTTTGTAAAGTAGGTTGCCCGCGTCGGTTGATTTCAAATAACTCTGCGAGAGCATTAATTTGTCGGACGAGGACGTAGGTATATATAATATGTATATACGCACGATTTATATATATATATGTATTTTGTATATAAATGAATAAAGCATTCGACAAATTCTAGTCTCTTTTAAACATCACACGAATACTCGTGTGTGTACAGTAGGTATCTATATATACGTATGTCATAGAACGACCGTTGCACCACTTGTTCCCCTGGTCTCGGCACTGATCATACGTATCATACGTAGCTACTAGCTTGTCATAGTTGTTACGCGATAATTTAAATACACATAAATTATTTATAAGTATTATTTATTTACCTATGCACGTAAATGCACATAAATTATGTTTTAATATACGGCCTGCACTGGGGATATTTATTGTATAGTTAGGATTTTATTTTTTAATTAGAAACTCGATAAACGGATTACGAAGTGTATTTTTGTTTTTGAACACTCGGCTAGCAAAATATTATGGATCTATATTGCACACCGATAAAATACGTAAATAACGTATTTGCGTATGACACATGCTTACATAATATTAATTTTGTACACAGTTTAATTTTAGGCTTATTGTAATAGTTTGAACGTCGTCATTAAATACTAAGAACATTTAATGCGTAAACGCCAGTTTTTTTGTTGTTGTTATTGTTGTATAAAGTCTGAATTTCAAGTGAAATATTTAAACATTTTAAACCATTGAATTATCAAATTAACCTACAAAATGTTTGAAATTATAAGATAATGGGATTTAACGTGTGTCGTTGAATCATAATATTTGTCTAGAAATGTCAATTTTTTATTATTATTGTTATTAAAAATAACTATGTTAGACAGAGCGATGCCGTACACAAGCAGTATTGATCAGAAAGACTACACCGAGTCGTTTAACCAAACGCACACATAACTTATATATTATTAACCGCATTTTCGAGTCGGCGGCAGACTTTAATTCGGTACAGTAATTAGCCAATGGTAAAGTGCATTACCTACTAGAAGATTATTGGTACACATGTAAAAAATAAAATCGATACAATTTCGGGATACCGTAAAAATAGTTTTATGATGTTAATCAGTTTTGTTTGTAAATCGAATGTAATCATATAATTGGTACAGGTGTAGTGCTGTAAACGCAGTCTAATATAATGTTTATAATATGCCAACGTATTATTTAATATATTTATATATTATATATTATATATTACTACACAACGAGTACTTACTCATAATTTAAATTAAAAACAATTTTAGTAGCTAATTTTATAGATTTACTTAAACTTTGTATAAGTATTGCGAGACGTTAATGGCATTCGGCTGCAAAATATTCGACGATGCAAATAATTGTATGTGATCGCTGTTAACTTTTTTAATTGTGACGGCAAAATCATTATTGATTTACATTAAAATTAAATTCAGACGTGTAATGATATTTCAAGTGAAACTGACAATAAAAATAATAATGAATATGAATACCTAATGGCTAACTATACAGTAATAGGTACATAATCAATTTACGTTGGGCACATTTGGTGTAGTCGCGCGGGAAGTTTTTCTAATGGGCGTAGGTACCTTATTATAAAACCAATCATTATGCTGATAAATTATTCACGCGTTGACTTGTATAAACCAATTTCACAAACTATATTAATGATAAGTAATAAAAATTCCTGTTTTGTCCTTTGATTGATATGGTTTTTTAAGACTACACACACTATCGGAGGTAATGAGAAAGACGGGATGTATAACTCAGCATTAAAAAGTGTTGCTTGATTATTTTTAATATATTAGAAATCAATGATGGGAAAATAAATCAAGACATTAATGAGAACAATTTACTATAAATTCAAATTATTTCAAACTTTTCGTGCTTGTAATTCTATGTTAATCTGAAATACTATATCGTTTACATTAAAATGCATATATTATATTTAATGAAAGGTACTTTAAATATTTTTTTTTAACTCTATAAGCGTTTCGATACAAACATAAAGCTGTATTTCAAATAATAATATATCATTGACCACTCTTGCGGAAAATATTTTTAGTGCAGTTAGCATTAACGATCTTCGTAATCATTTATACATTATACTTATATTAACTCATATTCACGGTAGCGCGCAATGGCTGTCGGAAAATAAGACAATAATAGTTATTATATTTTGAATTTGATTATGGAAAAACCGCATTAAATTGAATTGTACGTATTTATTACTTACTGTAAATAGTTTCCTACATATGGTACAATCCTGGTTGATGACATTTCTACTGTATGACATATTTAAATATTCTACTATATGATCTAAAATTTATAAAATTTACTATTATTTTTTTTTTTTTTTTGTGGGAGAAGATAATAAAAAATTTAAATAACTTTGAAGTTATTGAAAAACAATTATTTTTTTTTCGTTATCATTTTTTTTAACCGTTTAACTTTATTTTAGTGACAATATACGTTTTCAATGCTTTATCCCAAACAGAATAATTTTTGAAATTCTTCGAAAAGTAGCTAGTAAGTTGTAAGTATTTGTCTGAAATATGATATATAATATATATTTATATTAAAGAACTCCAAAAAATATTCTGATTTGGGATAAGGAATTAAAAATGTATATTCTCATCCAAAAGAGTTAAAACTTAAAAAATTATAACCGACTAAATTTTGTTTTTATTTTCTAAAAATCGTGTATTGTAATAACAACTTAAAATTACGCAAAAGAAATATTTTCAAAAACGATAGTGCGTTTACTGAAATAAAGAATATCCGATCACACCGTGTAATTTATAGTGTGATACAGTGTTTAATAAAATTTAAAGAATATTCTTAAAATGCATCATCATTAAATAACTAGGCTGCATACGAATTGCATACCTAAAACGAAAAATATAGTCGCGGCTAACAAATTATGTCCGTGGTTTTCGTACAACACGTTCGAGTAGCGTCCTCAGTTTGTCTGCGATAATTCCGAGTTGTGTCAGCAAGAATCGTTATTACATTCATTTTTGTTCGGTGACACGAGTAGATTAGTAAATATTTGTCTCAGTCCAGTCTAATTGATTATCGATATACTATCTGTCAGTACCGCCGAACAATTTATCGATGGAAATTAATTTTGTTCATGTTAACATATCAGTTATATTAACATTGCGATCGTTTTTTAAATGCATTGTACCAACGTGATATTTTTAAATTTCAACTTTGCGACTCGATGAAAAAAAAAATCACGAAATAATTTATAACTATGTTCATAATATTAACCATACTATTTGTAAAAATTACAGTCTCCAGTCCTTAAAAGTGTGGAAAGGAAAATCGCGGACGCAACTCGGACGTGTCGTTGGTAAACCACAGACGCGACTTGGACAAAACATCATTTTTGGACGTGATTCGAACGCATCGAATAAAACTGCTAGTCTAATAATTAGAGTTGTATATTATATTATTACTGTTCTACTAACCCGATATTCTTCTCCGGAAAGTTCCATCAGCGTGGCGTTGGTTTCGACCAGGTTGTGCAACGGGTCATCGTCCTCGACCACCCGATCGGAGATGGCCGCCGCCGCCGTCTTGTCGGAAGCTGACGGGGACCAGGACGAGAACGAGGAAGACGCGATAGCGGCCACGGCGGCTGCGGACGCGGCCGACGAGGCTCGTTCGGAAACGGGCACCACGCTGACGTTGACCATGAGACGCGGGGGGACGACCAACACGCGGTTGATTTTGACCTCGTCATATTCCAGCGACAGCCTGGCCGCGAGGTTCAGCTTGAGGTATTTGGCGAAGTCGGTGCGTCGCATCTGCGCCACGGTCGAGTTGCCGGACAACAGTAACACGAACCACCGGCTGGGCGTGTTTTGATCGGCGGCCAACACGGACGACGACGCCGACGACGCCGACGAGTCGCCTCCGCCGACTTTGCCATCACCCGCAGGTCCCTGAGAACGCATGGCGTCCTCCAGGACGCGTTCCTGTTCCTCGCTCGCCTCGTCCCACCGTTCGAACAGACTCTTGTTGCCACCCACGACGGCCACCGTAACCGCTTTGGACGAGGGCTCCGCTTCCGCGTCGCCGTTAGACGCCACCGGTCCTCTTTCCTTCTCGGTCCCGCCGTTCTTGATCATATATTTGGTCGCCACCGTATAGTATCCCTTGTTGGCGGCCGCGGCCAGTGTGGCCGGATCGTCTTTGTGGTTGAACCAGCTTTTCAGCATGTTGGCCACGAGGTTCTTGTTGTTCAGGTCGCGACCGTAATCGCCCTCACCGACCGATTCTTCGGACGACTGTGACGATGACGGTTGATCGGTGCTGGTCTGAACGACGTCCGTCCACGATTCCGGTGGTCTGCTAGTGGTGGCCGGTTCTGATTTGATGGCCATCGCCGACGAATTGCGACCGTCCACCGGCAGAGTGGCCACGGCGGCCGTCTGCACGTTCCAAACCGTTTCGGCGGCCGCAGCCGCGGTCGTGGACGTGACGGACGCCTCGGCCGGCGAGGTGCTGGTGCTGCCGTTGGTGACGTCAGTCAGGTTGCCGCTCAAGAACGCCCCTTGCAGCGTGCTGGGCGTCGGTTCTTTTAACGGGTTTGTCGCTTCGTTCCTCGACGGTAACGTCACTTTGTCCTCGACGGCCACTCCGTTGGCCACGGCGTCCACTGTAAACAGGAAACGAACGCGAGGTTATAAAAAACGTTATCTCGGAGTCCTATATTACGAATAACATACCTACCATAACGTAGGTATTCACGTTAATCGTAAATGTAACAAAATGTATTTCAGTGGCGAATCTAACTCATGTGTAGGAGGAAGAAAACTGCTAATATTTAATGTATAAAATCGTTTTATATTATCAAAGACTACATAAAAAAAAATCCGAGGAGGGGTAAACCACATGAAGCCACTCCGATGTGACTTGATCCGGCTGATTCAAAAACTGTTGATTTTATATTTTTATAATGTTTAGTATTCTTATTTTTTGATTTAAACAATTAATAAGTATCTACATTTAATTCGTATTTATTTTTCTCAGTTATTTCTATGTACACTCTTGTATAATTCTATTACGGTTTATGGCGTGATTTAAATTTTAGTTAATCAAAAAATTTGATATTATTATTGAAATATTATAAGTTACAAATGTCATAGTTCATTTTATTGGATACATTCAAATCTAAATTATTCATTCAACTATATGTGATAGAATTTCTTTTTTCTTCATGGCCTATATGCTGTAATGTAAATGTAATAGTAGTAATATTTTTCTGAAAAATCTGATACTTTGCAAGAAATTTAAAAACTGATTTGCGAAAAATAATTAATCATACGCATTATAACAGTGAAATGTTATTGTTATTTTTCAATGTCAGAGAAATATTTATTTCCATGTAATAATGATTTATTATTAATAAATATAAATGCTTTTGGTATAATAATACTTGATCTTTAGTCAGTAAAAATTAATGTATACAGATTTAAATTATTTAAATCTATATTTATTATATTATTTATTATTTTATTTATCTATATTCCAATTAAATAAAATTAATTAATTAATTTAATAAAATTAAATAAATAGATATAGTAGATGCACTATGTTTTTTTTGATATGATTCTTATCTATTTGTTTTAAATTGTATAAAACAACAATGCTCGTCAGTGGTGCTGCTATATAACAATATTATTTACAGTTGAGTGCCGAGTGTGTTTATTATAATGTGCATATTAAATAAACCTAGCTATTATCATAATAATATTTTACACAATATCTAGTAATATTTTGTTAGTTATTTAATACAGTCGTATGATATCGTATTGACTTTACAGTCAATTAAAATTTTTAATCTGTATTATTAGTAATCCTGATGAATGATTTTAAGATAATATTATGCATTACCACTACGTATATATAAAATATATTATTTACATTTTTTATCAATGTAAAAAATGTATTCGTATTTTATTGCTAATTGATTCTGATGACGAGATGATATCATTATTATCTGAAACTATGAGAAAATATAAAATATATTTCAACTATTAAGTAAAAGATTTTTTTGGTTATAGTTATGGAGTTTCTTAAGTTTTGTTTAGTTTAGTTTCTTTTGTTGGTTGTAAATTGAAATAAATTATTATTCACTTGAATAAACATTACCGTTGACAATCGTCTAATGTTTAAACTTCTTTCTATTTACTTTTATTTTTTCATAATATTGTCTTTTTTAGTGTTTTCTCTATAAAATATGATTTGAGTAAACTATGAAAAAATAATAATATATTTTCAGTCTCAGCAGTTTAAATTTTTTGCTTTTTTTTAATAATTTGAATGTAATAATATATTTTAGAAAATTAACTGTCGCTTACAATTCTTTCTGTTTTCACACACTTTAAATAACTAAAACTTTTGTAACTTTTGTTCATTTTCAGAATATTAACGACACTTTTAAAAGCATTTTAGAATATTTAAAAATTGAATTTCCTTTAAAGTACGTGTTTTAAAAGTTTCTCTAACGCTTTTACAAAAGTTTATTCAAAGATTTTTAATAATGTGATGGTATATTTTAAGAAAACAAAAAATTGTTTTAATTAATTTTTAATTTAAATTAAGTTCTTGGATATGTTAAATTATATTTGAATAAAAAAAAAAAACACAAAGTACTTAGGTATTTTAATTTTAACAAACACTAATTTTTATGACAATGTTTTCATAATTTATTCCAAGATGATATATTAAATTCAGGTAAAAAAATTCTAAACTTCATTCTGAATCATTACTCATAAATAATTATTTATTGTCGTACTAGATAATAGAGAATTTGGTCTACCAAACATAATAATTTCATCTATAGCAGTACAATAATACGTACACACTCTGTAAAGTATATTACGATTTTCCAATGGATTTTTTAAGATTTTTATGTTAAAATAATATTACTGATTTCAGATTTGTATGTTTATCTTTTACCTTCTCTAATATAAAAATCAGATTAAAATTAGTTTCTAGAATGTGTTCATACCTAATGATGATGATGCAGATTTTATATTTCTTCATTTTAGGTTCTAAACGAGCAGAGGAATGTATTGATTTTATAAAAGAAAGTGTTTATTTTTTAAGTATGCTATCACTTTCTGTATAGCGGCTTTAAAAGTTTATGTAGTCCAATCAATAAATTGAAAATTGAACATAGATGGTTCTTTAGTTTTTTGAGAAGTAATTTCTCAGTAGTTTTTTTAACAAGTTAACCGAAAATCCGAGACTATATACTCGTTGTAACCATATGAGAAAATACAAAAAAAAGCAATATTTACAATACATTCTTTTTTCTCACAGCAAAATCAATTTTGTTTATTTTCCTACAATTTGGAAAATAATAATCCTTCATGAGAGATAAAATGTTCACAAATTATTAACAAAAAAATAAATAAATAATAAAATAAATAAGCTATACAATTTTTAAATATGTTATTTTCAAATTTAACAATATACCTAACTATTCTATTATAGAAAATTATTATCATTTTTTAATATTTAAATTGTTATTCGTGCGTTTATCTTGTACTTTTCTAATGAGATTTGTTTATGAATTTAACATTTGTTTTGTAAAATTAGACTCTATTTTACTATGAGATAAATAAACACTTTGTAAAACGTTGATGTGTGTGTGTGTGTGTGTGTGTGTGTGTGTGTGTGTGTGGCTATGTTTTACTGACGAAATGTTTAAAACTATTGCATGCATATTATGAAAACTCGTAAAATAATACATCCTATAAATAACCAGTAGAACGTGTGTGGGATTAATGATGATAATTATTATTCGACCTCATATTATATAATATTATTATGATTATATGTTACCTATATGGTGCACTGACACGAGTACCACATTGCAGTACATGTGCGTATGAGTAGTATTTATTATACACGATGAAATTTGCATAATATGTACCGTAAACCATAGATTAAATGTTTGTATTAAACGTAATGTAATTTTGAATACGAACCAAGGGCCGCAGAATCAATGGATATCATCAGTTGTGCATAAATCAAATACATCATGACGCTAGCATAATAAAATGATTTTTGGCGAGTACGTATCTGAAAGCATTTGGTTTCCTCCATTTTTTTTAAAAAATGATTATTTTATATTGTATTGCTTCTTTGTTCCGCGTTGTCTTGTTTCGTTCTCGCTCACGTTACATCTAAAACAATATACACACATATGATATAAATATTGCATACACGCTCTGAAAGAAAATATTTTTAGAATGTGTAATACTATGTATTATGTAAGCATTTATTTAAAAATGGGTATATCTATTTGTCAATAATTGAAAATAACTACTGGAATTCCCGATGGTTTTCGTACGATGTGGTATGTAATCTTGAAATATATAAGTTATATTATATGTGAATGAAAATTATTATTAATAATCTAATATTTTTATACTTTTTAATCGACTATTGTTTAAATTGATTCAATACTTGATAAATTCAAGACATGCGATCATCGTTATCTACATTGGTGTATTTAAGAATTAACTACTCAGAGACAACAAAAATAACCATACAGTTATAGAAAAAAATATATAGATTAATTTTTATAATAATCTTATATATCTTAAAATAATGACAAATATAAGATTTAAATTTTTTTCCTGTGTTGACCAAAAAAACAAAAAATCCTCAATTATAATATCATAATTTATGATGGGGAAATTAAATTACTTTTGGTGGTTAATATGACTAAGGCATTTTTGTTAATGATAATAGTAATATTATATGATGATAACAAATTTAAAAATATAAAAATGTAATATTAACTGCGTGAAAAAAGTGAATATAGTTAGGAGAGGATGAAAACATCATCAATTTAAAAATAAAATGCCACACGGGAAAACAGTCACTGTTACCCCTTTTAAATACGGCCTTCATTATATACCTACTTTAATTTGCAATTATTATGATATAAATCATTTTTTAAGAATAACAAAAGCTCGAACAAATAAAATTTATTGCTGTCTTAGAATTTTCCAATCACATACTATTTAGTTTTAAATCTTGTGATCAATAATAAACATATTAGTTGTTAATAATTATAGGTATTATGCATATAAATTATAAATAAGAAAAAAATGTTCCTTATCACATCGAATATACTGTTTTTCTACCAGGTTATCCCCCTTAAAAACAGTATTTTTTTTTACTGATAGCTAGTTAATAACGATGACTTAAATAAAAAGTCAATAATTTATAACTTAATTTTCTAGATTTTAGATAGTGTAAGCATTTTTTTTTTTACGATTGTAATAGTAAGGCGGCTAAGCTAATATATTTTTAAAACGACATTATTTTTGACATGAAATGGTCATCGAATAAATTGTTATATTTGACATCATTATTTTTTTTTTTTCAGCTTAATAATATATCTTTTCCGTCCATAAGTTGGTGGAGCTAAGCTACACATTGCGTGTCTTCTAAGATACGATATGGTCAATATACTCAATATTATTTCTAGTGAGAATACGTTTGTAATAATAAATCACTATTTCTTGTTTATGGCCATAAATGGACAAACGGATACAGTTTCTGTGTACATAATATATATATATATATATATATATATATGGGGGGGGGTGGTCTTTTGTTATATTTCCAAAGCACACACACCCGCGTACGATAAAAGATAAATAGTCATCTCTTTTATTTCTTGTGCGCGAACGCGTATCCATTATCAGACAAAATGCTTTTACTTTCGATCTTGGAGGTATACAAAGAAATATAATTCATTTTCGTATTTTGGACAAAGAGTGATACATCACATGAATATATCCCAGTTGAAAGCTGTTCAAATATAAAAGTTTAATACTGTTTAAATGTATTCAATTATGTGGGAGCTTTTAAATTAAAATGTTTATATTTTGTTCACGTTTTAAAAACAATAAAAACTTGATTTTTTTATCGAATCAATACGATTTTAATTTCAATAGGTTAATTCCTTATACTTTTGTAAACTACAAAAAATAATAATTTTAATTTAGAATGTTGAAGATTGTATTGAGTATAATATATTTATGTATTTATAGTGACTTATTATAAGTTATTTTAAGGTAATATTAATCATTTTAGACAAAATAATTTTAAGTTAAATTTTTTGAATTTAACAATCATCATTTATATTTGATATTAAGCAAATTATACTTCATGATCAACTTAGCTTAATATTATTTATATTTTTTGTGGGTTATTAATAAAAACAGTTAATTTATAATTGTTTAAAATAAATCAATCATCAATTTAAAATGTTGTTATTTATAAAACGTTGAATCGCGTAAATATGTTATGATAAAAATGTTCACCGAGTAACAACCAAGTTCATTATTAATACAACCATAAAAGTTTCTTGACTCTTTAAGTAATTAATAAATTGAAAAGTTCACATGTAAAGCTGAAAGTTTTACTAAATCATCCTGTAATTCCACTATACTTGTAATGAATTAATATTAGGAACAAGTTTGAAAGTATAAATTTATTTAAATTTTAATTTTAGAATTATTTTTTTAGGTTAAAATTAAATGAAGTAATCGTCTAATAAAATTATGTATACATTTTATAGCAAAATATGCTATAATTTATCTTTAAAGCTGTTTCTAATTTTAATACTTTATATTAAACTTATTTAGTGGAAATATTAAATATTGACTTTAAACTGTATTTTTAATGCCTTATGTTAAAACTAAATAAATTTGTTTCATTTGATCATAAACTGTATTTATAGCTAAGAAGGGAGAGTTAATTTTATTTCTCATTAATTTCGATAATCGATGATCTAGGGACGAAAATAAATTGTAATTAGTGACAGTTTTATAATGTAAATTGGATGTAAAAATATGAATATTACTATCTTAATTATATTATAATGTAATAAAAAATGCATTAAATATTACATTAAAATATAGATTGTGAAATATTAAATTTCTGGTATCAATACACTAATTTAAAACCATAATCGGGCCAAAAAAATCATTTTATTTTTATTTTTTTGCAGTATACTCGTATACAATACATAACATTATACACAGATATTAAATTATTGGTATTTGTGATCGATATAATGCATTACTATCAGATGGTATATTTTACATGTTATGTAGAATTATTTTATAAAAAAAAAACACACACAAATAGGTGCCTATTATAATTTATTCTTGCTAAAATTAGATCATTAAAATTTATTTTAAATTATTAATATTTTTCTTTAATTTAGGTTAATTAAAAACCATTAAATTATTTTTATTTCTTGTTAAATTGAAATTACAACCCATCTAAACATTCACAAAACATAAAACTCCCTTTTTTATAGTTGTTAAATATTAATACATTTGTATTTGAATGAGTAATATGAATTTAATTTAGGTAATTATCAAAATAAAGGAATTTTTAATAATATCTCAATCTATCATATGTACATTGTGTATGTAATACTTCAGTTTACTACAATAAATACCTATTAATAATACTTTATAATTTAATACACACGATAATGTCGTATGGCACAAGGTTATTTAAAGTATAATACAAACAATTTATTATATATTATGCATATTGTTTTTTTTTTTTTTACATCACTAGTTGGTGTATACATTAATAAGTTCGTAAATAAAATATGTACAATCGACATTTTAGCTTGTGCTCAGTCACGCACGTGCCGACATCTTGCAGGCAAGTTTAATATTATGATTTATAATAATATACAATCTGTACATAACAACTACACGTCATGGCAGCATTGACGTGCCTTTGAAGAATGTGACTTACTTGTGACGCTGTACAGCCCGAATAATATATCATTACGGATTCAATGTTTATGAATTGTACTATTATCCACTGATGTGTTATATTAAAACAATATTTAATACTAATGAATGTTATTATTTTTTAATGGTTGGATACCTTTATATTATATTTTGTATACATATGTGCGCTATACTTATAGTTTAGTTGTGGGTAATACACAGCTGGGTACGGTAAATTATATTAACAACCATTCTCGCTATATTATATTTTGTAGGGGGTAACTGTATAGGTTACCCTTTAACTTTGTTATCACAATTATTCTATTATTCCGATAGAGAATATAATATTATTATAATATTATAACAAGCGTCATATAAGTCGTGTAATCACCGAACGTGTTTAAATATTTGTAAATTCTGCAATACATTATAACATGCGCCGCGTGTCCAAATATGTAGGTAACGCGCTTATTCCCGACGATTTAATTTTTTCATTTTTGCATAATTTATTTTATCTCTTAAGTATGTTTTTCACTATAATTATTTTTATTTATTTGTTTATTATTATCTTTCTTTTATTTTTTTTTTTTAGTGTCGTCATTTTTAAGCACGCGTAGACATAACAATAAACAATAACATAACCGAATAAAGCGAGCATTGTGTTTAAAATATTAACGAGGAAATGCATAACGTTTTTAAATATACGTTTTGGTTATAAACTAACACTTTTATAAAAACCACATATGTAGTTTAATTTTTACAACTGTTAAAATATTGTCTACAATTTTTACGAGCAAGTAAATTATACAATTTTAAATAACGATCGCACACTATAGACGAAAATGTGTTAAATCCCGTATTTTATATAGTTTCAAATATTTTTCTTTAAGTACTGAAAGATTTGACTAATTGTAATAATGGAGTAATTGCTCACGATCGATAAGGAAAAATAAGCTTTATGGTTAAATCTATTTTATTTCAGTGAGTATTAGTATATGACTAAATTATTGCATGATTATGTGACATGTGTTCAAATTTATTTCTTTGAGTAAGTTATTAAATAATATTTAGGGAAATGTGTTGAAGTTAAATTATTTGTATTTGACTCATTAAAAGACAAACCGTGAGCAGGCAACTATGCATATTGTATATGTCTACAAATATATGCTAAATTTCAAAGTTTATCACCACATTTACACAATAATATAGTGGATATTAATTACTCGCTATCTAAATAATAATATTAATCTACTGCGAACTAGCTTTATTTCCAGAGCGTTAAATTTTGACAATTACGAACTTATGATGCTCTAAACACAGTTAACATACGTCTAAATTCATTATAAGTGATTAAATAAACGAACCCGAAGTCATGAACATTTTAATAAATTAATTTATTATTTAACATTTTTATTACTCTGTTTTAATATAATGCACTGTATGCCCGTTGTTATATATGCGATGTATAAGTACACACATGATTTATACCCAAGTTAATTGAAACAGTCCAACTGTTATAATATGTGTGTGACGTTAGCTAAATGTTTTCAAACGCTAAAATATGAAATAATATTATAATATAATGTGTGGGATTTTATTAATAAACAGCAGAAGAAATTTATTCATGAAAGTCGCCGCTTACAAAGTCATGACCCTACTCATATTTTTAATGATATGCACCTAATTAAAAAATATACTATCTTAATGTGTTATTCATGCACATCGAATACGTCGTAATGAAACTGGTACGCGTCTGTCTGTTACGTTGTTTATAAATAATAAGATATAATATTATACACACTGCGGTGGCACATATATAAAGATTAGAGAGTTGGGCAAGCACAGCTCATGATAATAATATGATATATTAGTTTATAATAATATGTAGATACATAATAATACTCGTCGTCAGCGAGTCACTTTAAACCATAATGTTGTGTATGTTGTGTACACTTTGTACACGGGATCTATTATACGAATTTATGTATTTAATACTGTTGTTTACTTATCCCTACTAAACTGTATAATAATATACAGGCATACTGCTGCCATTGTTTTTTATTAATTTGTTGAACTATATTATATATTATATCACGAGTGTCAATGATGGCAGAGTGAGCGCAGACTACGTTTGAGTGTGTGTGTGTGTATGTGCGTGCACAGGTATAGGTCGATTAAAACCCATATGGTCGGTTGGACTCGAGTGACAGACACGCCGCCTGGAGAGCGACGTGGGAACACACCTAATAATAATATATAATATTGTGCATGGTGCTGCTGCTGCCGTGAGCACCAGATAATAATCCCAGCGAAAATGCGAATTACTTCGTTACTATGGGGACCGTCAAAATCGATAGGAACATGTTTTACGGCACATTTAGTCTGTATATTATTATTGTTATTATTATTATTATTATTATTATTATACATAATGTTTTAAACATATATATTATATATATTTATTATAAATCAGAAAATGTAATTGAAAATTATACAATATGGTTCGACCGTCTAGTGCTGCGAGGTGAATTCTATCATGACGATGACGAAGGTAATAATAAAACGTCGACGGACGACCGTGAGGACGAGACGTACCGTCATGTAGCTACATCTGTAGGTGACATATTATATTGCACGTGAAATACTTTGAAATAGGTAGAAATTAAAAAACGAATTTATATCATACGCTTACATAGACCTACAAGAAATGCCGCCGTAGTTTCAAGTTAAAAAAAAATTGTCTAATATAGATTTAAATATTTAAAGGATTAATTTTATATTGGCGTTTTGGATGTGGGAGGTATACATACATTTTTAAATAATGGCATCCCGTATTGTTTTTAATTCCATTCCCTAGAAAAGCACATTTTTATGAAAATACTGATGTTTAAAATATAAATTGGCGTTGGTAGCTGCCATTGATTAGGTATCATTAACAGATTTTTTTTCAATAATATAATAATAATAAATAAAAAAATTATTAGAGCAAGTATTAAACTAGCAACTTTTGACAATCGGTATTCGTCTAGCGTATCGCGCGTTCGAAAATATTATACTCGCGTTTATACGCACGTCATGTGCATATAGCCAACCGCCATCGTCTGTTGAATAACAATCGAGTTTGTTAAAACTTTGAAGCGCCGAATATTTGTAATATATATTACATATTATTATTATTATTATTATTATGCGGCGTGTAACCAGTCGTCGATCCGATTGGTTGACTGTAAAGATGTCGGGACCTAACCGTGTATAAATATAAACGTTTTGTGGGCGACTTTAATGTGATCAGAAAATCAAAGACAAGATTCAAGATAATTTATTTTATCTTAACGATGTGAACCATGAATAATTAAAATTTAAGTTATATTTTAATTATGATAGTTAATGTCTATACATCTATTTTAGAAGTTATACTGCACCATGGTGTCATTTCATCTCGACAAAATCGCCGCATATAAACCTGCCACGGGTCCGTGTAAAATTTGAGTACATACCACCGAATAATAATTAATTTTGTCATTTATATTAAATGCAAATACCGTTGTTAACAAATGAGTATTGCAATCGTTTTACTGCGAGTAATCTACGTGCCATATAAAACGCGTAAAGAATAATAATAATAATAGCAGAAAACGAGTCCGTAAATAGTATTTCATTATTAAGTGATTTCCGTTTTAATTTAGAAATAAAATGTAACTCAACTGCAGAAATCGATCCCCCGCGATTCGTTTTCCAATTATCAACACTTTGGTTTATAATTAACTTTTTGAAAAGAAATATACCTACATATATATATATATATATATTTGTTACGAACAAAAGCTATATTATTTTTATGATCACATTTCTTAAACTGTCAATTAAATTTTGAATTAAGAAAAAAAACTTAAACACGAAATATAATTAATATATATTTAGCGTGTGACAGAAAATTGATAGATTTATTAACTTTATGGATCAATATAATATAATGAAGGTTATATTATTTTTTAAATGTCCAAGAAATATTTAATTTTGACTATTTCAAGCATAACGAATATTATAACGTATTACGAGTATATAATGTTTATATATATATATACATTATATTTTGATAATGCTTAAATTAAATGTAATTATATATTATATTATGTTTAATAATATATAGGCAGTATATTATTTGTACGATCATTCAATCAATAAAATATTATGTTAAATTGAAATAATATTAATGTAAATTTTGTGTGAAATTTTTTAACAAATTTAAGTTAAAACTGAAAGATATGAAATTTATGAACCATGGAAGACGTATACAACGTATCAAATGTTATTGTATTATTATAAGATTGTTATAACTTATAACTTAATAAATAATAATCACATTTTGTAACACGGCGATATGTATAGGCAATTTAGGTACACATACAATCAGTTAATAATTGTCTAAATTAAATTCTAATAAAAATAAATTACTTAATATTCAATTTTATTTAAATTTATATTTTTATAGTTCACACTCATATCCATTTTTACATTTTTTTGTTTACCAAAAGTCCAATAACAAGAAAGACCATTTAAAATTATTAGTATTATATAGCTAATTGAAGTATTTCTTTTACAGGTAAGTAAATTACAATAAATGAACTGATTAAATAAAAACCAGGTTGTATCAAATAATCTAACTCTGGCATTAATTATTTAGGTGATTTTTATCATGCATTTTAAATTTTTTTCAGAATATAAATGGTATAGAATTAAAAAATAAATAAATAAATATAAAAAATAACTTGGTATTCAATTTTATTTTGAACTGTTTATAATTTGATCAAAGCTTATAAATAATATCTATAAATATGTACTATCATACATATTTATATAAACACATAAAAAAAAAAAAAAAAACATGACAGAATAAATTGAGTGTACCCCATGGTATATTTTATTTTTTTTTTTATATATTTTTTTTATAAATATAATATGATTGTATGTGTGTATGTTTATTTTTTTTTTATATATAAACAATGGTTTTATATGGTATATTGCATTTCACAAAAGTTATACTAAGATAAATTTTACTACTACCGTTTTGCTGTCGTGTTATGTGCTTCCAACCAATCAAACGTGATTATTAAAAAAAAAAAATACAAAACAGTTTAAGCACATTTGATATATTATCCACTGCTGTTTTTTTTTTTTTTTTAATAGGGCTATTTGCATGAGAAGCAAACCATTAATCTTTCCCCATACAAAATATCAATATTTAATTTAATAAAGTAGAATAGTTGGAAATTGCTTTCCTCATTGACTAAATGTAATCTAGTAAATCCTTGGTCATTATGTACACTATCAATAATTCATAAAACAGTATAATAATAATTATCATCCCTATTGTTTTTTAGATATATTGTTCCATTATAATTTATACTACAAAGAAAATAAAAAATAACTACTTTACAAATTGTAAATCTAATTATTAACACTTTTATTATCTGAATCATTTATTTTTCATTGCACGTAAATTTTTTATTTACCATGAAAAGAAATCATGTAAAAACTATTATCATTGATTGATTTATTATTATGTCGATGGTAGCTCAATGAGTGTAAGAACGCGTCAAATATTTATTTTGTATCTGAGGTTTTAGTTAATCCGATTAGAATTGTGTATACCGATGACTTAAATTGCAGTTTAAAATTTAATTGTTTTTTAATTATCCTGAAACCGTGTTGTTTCCTGACATTAAATAGCTAGCATTGTTAGAAATTTCACGTATTATTATGTTGAACGCATAATTTTTACGTTATTTCGTAGTCGTAATTGTCACTGTTTTTGCTGTTATTGTTGTTGCAATTTATTCGTTGTGCAGATAACAGATGTCGAGCAATATACGCAAATGTAATACTTGTGTTAAGTTTGTTGTGATGTTTGTTTTAGTTTGGGTACGGATTTCATTATACATCATGTTTTGCATACGAGGTAGATAGATACGGTACAGTCAATTCATTTTTATAACTATATATGTGTATTCTATTTTGAAAAGATAAATTTTATAGTTTTTGTCACTTCTTGAGAACTTTTGTGAACAAATAAATGAAGATTCTGTCTTATTCTATTACCGTTTTTATAACCAATCTAGTAAAAGTAAACAATTTTTTATTTTGATATGATTAATATTTTTCTTGTTTTCATTTAATTAAATTAACTGTATTTTATAATTTCTATTATTAGTTTTCCTAACTTAAAAATCCCCTAGGTAAAATTTTAAATTTACTGTACAATTTACATTACTTTAACACATTTGAATTCCTCAATTTTATTAGAATTTTAATTTTAAGACTAAGAAAAGAAGAATTAATTATTATTAAATAAATTGAATCTATTTGGTAAATTTTAAGTTCTCCAAGAGTTATTTGTAAATTTAATGTCTTAAACATTTTGTTAGTGTGTTATTTATTGTTCAAAATATATCTTACTGTTATACAATTCTTCCGTTTTATTTATCATATTTATTTAAATAAAATACATTTAAATTCAGCGATTAAATTGATTCTAATTAGTAAGTTGTTGTCTTAATATAAGTGCAAAGTATCTTTTTTTAAATAGTAGTAAAATAAATTATAACAATAAACGAAAATCCTAACCTATGAATCACTTTTAGAATTTTTAATTTAAAATTAACTTTATTGTTATCGTTTATTTTGTAAAAATATTAAAAATAATTAATGGGTACTTATTGGTTTTAAATTAGCATTCGTATTGTAATTTTAGAAAAACTAACACACTGTTTCTTTTTATTTTAATGCTGAAATTCAGTCATGTTTTAAATTACATTAAGTTTTATTATTAAATTTATCAATCAACCACGATATTGTATTTTATATTTTTATTTAATTTACCCAAAGTGTGTCGAAATTATATTAACGAATGGTTTTGGTATAATTGTTTTTATAATACTTAAAATAACAAAATAACAAAATAACAATATTAGAGTACTAAAATAAATAATTATGTCTCTAGGGATTACAGATTGTATTTTTTTCTTTAAATTCAATTATTACTGTTATTATAGGAAAGGAATATATTAATGGTAATTCTTACCACTGGTAAAACGGGTTGACACATTTTGAATGGATACTTTCATTTGTATGTGGATTGCAGTTGTGTTAAAATTTTTATTTGGAAAATTAAAATTACGTCTTGTTAGAAAATAAAATAGTTTCAATATACACAGAGTATTTCATTCAGTAAGCTAATCTACTTTTTTTCTCTAATAATTAAGTTATTCAAAATAATATGGTTTTTAGAAATTTTAAATTATTAGATTTATTTAAGTACTTTAAAATACTAAATATTTATTTATTTTTTTTTTTTTTTTTTTTTTTTTGTACTATTAAAGAAATTTTCTGTGATAGCAATTTCAATTTTTCAAATTAGAATCACACTTTCAAATTTTGATAAATTTAAATTAACATTTGAATAATAACAATCTTAGTTATTAAATATTATGTTTAAAGGATATAATTACAAATATATATACAAATATATTATGTAATATTTAAATTTTACTTAATAGACTAGGAAAGATAGGTATTGTTTAATTTTTTAATAATTTAATACTATAGTAAATTAACTATTTTAATCTACTAAAATTTTATAGTTTTTCAATAATTGTTTAAATAATAACTAATAAGATCATAACTCAATAAATTATTATTGTTAATATATTTATATATCTTAAAATTATATAATTAAACATATTGGGTTATTATTACGCATTAGAGTTTTTAAAATTTAAAAAAATTAGATTATTAAAAAAAAAACCTAGTTAAATGTGTTTGTGTTAGTGAATCACTTTATACAAGGAAATCGATTAAAGTATTAATGCTTATTTTTTCTTAGTTTTAACTTTTAAGAATATTTTTTTGATTATTTTTTATAAAAATGTTCAAAAAAGAAAAACTGTTTTAATTTTTACAGTTATAATTTTTAAGTTTTATATACGAGTACTTAATTTTATATTTCATAACAAGGAGAGTATTTTTTGAATTATTTGAGTACGTTTAAATTGAATTTTGATGAAATTAATTTAAAATAAGTATTTAAATTTAGATGAATAGAATAATTGCATAAACTGCTAAATATTGATCCACTCCGCTCATAAAAGTTTAAAATACTAATAACTACTGAATAACCTAAATTGTAATTGTATACTATTTATGATAAAAATGCATAAAAAATCATATTCATACAATAATTCAAAAATTATAACACAAATTAATAAAAAAAAAAGTATTCATTTAAATTATCTCAATATATCATTCAAAGAAAAATCAGTTTTGAATAAATCTTTTAAAACTGCTATGTATAGTGCTTACTTATAAGCAACTTGTAATAAATTAATTATCAAGGGTGAGCTACTAACTTCATTTTAAATATTTAAAACACATAAATACTAAATAATACACATTTGACAACTATTAAGTGTTAAGTAGTGTATGAATATACTATTAATCAAATATCTAAAATGTTTAGTGTTTCTACCGAAATAAAAGAACAGTTTCGCTTATGAATACTGATCTACTGATCTACGAATCAGTGCTGGCCCGAAAGTAATGAGTTATCAATAGTGGAGCGATGTGGGTATGCACTATAATATTTGGTTTTTGTAGAGACGTGGTACATTTTTTTTTGTGAGATAGACAATAATGGCCTATAATAATAACCTAAAAAATATAAAAAAAAAAATGATCTAATAAATTATATGATCTAAATACTTGAAACACTCACAAAATTGTTTAGTTAAAAAAAAATTGATTGATTTTTAAATCGACAATTACAATTTATATCAATATATATATATATATATGTTTTTTGATTTAAGTGAAATTGCATTAAGACTAATATTTGAATTTAAAAATAATTTAAAAAATTTATTTCAAGTATTTTTTTAATTGGTGTAGATTAAATTAAATTAATTTTAATGCTTTTTAGGTGATATTTATACCTGAACATTATGTCGAGTTGAATTTTTTAATTTTTATTTTACTCAATTGGTGGAAAATAGTAAAATAAACCATAAAACTTCAATAATTTATCTAAAATGCAAAATAAAAATAAAATATACTATTAAAACCCATTTTTAGCTAGAAAAAAATTGTCTATGATGAATTAAAAAAAAAGATGCAAAGGTCATCAACATCCAAACCTTAATTAATTAAGACAAATTAGCTTTAAAAATTTTGAACTATTAAAATAATTAATTATACAAGATTTTTCAAGCCTTGAAAACATATCACAAACACGTTCAACAGAATTTTTTAAGAATGCAACGCTGTTTATCTCATCACTACATTTATAATTATCATTCAACTATACAATACATGACACCAATCTTCTCAGAGGTTAGCAAAAAGAGACGAATTTCCAATATCTAATTTATCTGTAAACCGTCTGTATATATTATATTATCTTTATATTTACATTTGCACTTCCCAATTTATCCATTGAAATTTACTATAAGTAATACACATTGTATACAGTTTATAATGTGTAGTGTGGACCTTAAATTATCTGAAGATATTAAAATAAGGTGCTTATGATAAGTACGTGATTTATTTTATGGTACATAATCGCAAAATGAAATTGGTATCTTAATAATACGACGAAAATATGATATACCTATTCATGTGTACATTATATTATTAAACAGGCGGAAACTCCTCATTTATAATTTATTAGAATAACCACTGAAACATACTTTTAGATAGTTCAACACTCAAGAACATATGAACATGTTTACTTTTATTTTTATAAAAAAAAAAAAAAAAAACCATAAATAATAAATACCATACTTGGTTTTAGTTTTGAAAAGTCTTCATAGTTACCTAAATAATTGCTAGTTCATAAACATTTATTTTGAATTTAAATGATTATATTTTAATACGATTATCTTATTACAAGTGTTTTCATTTTAAATAATATATTTTAACTAAGCCAAATATGTTAGTTTCTCAGTATAAAATTGTAGAAAAATGCACAAAGTCTTTTAAGTAAATGTTTTTTAATATTTTTTCCACGTAAACATTTTTAATTGTTGTACATAGGTACAAATGTTTGCACTAATTTTAAACCATCAATTTATATTTCTGATATATTTTATTTCTTTACTAGTGCTTATAGTTCAGTTAAATAAATATTTCTATGAAGACAAATTCTTATAAAATATTTTAAAAGTTTGATTCAATCAAATTTAAAATGGTTTGCTATTTATCTTCGATTATACATAATGAAAATGATAGTAAATAAATATTTATAATCTTAAAATTTTATAACAGTTACCTTCTAATTAGATTTTTGTGTAATTAGTTCATTAGTTAGTAAGTATTTAATAAAACGATTAATTGAAGTAATTTATTCACTTTAATTTTTTTTACTAACATTTTGTATTTACAACACGATAATTGTCAATAGTTATTAAAATCATTTTTATAGACATTATAAGGTATTATGATAGTAATAATAAAATGACACAATCAAGAAAATTATCTATTAATAGAACCCTATAGTATCAATAAAATAAGTTATAATTGTTTCAAATACACGAATAAAACATTAAATTAAGAAATTTAATATGGAATTTGTATAATAGTATTATTCATATACTTACTCATCTAAATTATTCAATAAACTAATTAAATTATTTTTTTATTTACTAACGAAATAATTTACTCTTTAAAATAGTTATATTTCAATAGAAATTATTGTAAAATAGATTGTAGACAATTTAAATTCTTTGTTTTGTTTCGCTCAATGTTTATGTTGTCTATATTCATTTTTGTTAATAATATAATTAATAATAAATTCCGTATGAATAGTTTATTTGAAAAAAAACTGTGTAAAAAAAAAAAGAAATGAAGACATACAGTCTAACATACAAGTTTACTTGTGATTTGTTGTACAATTGAGTTGAGAAATTTTTCTTTTATTTTGTCTTGTTTCACATTGTTAATAATCGTTTAAATATATTGTTTTTTTTCTGAAGAAAATGTATAATAATGATAATATTTCTGACGATCAAAGTTTTAAGTGGTCGATAACACGCTGTTTTGAAATTCTATCAGCATTACAAGTGCGGACTCATTGTTAAGTTTTTTTAAATGAACATGGATTCTACATCATATCATTGATATCCATACATGAATATTATTACATAAAATTTATTCGTAAAATGTCTGTTTCGTTCATCAAAACGCAAATATGAGCATACATATACATGAGATTTCCGTTCGAAATATGTTAGCACAAAAGCTCGAGAATAGTGAACATTGCGGATGGTGCATAAATCCTATAGCCCATTATTATGACATGGTCGTGCGATAAAAAGGTTCTGAAGATATTATTTATTCAGAAAATAATTGGTTATATTATAATATAACATGTGTGGTATTCTGCGGACAATACGCATTGTTGGCAAAATCGTTGACTCAGGGTCATAGAGCCGTTTTAACGCAATAGGCACTGAGCATACAATGCATCCCTTATTTTCTGGGTCCAAATAATTTTGGTTTCACTCTCATTCTTCTCATCCGATCTAACATTAATTTATCACGGAGGTAGATAAGCTTCTATCCTCTTTTTTATGTGAATCTATGAATCTGTGTCATGTGTCACGTGTTAACGTTTCATATATTATTTGGTTTATCATCGTTTTCATCTTTTGATTTGTTTTTTTTACTATATAACAGTTACACTGCTATTAGAAAATAATAGCGTGAATTCATATTTGTTGATAACTTGTGGGAGGTAAAAATTAGCACCCATGTCTTACTTCTATTTTACAACAACAATTTATTTATTTTTTTCTTATACAATATCTATTAATATCGTCCTGATAATATAAAAGTATGTCAATCAATAACATTATGATGAATAAATTACAACTAATAATAATAAGTAATAATTTTTTAATAATTTAAATGTTTTGATATGTCAATATAACCGAACAATCAATTATAATATTATATTATACGCCGTGTATGCAATCAAATATTTACGTACACATCTGAAATATTAGCTTCGTTTTATGATTAACAGTATACATCTACGTCAAACAATAATATATTTTATCAACATAAATGTAATATCACGTGTGAGTATAAAAATTACCAGTATTATGGGTATATCTTAACACGCGGGTTCATTATGATTATTTTTTTCTTTCATTATGACGACCAATTACACACAATGACCAATGACTTGATATATATTGTTATTATTTTAATATAATTCGAGTCAGCCATGCTTAAATACAATGTAGTTGTACATGATTATCGTGTACCCAGATTAAAAATAAATAATATTACATCCTTGTCTCAATATTTAATATATAAAGGTAATAAAGGATTTTTTATTGAAAAGGCTTAATAATGTACTTATAGCTCAGGGACAGTAACGTTAAGTCACTTTAGAGCTATTTCAGAACGCTTTATTATATCATATCCTAATATCCGTTTTGTGAAAGTTATAACGTAGGTAAGTCACTATGAGCTTTTGGTAATATGTGGCGTTGGGGGATTTACTATACCCTTCCTTTACAAGCACTGAGCTTAGTAAAGGGATAAAAGAAAATATTACTGTACTCACATGATTGCGTATTCAACGAAAAATACGCATCCGTGTATTTAACTTTTATAGTTATATGACAACTGAAACATTCGTGTAACTTAAAACTTATTAAATGTATTTATTTATAATTAATTGCAAAATTTAGGTTTATGCAGATTTATACAATCTCGATAAATCGAGTACAAATGGTATTACACGCATACACCTAAAAACTTAGGATATCCATACGTGTTGTATATTTATCTTCCAGTTTTAATTGTATATCTTTCTTTTAAAATGATTCTGAATTTTAGTGATTTATTATTTTTGAATACGTTTCTACAATATCAATAATAATTTTGTTATTCTATAAATATATATATATCAACTATTTACTTTATATTATGGTGAATAACATCATTTTGTATACTTTAGTGGGTCGTTATCGGGCTTGCAATATTGGAACAGAGCCAAATATATATTATAAACCAAGTTGCAGAATGTTGTACTCGTGACAGGTCTGTATTAGTTTTTACGGTCCCGTTAAAAAATTAGTTGCGATGTCGTTGACATACAACTGGATGTTGCTTCATAAATTTAAAAATTTTACTGGTTGGAAATCACCTTAGGACTGATATTTATCGTTATACTATCCCCGGAGAATTTTCCCGCGTTAGAATAATTTATGCGGTTCTATGTAATTTTTTTCCCTCCATTTTAGGAAATGTTACATATTTCACAAAACAGCAGCTGATTCGAAAAAAAGGTCAGGAAAACTGTACACTTTGAACTCTAACCCTTGTGAAAAATGAGATTCGGTCAAACGGATTTAGTACATATTTGTAAAAATATTATACATGTATTTTTTTTAATTTACATTTTGTGAACAATGTCAAATAATACTAATAAATAATGGTTCATATGGAAAAGAGTAATGTATCGTAAAATTATTTTGAAATGATTAGTTTTTTTAAAAAAATATGTTGTTTGCCAAAGAGAAATATTAACAACAGTTAAAACTTTTCCATTATAATTTACTTTAATCATTCATCGTTTGTGTGAAATCAATTAACATTTCATAAACTTTTTTTATAGAACATTATTAAAATTTTTTAAAAACTTTTTGACATATAAACAAAAGTTAAGTACAAAAATAACAGGAACAAAGAAATTTAGTTAGTTGAGATGTTGTTTAAATCAATATAGGTAAATTATATTATTTTCTACAATTGTTTAAATACAACAAAATTATATTTTTTGTTCGATTACCTATACTATTTTATATTATACTCTGATAAAACAAAAAAAAAAATAATAAATATATAATATTTCAATTTATCAAATTTATAATTTATTCTTATATTAAAATATAAAATCGTTATTCAAATTTAGGTACTTTTATTTTTTTATTATTGAAAACAAATAAATAAAGACAAATACATTAGAATATCAAAGTGCCAAAACACGATGATGTCGTTTACTATATGATTTCTGGTTATCGTTTTGAAGGATTTTTATAATATTAACTGCATAAAAATAACAAAAATATGATATGTCTGCCTATAAATTATGATCTGTTTAATAAATAGAAGGCACATTTAAATGTTATCATGAATTATGGAACAGTATTTTGGTGAGGTCGTTATAGACGATGCTAAATTATAGTTCCGGTATAATTTTTGCACTTGTCAGACTAAATTCATTAAATTTATAATCACAATTTTAAATTACTCATATTGATAAATAATTATTTAATACACCTATGTAAGAAATAAAAAAGTAAAATTTAAAATAATTCAATTTTTAAATTCTTTATTATCTGTATAATACATAACAAATTTACTATTGTACTTTTTTTTTCGTAATTGCTTTACAAAGTTTTGAGAAATAATTTATGACAGTAATATATATATGTGTATGTAATAATATAAAATATATATAAATCAAAAATTAACAATTCACTCTTTATCAATGTCGATTTATTATTTTTTTTCTTAATAATTTTATTTGGGTTGATGATAGATAATTTAAGTCGTTTTCTTTAGTCTCTATGTAAAACAAATAAAAACTAGTTAAATCTACTCGTATTCTGAAATAATACGGGTGAACATTTAAAATTAAAGTACAGAAATCAAGAAAAAATTATGAGAAACATTAAAAATATTTATAGGTTGGTAAAGAAAACATAGAGAAACCTGCATTAGTAACAATATGTTAAACTGCTTTTCTGGTAAACGATCAGGAATAAAAAAAAATAAAGGTTTCCCGTTATATGTACTACACAAACATTTATAGAATACGATAAATAAATAATATATTGATATACATGTTATTATATTGTGTATTTACAGTGATCTGATTATTTTTCATGCATGTTTTTAAAATGTTGATTTTTTTTTCTTATAGTCATAAATTCAAATTTGTTTTAAGCATAGATTTTTGCATACGAGAAGTATAATGCAATGACAATTTAATTAAACTCACTAAACTTAACTTTTCTCTCGTCAAAAAAAAAAAAAGAAAACAAATTTAATCAGCATGAAATGAATTAACCATTTTACAAGTCTCGCAAAAAATAAAACATCAAAAATCATTTTCAAATAAAAACAAGGCCGAGTCATTTCAAATCAAATTTAAAATTTAATAAATTTACATAACATTAATATTATAAATTATTTTATATTAAAATGGTAATTGAAAACAACAGCTTGTGTTACAAGTACTGAAATACTTCGTATTTATTTTTAGCCGCGTTCTCTTGGATTCATTATCTAAATGCTGTTCGATGTAAACTTTAGATTTAATTAATAGGTAGGCATGTATTTATGTGCAAGAATAATTGCTATGTATTTTATATGTTATAAAAATGTACATATAGATTTCAATCGCCTCGATTAGTCATTTAACCGAAACTTTGAATACCATATTACAAAAACGCTTAGATTATACTTTACGAGTACGCTCGTAAACCATAACGATGACATAATCGTAGCATAATGGCGTATGAACACTGCGTTATTATACATTATCAGCTAAAAAATTCCTTGAAGAATTCCATCGGACGTTACGCATTCTATCGGATCTATTTAAATATCGTCACTAAATCAATTCCATACAACTATATGCAGTAATTAATAATAATATATTATGCATGTACGATGTCGTATTTTGCGATACAATATAATGTAGTGGAGGCGAATCAGAATACGATCGAGTGAATAACGGATCGAAACATTAAGACAAAACGAAAAAACGTAAGACTTTACCCGCGGCCGTAGACACCCGGTGAGCACGTTACACGGTCGCGTGGGACGTCATCCGATCGTTTAAATTTTTATCGTTTTATAACCATTGCAACAATATATAATTATTAATATTACAGCGTAAGTGATTTACACGCTAGAGTTGCCCACTGCCAGATCATATAATACCATTCATAATACATAATATATTATCATTAATTCAGAGCACATGGAGTTAGATGCGCTCGACAATATTATATGCTTGAAAAACATTTTATTTAAAAATATATTATTTTAACTTACACGTTTCATAATAGTTATGTCATTACAACGTATATCTTAACGATTAAATGTACATAAATCAGTATGTGACACCAGTAATTTACATTCAGCCCCTTCGAGAACACATGCAGTTGCAGTAATCAGGTAATCTACAGTCTGGGCGCTACTGATAACTTATCACCGTGGTCGAGACTTGACGCAGGTGCCCATGTCCTATTCCTGTATGAATGTCCGCGCGAATGCAGCTGCGATAACTCAACAATGACCGCTGCCGTCACAGCAGATAAAGACGACCGAGTGCGACGAGAAAACGGCGATCAACATTTTAGTACAATATATCATTATCGGCATACATAAATTATGATGGAAATATCGTAAATCGTATTCTGGTGACGCGATAGGAACGGTATGACATCGCAAGTGACATGTGCCGTCAACGACGTTTGATCGTGTAACATTACGTGAGCACGAAAACGAGCAAGTTTTCGCAATGTCAGCCAGAACAGATCGTTCACGACTGTAGTGACGAGTGTATGATAGTTTCACCAAACCGAAAATGTACACATCACAGGTCGCCGCGTTACAGAGTCTCGAAAAACGTTGAAATGTGGAAAAAGCTGATTATTAGCAAGAGAGCGATAGCGTTTTAGTAAGTCGGTATGTAAATACAGACGGTTCTTAGTAAACCGTTTGATCACTGTTCCTTTGCGAAAACCCGCTTATCAATGTACGCGGAGAACGATGACGATAAAAAAAAATATATATATATATATATAAAAATATATATATGTCTCGAAATTATTGATTTTAACGAAATAAAATAATATATAGAAACGATATCTTGTGGATCGCGATGGTGATCGGCTCTTACCTTACTCGGCCTTTGCCGTACAGGAACCTGTCGATGACGACTGCTCCGGGGTGCAAGTGAATCTCGTGCTGCTGCTGCGCTGCGTGTGTCGAGCGCGATCGCCGGGAACACTCACCCGGTCGGTCGTCCAGCGGGGTACGGAATATAATATGATATGCGGATCGGAGGCGCCAGCGACGGTGGCGACCACGACGGCGGCGATTGCGACGACGACGACAACGACGGTGGCGGCAGTAGCGGCAGTGGCGGCGGTGACGACGACGTCGGTGGCGGCGATGGCGACGGCGACGACGACGACGCCGGCTCGATTCCTCCGGACACACAGCAGAGCGAGTTCGATATTACCGGGTGCGGTTGTACCTGCGCACACGGGCGGACCGGCGGCGGCGCGGGCCCTTCGCCGCAACCACCGACGCCACCGCCGGAGTGTGTCCCGCTCGGCCCCTTCTCTTGCCTCCATACAGGACGGTCGGAAAATCGATCGCTTTGCCGCCGCCGCCACCACGTGCTAACTGCAGCAGTCCGTTTCTCGCAGATTACGGAGAACTCACCGCCGGACATACGAATCGGCCGAGCAATAATAAATTGATCGTTATTGCGCTGATGTCCGTTGCGCATAGAATCCGTAAATCTTAAAGCGCCCAGCTCGCGCGGTGCATCGTCCTATTCGTGGGAAAACGTAAACAAATCGCGCCGTCGGAAAGCACAAACGATACGGTTTACGTTGTTCGCACGCATAATCGTCCGGACGGGCGCAGATCTAGATATCTGTGATTTGGGAGGGGGGATGGATTTCAGTACACAACTAAAATCATAAATAACATCTTATCGTAGATAATAGGATTTGATGAAAAATCGATTTTAAGACGTATAAAAATTACATAAATAAATACACAACGATACACAACATTTCCGAAGTGAAGTGGGTTGAAGTCCCTTAGTCATCTGCACGCGATCTCAGCTTATTGCAGTGTATATAGATTCGACGCGATTTTCACCCTTAAGCTCGACCCCGTACTCCATCACCAAAATTATTATGTAAATACACTTCACGCCAAACATGGCGGGCAACAAGTCATACTATAATTATAGTTAAATTTTTTAGTTTAAGTTTATAATATCATTATATCAACCAACAACACGAGTCAGAATATCTATCGTACGCGTGCATAACAACAACAACGTCGATATGATAGTTATGCGACCATTCTGTAATGCTGACGAAATATTTCATCAGCCACCTGACTCTCGTGTAATCCTTAATCTTAAAATATAATATATATCTGAGTGTGTGTACGTCATCGTAGTGAGCGACGCGTGACGCGACTATGATCATATTTCAACTTTGTATACTACGACCGGTATGAGATGAGAAACCAAATACGCCGAATAGAGAGAGGAAATAAAAACTATTTTTCTTTGTTATTCTTCTTGGTAAATTGCTTTTCCGGACCGGATTGCTGTCGCCATACAGTTTACATGATTCACCGCAGACAAGAATTTGAATAAAACGAGACGAAAAAAATCCTCGTTGACGATACAGGAAACGAGAAAATCCGGACGAGAATCACATATATTATGTATTATTTGTCTGTCTACACACAATTTATTGACAGCCTCCCGCACGCATTTCAATGTATAGAATGTAATTTAATTGAAACGATTTGATAACAATATAATAATAAACATGTAGACGTATATATCAAACGATCGTGATAAAAAAAAGATGTGCCACCTGAAAATAAATGTATACATTTATATTAGATTCGTGTCGCACGATTAGATTTGCGTTTATACGTGTCCCGCGATGGAAATCACGTACAGTAGTTGTAAATTATAATTTATAATAATATAATATTGTGATAATGCCTAAACTTCCAAAGTAAACATCGGTTTTATGAGGTTTATAATAAGTTATACGTATACACTATACAGATGACGCATTACTACTAGAATTATAAATAACATATTTACTATTGTATTAGTTGCTTTGAATATAAGTCTTAACAAGAAACTTTGTAAATTTTCGATTTTTAGTTCGTCCGTGTTGCAATGAAATATATATTAACTCATAAGTCGTATTAATAACTTATGTTTGTCCGAAACTACTTATTTACTTTGATAGCTTTTTAACAGTCAAAGTTTTATAGGTATCGAATGTCAAACTTACAGCCAGTGGTTAGTGATTCCAGCAATATAATATTCAAACGGATGCTTCTATACTATAAAGTATTACATTTGTTGAAAAAGGTATTATGTACCTGCATAATCTATGTTTTTATTAACTCATTTCTTAATATGCTTTACTAAAAAGTTCATGATAAATATTAAAATAGAATAAATAATAAACTATTTTAATCATCATTACTGAACGCTGAACTCATTACTAAAAATTAAAAATACTACAAAAGAAAAGTTGTATTTTTGTATCATCTTTTGTGGTATTTAAAAATAGTAATGCACATCTACAAATTCAAAATTAAACACGTCAATAGATACACTTAAGTTTAAATCGGTATTTTCAGATTTCCCCGAAATTTCGGAGAAATTGTAAAAAAAAAATGATAACAAGCATTCGTTTAAATATTGAATTTTTTACTCAAAAACCAAGGTACATGAAATAATAGCTGTTCTTTATAACCTATTCACTTCAAATTTATTTTAATTAGTTTACAAATCGATTAATTAATTTATATTTTTTATTATTATTAAACTTTGGACATTAATTATTAATCTTGATAGTTACTATACATTTATATATGTTTTAAGTTATTGAGTATACATATAGCTATATATACATTGTGAATTACCACACAGGATTCTGAATTATTATTCATATTATATACTACAATTTAATAACTAGGAAATTATCCATTCGAAATTTATAATTAAAATGCATCAAATCATTGAAAAATTATCTACATAATCATTTACAATGAAAATAGTGGTTTTAGTTTAAAAAAAAATCTTCATATCAGACTCATCCCTAATAGTATAAAATAAATATCTATTAAAGTATTTGAAAATAATATGGTCTTTATTAAGTGCACTTAGAAAATCAGAATTTTACTAAAAAATATTATTAAAGAATAAAAGGAGATTTACCAACTAAATGCTTGTTAAATTATCCAGTATAAAAAACTTATTTAATTTAAACCTAACATAATTCTATTAAAATTTTATATCTATACTTGCAGGTAAAAAATTTACCATTGTTTATAATAAATTGAATATAAAATTAAAAAGTTAAAAGTAATTTTATCTATATTTTCTTTAGAACTTTTTATCGTGTTACTTTGAACATTTACTTTGCATTATTTGTTTATTTGTTTAATTTTTTTTTTTTTACTGATAAGAAATCCCCAGTAATATCTTCTAAAAGTTCTCTATAGGGATTCGTGAACTATAAAAGATTAAAAACAAAATAAGAGCTGTTGTTTATGATGTATTAAAAATTTTTATCACATTTATTACAATAAAAAAAGTTTAAAAACGTAATTTTAATATTAGTGTTTACGCTTTTTATTAGTTGAGTGATATTTTTATTTTATTTTTAGAATATTATATATATTTTTTCATTACTAAATTATTTTATAACAATATCTATATCGTAAATATAATTTTACAATTTAAGTATAATTTTATTATGGTTAAAAGTATTTAAATATTTTAAATTTAAAATTATTGACATAAAGGGTAAATTTCCTTGAGTATTTAAAAGAAATCGAAATATAATTAGTTTTTTGTATAATTAATACATTTAAGATAGTTTTTAAGGCAAAACTAACTAATTATATTTATATTGAAGTCTAGTAATTTAGTGTAATAAGGAAAAAAGATATAGTTAAAGTATTTTTTTTAAGTTCAAACATAAATACAATTAAAGCAACATTTTTTAATATCCATCGAAAATTAAGAGTTAAATTGAAATAATAAAATCGTACCTAAAACGTAGAAAACAGACATCACAACGCAAACTGTAAAAGCAATGTCTAGTTTTATTTAGTCATTCGACAAAAAAAGTATAGGTGTTAATTTAATTTAATATTATTCTTTTGTTGTGTTTTAAATTTCAACTATTTGTTGTTACCTTGAAATTTCGCATATTTTTTTTATGAGACAATTTTTTTTTTTTGTTTTCTATGCCTAATATAATACATAAATAAATATAATCAGGAATTGAAGATTAGTTAGTTAAAAACAATAAATATCAAGAACACATTTTTCTATTTTCGATTTTTATAAACTTTAACTATAATCATAATAATACAACTAGAAAATATTAAATTCGACAAATTAGACATCTATAAGTTTATAGCTAATAATTCTAAGTATATAGTATACACAATATACGTTTAGGTATATTGAATCAACATTCTACATATTGACAAAATGTATTATGTACATTTTACGAATTATTATTTAAACAATGCATATCTATTTTATACCATTTGATTAATAATAAATTTTAATTTTGTGTATCATTAAAAGACGTTAAAATTAATTATATAAGTTGTATAACACTAGCTGGTATTTAATTTATATAATATATTATATGCAAATAATATAACGTTTAAAATAAAATTATTACAATTTTAACTTTTTCCTACGTAAAATAGAAAATAAGTTATGTTAATACAAACATATGTTATTATATTTTATCATTAACATTACTTGTTGCTTAAATTCAATGTTATACACTTATACGTCATAGATATACGTAATAACATTATCAAATCTCATGCTAAAACAATTTATGACGAAATATGAATACAACATGTAGCAAAATAGTATAATATTATAATGTTTTGTTAAAATTAAAGCGACTTTATAACAGTTAATTCGGGTATTACGCGTCACTTGTGGTTTATGTTATGTGGGTTTTTGAATTTATGATTTTTAAGGGTTAATACAATGTTGAGGGTTAATTTTAGTGCAAATCCTTGAATGAAACAAAACAAATTAATTAAAAACAGGCATGTGCCATGCTGTTGATATTAATCATAAATTTAAAGTGGGTAGGTATTAACTATTAGATATTACGATAAACCAGAACAAACTGAATAAATAATTTTAAAGTATACTTCATAAATTAATAATTTTTATGGTTTCACATGTCACGTTCAAAAACAAAGAAATATCTTAATTTAAGAATTATGAACTTTTGTTTTTAGTTTTTACTGCATTTTTATATTGTATGTTTGTAACAGTGGATATTTTTATACTCCATAAAACTAAACCAATGATGGATTTCTTATTTTTTAATAAAAAATATTCAAAATCTGTTTTATTTATCTATTTTCAAAATATAAACACTGATATACAAGATAATTCATTGCAAAACCCAATCAGTAAGCATTTTATATGCAGCTGAGTTGAGTTCTAGTATCTAGTGAATTCTAGCTTTAGTAATTATATTAACAATAACCAAATAAAAGTGTTAATTTAGGTACTTAACCATACAATGAAAATAATAATGACATTAAGATTTGCGAAAACTAATATAATTTCTTAATTTTAATACTTAAATTATAAGTACTATAAATATATTTTTATACTTCTTAAATCAATCAAGTTATTAATTTTAATATTATAATTATATAATAAAGAAAGGCCATAATAAACTAGACTTTTGGGGTCAAAAATGGTAGAAAATTAATATTAATAATATAATTTTGCTTTAACCTAGTACTATTATAATTAGTATACTTGAATTGTACAATAATCTTTAATATTAACTTTGTACACGTTAATTAAATTAAACCGTATTAATAGATTATGATAATAATAAATATTAAGTTACGTATAAAGTATGTTTTTAGGGTATAAACTTGGCTTGAACAAAAAAAAATGTAATAAAATAATAAATATTTGCAGTAAATACTTTAATACGAATGTAAAAGCAGCACCTCATACTATGTGTGGTTTTGAATTGATTATTTGAGTTTGACTCAGTACGTCACTGTCAATCAGAGGTTCCGAAAACTGAAAAAAATAAATAGCTGAGCTGCTGAGCCTCTTGAATAATGATCCAGGCCGTTGAGCAGTCGGCGAAAATTTAGGTTATCTTGGTAGCGGAGGACTATGCTTTGTACATTATTTTATGGGAAAACAGGTTGCCCTGAGTGCGCATTCCGACAGCAACAGTGACCAGAGGAACAATTGCCTTTGTTTTGACAGAACACTATGACATATAGGGGAAATCAGGGGGGAATTCCATAACACAGCTGATAATATTATATCGCAAAAATCCGTGACGTTACAGTCTGTATAATCAAAAATCACACCAAGATATAAAACGTTATCCACTTTACGCAAAAGTATACAGTTACTAACATGTTTTTAATATATGTAATTAAATATATATATATATAGAACACATAGAAACAGATCCAAAAAAATTACTTATACTTTTTATTTTATCAATATTAGTTATAATATGTTTAGATTTATTAACATTAAGTTGTAAACTATTGTTATCACATCCAAATTTAATTTTACCCATTGCTAAAAACAAAAATCTTGTAAAAACAAAAAATTAATAATTAAAAAAAAAAATTTATCCAAGCATATATTAGCAAGTTTAAATAAATCATCATAGTTTTGTGTTTTAATAAAATTATCGTATCATCAAAATAACAGTATAATTCTAAATTCAACCCTAAATTTAAGAGATAATTTAGATGTATTATAAATAATGTAGGACCAATAATTGTGCCTAGAAGAATTGTAACCTAACCTAATAAGTATTTATGTAATCATCGCTGTATGCATTATCTAATCTAACTTTCTGTGTTCTATCAGAAATAAATGACTTAAGTAAAAGTATTTTTTCTCTTATGGCACAGTATAATAGTTTTTTTAAGAAGTACGTCATGATTAAAAAAAAAAAAACAAAAAAAAATTTTAAAGTTAAAAATATATCTAGAATCTTAAACTTATTGTCAAGATTATTATACATAAAAAGTGATTTTATTTACTAAAGGATCAATATTTTACTTAGGTATTTAAACGGAAACCAAACTGATAATTATTGAAAAGTTTAAATTTATTCAAAAAACTTATTAGTCTAATTTGTATAAATTATTTAAAAAGTAAATAATATGATAATATTAATTTTATAGAATATGGTATTTATTTTAAATATGGAGATGATAACAAATTTATATTAGACATTTAAGTATTGAATTCAATTAAATTTTATTTTATATATCATACAATCTATAGTATAAAGTTTCGATCACGTTTTGCTCATCTCATATTATGTTTTTAAAAAAATAACGGAGCTGAATTTGTTGTCCTAGTATAGTACCTATTATGAAACTTTAAAATTGGCTACATTGCCAATATGTACATATATTTTTGGCAATATTTATTCGATACTTCAATTTTAAAGTGAATTAAACGTGTGTAAAATATTTTAAAAAATACTCATAAATACTCAATATGTAAACATCTATGATAAATTACAGGCAATGTTGTCACCCCTAAATTTTATAATAAATCAATCCACTAAAATATTAAAATTAACGAAACTGAACATAAACTGCTTAACATAAATTTGATATAATACCTAGGCAAAACAGATACATCAAATTCAGTTATGACGTCTCTTATAAACCCAATAAATTGTTTTAAAAATACATGCAATAGTGAATAGGTAAATTGTGCATTATATTATGAAGCCATACTATGATTAATATTTTTCTAACTCTATGAATGTATTCATTGCGCACGCATATCTTAGTAGATAACAATTTAACGAATTATTAAAAAACTATAATTAAACACAAGATTAAATGACATAATTTTATAAATGTATATTTAATTAACAATGTGGTATATATATTTTTTTTAGGTATTTTTAAACAGATAAATCAACGTGGAAATATTTTAATGTATTTAATTGTTTAATAAATTAATCGGCAAGTGTCATTAATAGGTGATTTCTCTTCTCAACGTTTGCTCACTCATTAATTAATTAATTTATATACATGTTTTTTGTTTTTAATGTAAATAGTGACTGACAAGGATAGAGAAATTGGAAAGAATTATGTGTTTGAATTTGGTTTAGGTATGAGGATGACTCTATAGAAGCTCCAGATGGTAGGAAACTGCTAAGTTACAAGCAAGTTATTAAATATATTTATAAGACAGAATAATGTATTCGTGGGAAGATATTTTAACAAGATGGGTAAGACGCTGTCGAGTCCAGAGGATATGGGTTTCCATGAGAAAATAACAAGATTTAGTTCATTCATAGTGACATTGTTAGTAAGAATGTGAGGCCACGAAACTTTAAGATATGAAAAGTATACGGAGGCTGGATTTCTGATTCGAGAGAGTTTTAACACGGAGTGATGTTAAATTAAGCATGAAGAGTTTAGATTGGAACAATTATTTTTCTTTTCATACTTATACAAACGAGTAGTTAAGACACAAACATTACAATATTTGAGGAGGTCTGATAAGTAGCCCGAACGTCGAAGAGCTTTGAAATAAAAAGATCTATTTTTGACAGCTTCAAAGCAAGACAAGTTTTACCACGGTGGTTTGGATGGTCAGACAACCGGCAATTGAATTTTTAGAATCAACGCAATGATTGCATCTAATGTGACTATGACAGTATTTTTGCGTACTTTTGCTCAAAACGTAGACAACAATTGCATTGTACGGTAGAACGAATGCTGGAATTGACACCGAGAATTATATTTTAAATTGAAATATGTTGAGGTAGTTTAAAGGACAGAAATTTGAGTTAAACGATTCATATTAATACAAAGTTGCACCTTTTTTTATCGAGAAACGTTTGAAACTTTCAATTGGAAAAATAAATTGGACACCATCCCGAAAGTTTACCACGGAGACATCACTATCGAGTTTTATTATACCAAATTAGTAATAAGGTTCGAAGGAATACAATTTGTACTTAATGTACTTAATACTTACATGTAATTTTTTTTTTTTTTTGAGGTTACCAGGGTGTAGCTGAGATCCGTAACGTGGTTATTAGACAAGGGAGATTTTATTTTATTTGGAGCAGGTGATTTGCCCACACGCGAGACGCCGCATCATGATAACATAAAAATATTATAGTTACTCTATTAACATAGAATAAATTGCGATTACGAGTAGACAGAAAAACACAACCGAACACTACGACAGGTGAAACGTGAATCAATTTAAAACCTTATTAGTTATTACCTATTATATTAAATCCAAAAAAATAATGAAGTTTTTGGAATAGAAAATAAATATGAAATCACGTTTATTTATATCATAGGTACTATGAATAATAAAATAATATCGTCCATAAAAACTAAAAACTAATACAACTGAAATATGTAAGTAAAATATAATTTTACAGAACGTGAAACAAAAAAGAGATTTCTTTTTTAAAGTACCAAATTAAAGAAGTAATTTTTACGGTTATTTATTATTTATTGAATAGGTATACATATATTTATTTTTGAATAAAAGAGATGGAAATTTACATTATTGAAAAAAAACAGAATTAATAACTTTGTTATATATAGTATGTATAGTAGGTTTCTAGTGTACATCGTCATTAAGATCACTGTAATCTAAAATGCTAAATTGTGATGCAAAGATAAATCATTTGCATAAAAAAATTAAAATACTGAGCGAAGATGTCTGGAATTAATTTCTAATTTTTATGAACATTTTATAACTGTTAGTAGGTAAATCGAAGAAGTATATTGAAAAAAACATTAATATGAAAAACGTATCATATTTAATATTCTATAATTAATATTATTATTTATTATAATATTTTATCACATGATATATTATTGTTATTAAATTATAAAATTATACCAATAAACTTTAAAACTACAATGAATTATATAGATTAAGCCTTAGACCATATTACTAATACTCGTAAAAATATTTTGAAAATGTCATTGTAATAATTAAAACAAAAAATTTCAAATCTCAACAATTAATGTTTTTTTTTTGATTTACAGTATCTAAATATATAATAATTAATAACATAATAAATCATTAGAAAAATATCATAAGTTTTAAACAAAATATTAAATTTTATCAAAATAAGAACGTCTCTGTATTTTCGATATTTTATAACAACTATAAGTATAGAATTTCAGAGTTACATTTTCAAGCCTATTGAGTTGAAAAAAATTAAATACATCAAATATTTATAAAAAAAAATTATCAAAAAACTAAAAGTTAAAAATTAAATTTTAATGTTCATTACAAATGTATCTACTGAAATAAGTTATGAAAAGTATCTTTGTAAATCAAATACATTTATCGCTCCACTCAAAATTTTAAATTACAAATAATTAATAATCTATTTATACATTTTTCGAAAGAATAAATTTTAAAATTCCAACAATATTTATAACACATCTATCTTATCAGTGACACGACTTTTTTCTTGGGAATAAATTAACTTTAAAACACTGTGTTCAACGTGTATTTTTCAGCGAATCAAAGCTACAGTTTCTGGACTACCAAGTACTAACATTTTAAAATACATGTGGCCTCGGTTAAATCATCACACTTTAAACTCCGCAGTCGAGTCATGAATTAAATAAAAATTATTTTCTTATATCATAGCGTAACATTATTATTTACAGCTAATAAAACGTGCTCCAATAATATTAATGTATTACAATCATAAATTCAAATATTATGATAAAATATGTAACTTGATGATTATATTTGATAAATATGTACTTATCTATACATGATAATTAAAAAAATAATAAAAAATATTCAATACACAGAAATGCGTCATCTGCGAATATTCATCCAATTTAAACATTACAGCAATAATTCTGGTTAAAATCATCTTGTTTTATCATTGATTATTTGCTGTTTATAAAGAAACGATTATCCTTTGAGTATTTTGATTAAAATCCGTTATAAGTTACTAAATTCAGTGGTACGCAAAAAAAATGGTTGTTTGAGTAATCGTACGTACGTACTTACCCCTTAAAACATTGGATAAATATAGAAATATTAATTATTGCTTTTTAAAGTTTATTAATTAATTATAGTTTTATTTCTATTAGGACTTAAAATGATTTTTACATTATACAATTCAATCGGAGTTTTAGATGCGGAAAGAGTCCAACTATAAATCATATATTATACGCTTTGTCAAAAATCTCTGTCACAGAGCCTAATGAGTACTCGAACTAGTCTTAATTTTCTCACCACAATATATGAGATATATTAGTACGATATAAAAAACATAGTTAATTTCAACAGTAAAAATGAATCAGGAGCATTCAAAAAGTAAATCTAAGCAGAGTTAGTTGACATTTCTACAATTCTTTAAATGTTTTATAAGTTAGTATACTAACTATATAAAATTGAATATCATGATTAATCGATTTACTAAAAATGTAGAAACAAATTTAATTAAACGTATCTTAATATTTTGTTTTATTTATTATTATAGTTAAAACTAAAACATTCGTATATTTTAAGTAAATTTATTTTAACATTTGAAATTTAAAAAAAAAATAATAAAATATTCTTCATAAACTCTTCTTATTAATATTAAGAAAATATGTGACCTCAGCACATACATATTTATGGTTGATTAATGATTAAAATTGAAATTATGATGAAATTGGAAATTTATTAAATTACAATTTCTCATCATACAAATTGTATTATTTTATTGCAATTTAAAAAATTTTAATCTTAATAACTTACAACATTCCATCAGTGTTACTAAAATTATCATATTCTATAGACAATGAAAATATCGAACTATTCTAACAAATTTTAAGTTATTTATAGACATTTTAAATTTTTTTAATTTTTTTTTTTTATGTTGATAAAAATGTTCATGCTGTTGGTATAGCTTAAGTTATATATTAATAATAATAATAAAATAATTATTATCTAAAATACGAAATATTTTTACAAAAATCAGTTTATTATACCATTTTAATAATAGTTATTTAAAAAAATATATGAAATATTCTTAAAAAATAAAATCTGACACGCTATATTAATTCTCCACTCAGATTTGTTTTTAGTGTTCAATAATTTATCATTGAATTCAAATTTAACTCTCCATTAAAGTGATTTATTCAATGATGAGGTACACAAATCTACATTTTTATGAGTTTTATTTATTTTTCGTTAATTTTAATGTCAAAACTACTAAAGGTGTTTAAGAGAACATGTATTATCAATAATGACGTTTTTTATATGAACGGAACGAATTTAGTTTAGGTTGGGTATTATCGATATATTGACCTATAAACAGTTTAAATGTTTCTAAATTACATGAGCGTTTAAAATAACCATAGTAAGCTAAGAAATGATAACTTTTCGGTCATTGCATTGCAATATTTATATCAATACACCTTATATACAGGATGATATACTATTAGATTTTGTAACGTTTTTAATAAATTCCTTTTAAACACTATAATTGATAACATTTTTTGCGTTGTTCCACACAAGTCTTTAAATATTTGATAATATATGAGGCAATTATTTCACTTGATTTTTATTTTATTACAAAACTGATTAAATTCAATTTTTTAACTTTTTTATGTTGTCAATATCAATAAGCATCAAACTTAGCCACGAGACAGTGGGTTTTAAAATCAAGTGACCTAACACAATGAAAGTATTTTTGAAGTTCTGTGAATTTTGTAATAAAATCAGCCTTATAATAAATTAAAACTGAGAAAATCAACACTCAATATAGATAATCTCTTGAAAAGTTTTAAACATTACTCAACAAAGAGAAATAATGAAAAAAGTTTAAGCATTTCAAAATTGATCACCCTGTACAAACAAACATCATACGTGCATTCAATTGTCACATAAAATGATAATATAAATTGATTGCAGTACAGGTATGCTATCGAAACCTATGTAAAAGCATATTATAGTGATAAAGTACTAATTTATAATCACGTACCATAATACAATAACTTTTAAGTCAGATTTATAATTGTTATCTCATTCATATATATATATATAGTTGCATAGCAAAATTAATATTTTCAGTATATAAGTACAATTTTTTTTCAAGAATAAACCAAGTATTATCTTACATTAAATTTATAGTCGTATTATATTATTATACTTGATCGTTTCACTCACACTAAATACAATGTATTTTCTTAGTTGAATTTAATGAAAACTAAATCATAATATAAATACTATGTCACATACTTTGCTCGTCTATTGGCCTAACTGACAAAATCAATAAAGTAATGTTAAATAATATTATAGATATAAAGCACTGGGTTATAACATTTTATAAATGATTTTAAGTTGAAATATAATTGTAATTGATAGCTAAAAAATGATTTAAAATTAAATAATCAAATGTAAAAATAAAATATATACATAAAGTAAATTTAATATGTTTTAATTGTCGAAATGTATGACAAGTAGCAATTACAGTTGAACAAAAAAAAAAGCCGATTATATTTTGTATGTTCAAAAAAATTTAGAAATAGTACATAATATATAGATATTATAAATAATATATATAATGCTATATTATAAAACGTCAATTTACATATAAATATTTTTTTTCATGTTAAAAAAAAATGTATATGCTTACACATCAGGTTTTAATATTATTGTTTTTCAAGCTTTAATTAATATCAAAAGCTTATAGTTAATCCCAAAGGCTTATTCTCATTGTCCTAAAATTAAATATAATATAAAGTCGGTGATATTATTTAGTTAATTATACTATTGTGCTATGTACTGTGATCTAAGATATTCTCTTATTTATTTACTTATTATTAAAAAAATCTATATGTTATGATTCAACGGTGTATTTACTTATCACGATATCAATGCTTTTATTTATGTTCACTTACTTTTAATATATAATAAAAGTAAAATTATAATAGTAATCAATTAAATAATGACACGATAGTAGTAATAGACTTTGTTACTAAATTTAAATACTCTCAAATGTTTTTTTTTTTTTTTATTAATACAAATATTATCTTCTCACGGTATTATATATTTATATGATTCACGTAGAATGGAGATAACATTATTTTTAAAGGACGATATTCAACCAAGGGCATAATACATATTTAACTATTGTCCACTGTTATGTACCTATAATAATATGAAACAGATTTGAAATAAAAATTGGAAGTACAAATATTAAATCAAGATAAGTTTATGACGTACTTGTAATAACTAATAAGTAACAATATATAGTTATCTGTTAAACGACAGAACGACAAAAATTTCTCATATAATAATTTTAACGATGAATACATCTTAAAGTTTATGAATGCGCTATCTAAACCTAGTAAATATATGCATAAAAAATGTCCAGAAAACTCGTTCATATAGACGATTATATTTTTTTCAAGGATTTAAAGTCCAAATATTGTTATAATTGTATAGATAACATATTTAAAATAAAAATAATATAAAACATATCGATTATTTTAATAAACAAAATGAATTATCAGCGATGCTCCTTATAAATTTATATTTATTGATTATTATTACCTCAATAAATATAAATAACAAACAATAATTGATTTTTCAACTAAAAATACCTTCAAATCTGATATATCTGATAACATAATGTAAACACAAAATAATTTTAACCCAGCACCTATAAATGACATTAAAATATTTAAAACTAATTATTATTCTTTTATTTAAATTATTAGCAGCAATCGATTCAAAAAACCATAATGTTTTAAAAATTAAAACAATTAATTAGATAACATAGTTATAAGTTAAAATACGTCGTTATTTTGTTTGTTTTCGGACAACTTAAAAATATTTAATAATTAGTATTTATCATTTTATTTAGAAAAAATGTAGAAACACAGAAATAAATTTATAATGACATTTATACATATTTTTTTTTTTATCTCTCTTACGGAGCACTATAAAACTTTTTAAATATAATATTTATTTTAAGCTTGATTTTTTATATTAACTATTAATTGTTGCTTGAAGTAGGTAATGTAATTGAGAAAAAACTATTGAAATATAAACAATCGAAAAAGGTGAAAATATTTATACAAAACTGAGGAGTAAAGATTTTAATAACAGCAATAAAATATAATTATTATACAATATATTTTATTAAATTTTTTATTTCAAATAATAATAATTTATATAGGTAGATAATATTTATAGTCTTGTAATCACTTGTCCATTATCATTCTAAGTGTTTAAAACAAGTTTTATGATAAATACCTTAACACTGAACAAAATCTACAATAAATTGATAAAACGTGGAAATTTAATATGTTGTATTTAATGTATGGTAATGGGTTGTTTATCTCTCGGTACCTTATTTCTGTATACACAACGCAATAAAAATATGAACGTATAATAAATAAATGTAAGCAAACGTATAGTATAAAACTGCATATGAGTGCTTACAATTTAATTTACAAAGGAAATACATATGCAAATCAAGTATATTTGAACTGTATAGTGCATACAAGTTTTGAATTAAATACGTTTAACTTAATTAACTCGGTTGTTAACATAAAATAAACAATTTCACAGTTGACGTCAAGTTTAAATAAATTAATAAATTAAAAACATCATGGTTTTATAACGACAATTATTACTAATAATAAATTAATGTTGTATTTTGAATGCCTATGTATTACAATAGAATGTTTCCATGGAAATCAGTGCTGCAACTTAAGGCTTTTAATTATTATATTATCACAATATAATACTTCTATTAATTTTGAGTTTGAATGATATTATGATTTTAAAGTTTTTCTATTTGATTTAATTGATTTAAACAATTCAATTTTCAAAAGTAGCCTTATTATATTATTATTACATTTTACCCATTAGTTGATGTTTTTACGGCTCCTATATCTATTTTCTCACCCTTTCAATAATGAAGTTAAATTCTGTGTAATATATCATATAAAGCATATATCTGTGATAAACATAATATTATAAAAAAATAAATAAATATAATGTTAAAAACTTATTTAACTATCTACATATATAAACTGTATAACATAAAAAATATAGAAATTTAATTTATGTTCAATCTTAATTTAATGGTATTAAAAGACGTTAAAGTATATTAATTATTGCAATAGTTTAAATAAAATCAATGCAATTTATAATAATTTAAAACGGATGTCTTTTCTTCACTTTAATAAAACATAGTTACATGTTAATATCTTCACCAAAAGACTAGCTGTAAATACTGTTCGACGAAATTATATTTATTAAAATCAAAAAAGTATTCAATTATAAATTAATTATGTGAAAATTAAATAATAATTTTATCATAAAATTTAATGTAAGATAAAATAAAAACTTCATTTTACCTTTTTGTAAAATTGGAAATACATAATGCTGGTTTTTAACAAAACTTTTTTCGTAGTAGAAATTAATGGACAATTTCACTTTTACTATATTTATAAAGTTAAGAGTGTAAATATAATTCTCGAAAATATACGACAAAATGTTTTAAACTACTTTTTTTAGTGCATATTATTTTTAAGCAAGCCTAAAAAAAATCTCTTAAATGGGTTTAAAATTGACTTGACATAAGCTATTTGAACAGTTTAAAGTTTTAAAGTCTCGTGCTCAACTTAAAATTGTTGTATTAAAAAATAGGAATTAAACATATTGAACTTATATTTGCCTGTTATGTCGGATGTATTTATCGTTCTACAACATCCGGTGATTTCTAATTAAAATATTTATTTATTTGTATGTTATCATCTACGTATAATATACATTATTATATACAGTAAAAGCCGCTTATTAGAAACACTTTGGGACCAAGGTGAATTGTGTCAATTAACCGATTGTTTCTAATAAGCGATTGAAAAAAAAAAATGAATAATAGGTACGCGAAAAAAATATGTATGTATGTATGTACCTATATTGTATAATTTAAAAAAGTATGCACAATTGTGTATATTTTACGATATTATGTAAAATATTTATCATTCGTAATTTGTTTTTTTACGTCGAGTAACTCCATGACCATATTTTCATACGAGTAATATTGCCCCTTTAGCTTTGTCACTTATTTTGAGTGCGTATGTGTGTTCAGGTAGAGCTCCAAAATAAAGCCCAGTCTCGTCCGCATTGAAAATATCAGAGCGTGTGTATTGGGCTAGCAAATCGGTCAAATGAGTTTCAAACCACGAATGGTCGCATGAAAATTGGCTAAAATCTTAGCGTTTAGACATTTTTAGATTTTTAGAAAAAGGAAACACTAATAATCTTTACATACGCACGCTGAAGCTAAACTACAAACGGTACGACCAGTACGTACAGAAAGATCATTCTCGCGATAAATTACAGTAAAAATAAACGTAACGACAGCAAAGATAAAATTGAAGTACATTGGTTATCGCTAGATAATCGGTGTATATGTCAACTGACCTTCTCCCAATTGTTTCAAATAACCGATGTGATGTTTCAATAATCCGATTTATTTTCAATGTTCTAATATACGGCCGATCCGTCCCGAGACATTTTGTTTCAATAACACGATTGTATCAATTATCCGTGTTTCTAATAAGCGGCTTCTACTGTAGTTTATAACATAAAATATGAAACGCAAAAATGTCATATCAAATAAATTGTATGATGGTTTGGTCACATTTTTCTTAAATGAATAATTTTTAATATCATTATGAAGAAATAGACAATGTGCACGTTAAACAATAAAAAAATATTTTACGAAAAGTTTGTTAAACTTTTATTAATTTAATTTGAAAATAAATGATATCAAAAAATACATGTGTAATGTGTATAATACATACCATTTAAAATTAAAGATGAATTATTCCACAAAAATCATCTTAATATCGCAGTAATTAGTAATAATTATGAAACTGGTTGAAACAAAATTAAATATTGTAATATAGCATGATTGAAATTATAAAATAAAGCAACCAGTAATATATTAAATTAAAACCTGTCCGCTTAATAACTAATATTATAATTACTTGGTTTAAGTAATGAAATAGTTTATGATACTTTATTTAACATAATTACGATCGCCCTCGTTAAAACTTAAATTTAATTAAAACACATATAGGTGTATAATTATGTATTATTAATAATGAAATAAATAGATTCTTGAAGCATTTTGGCATTAGATTGTTGGGTAGTAATTCGTCAAAATTGAATAATCAATTTTTATAATTTAATGTAAGTATGATTTTAATGTACTTACCTACTTTCTATCTTACCTTATCTCATCAGTAAAGTTATAGAACTTATAAACTCGTACATTGATATTGTTATATTAATCATATATACATGATTATCTGAGTAAAAAGGTTGAAGAGCTTCTTCAAAAACAAAAACACTCCTCTTAAAATCTTCTATTTTAAAAAACTTTATATGTGTGAAAAAATAATGACATATGGTAGCTACCTCATAAGTAGGTAGTATAAATTATAATTTATATCTCAATAAATCAAATACATAAAATATAGCCATTTTAAATTAGTTGCTGGGTATTAATTTTGTTTTATTGAAATTTCAAAGCATAATACGCACTTTAATAAGTCACTAATGACAAAGTTCTTTTATTTACGTCGTCTTGTCAGTTACTTTTTTTTAATGAAATCAATCAGAAATGTAACATTTTGGTAATTACATTATATTAATATTACGTTATTATTTGAATATTTTACCTATTAGGTAAAGTGGGTCGTTAAAATTAGATAACTAATATTCTTAATTTATTTTTAATTCGCCTAATTTATGCAAGTTCCGATTAATTACAAACTCTCTGCTGCAGTTTTATAAAAAAAAAGAAAAAGAAACATTAAATTAAGCTTTGACTTTACACGTAGTGTTATGTGCATTTTTTGCAGATATAAATTTGATTTTTAAATTCCATTATAAATATTAAAACATTTTTGGCTTAGATACTTAAATTTACATTGTTGTTTATTAAAAGTTTATTACTAAAAAAAAATTAAATTATTAATTAATTTAAAATAAGTTTAATTTATTCTATCATCAATTCATATTACTTCAAAAATGTTTGAGGAAAATATTTTAATTGTATTATTCTATACATAAGTAAGTGTTCCCATTAAAATTTTTAAAAAACGATCAAGATAAATTAAAATTAAAAAATTCATGGTAAAACTTGCTATGTACACTACAAATTGTAATTGTGAATATGTTATTTAGGTATGATTATCATCTAAATGGTTTATTAGTACCTATACAATATTGATCATTATCAAAAATAATTCTTAATGGGGATAATTTACTACTGCAAATATAGCTCATTTTTAAAAGATTATAAGCCAAAAACAGCATTTTATGATTTTTATTGCATACAAATGTACTACATATAAATAGTTATCTTGAAATAATGTCACAGTTCAACTCTTATTGAAATTCTAAAAATCGAGTGTTATCAATAATAACAGTTATAAATATCAAATCATTTGACGTATTTAATATGTTTTCTTAAAAGCTGCTTAGTTAATAATCTATATCAAGATTTAAATAAAAAACAGAATCTCAACATTTTGATTAGTCGTTTTTTTTTAATTTAATAATTACCGAGTATTAGGTATTAAACCAACATAATAGTATGTACAATATTGTATACAAGTTTTAAGTAGTGTTTTCCAATAATTATTAAAAAATAAATATGTACAATTTAATACATATTTTAATCATTTAATAAATAATAATATATTATTAAACCATGATTAAATAATGATTACTTTTCACTATAAATAATAACCACTAAATAAAATCAAAATTGCTTACATATATTTTGTGTAGAATAATTTAAAATATTTATTTATATAGCTTTTAAATACTCGTCTAGTTTAAATCGATAGTTTAAAATTAATTTTTTTTTCAGTTTTCCGTGCTATAATTGAAAATAATGAATACGATTTATCTGAATGAACTTTATAATATTATAAATCCTTAATGATCTTAACCTTCACAATAGTTAAGATGTGGAAGGTCGTGGTTATTATTTCATTTATTCAAAACGTAGATAGAATCAAAAAAATTTATATTTTTGAAATATAAATCTAATAATAAAATTACTTTCCGACATAATGGCATGATAAGAAATAACAATGTATGTTTAAACACAATTGTCAACGTTTTCAAAAATTAATTAATTTTAATAGTTTTTGTCTGTAAATTTTACTCGTCAAACCGGTTTAGTGTAAATAATTTATTTAACAGGGTAAATAATATATAATGTATGTATTTATTATTGTTTAAAATTTTTTAGTAACTCTGTAAAAAAGATTATGAACATTAGTAAATTAATAAGATTTATTTAAATATACCTAACAACAGGTATAATTTGCACTAAATTAACCCGCTTAAAGTTTTTTTTTTTTTATTTGGTCATAAGTGGGAGAGAAATATTAAAAAAAAAACCCACTCCGACAACCAATTAGGGCGCACGCTATAGTCATCATCAACGAAGATGTTGTTAAACGATGTATGTATTATCAATGTTATTATTGAATACGTATAACATAATGCGATTAAATGACCGAGTTCACTGTTTTTTGGCGTCTCACACCATAACGAGTAAGGTACTGGTATTTAGTTTTAGTCTGCTGCTGCTGAGAGTGCTGCAAGCAGTCTCGTAACGAAAAAAAAAACGCGCAACCACATTATATATAAGGTGCATTACCTAAGTTTACAACTTTAAACGTTTCGTTTACGTCCGCAAACGCGCATCGGGTTTTTCAATACTTTTTTAATTTTTTTAGTAATTTTTTTTTTTAAATTTTTATTGAAACAGTTGTTAATCGATATCCTTTAAACACATTTTTAATCAAAAAACACCTAAAAAATAAACTAACTAAAGTAACTAAACGTTTTAAAATGCACAATTTTATAGGAAGCAAATTTAAGGCCAACTGTAGACAATTATTCGCAGCAATTTCAGGTTAGTTTGTATACTATTTAAGTAAACATTAATTGTGCACACTTATGTTATTCTTATTATTTTTTATTATAACGTATTAGATATAAACATTTTTGTAAATTTAATTAAATTTAATTTGAAATATATTAAAAAATATTACGCAATTAATACATTTTAGTGCATTTTAAAAACTTATTCTGTACAATTTTTTTTTTTTTTAAATAATTTAAAATAATATATAGACACACATACACAAAAAATATAAAAAATTGTTTTAAAATCATTTCGAAAACTTAAAAATGTTTTAGAGTATATTCATCGGAAGTATTTAATTAAAATAACTATTTTACTATTTAACTTTAGAAATAAAAAACAATTTTAAATATACCTTTGTATTTATGTTTTCTAAAATAATATTTTAATATAAAACTAAAAAATACTGAATATTTTTTGATTGTTTAAATTTTAAATATTTTTTAGGTATACGTTTAATAAATTTTTTTTGTTTAATTCGATTTCAAAACTGGACATACATTATCCATTATATTGAAGTTTACAGATCATATACATAGTATGAGTACATTATCTTATCTGTAGTTCATTGGGTTCATATTAAAATAATTGATTCTTATCATAATTTATATGATGTTATTTATGATCTATAACGATATATGATGATTTATTAACGCTATTGCACTATATTCATCATTTATACATAGTAAGTTTAGTATATTTTATTAAAAACAACTGGATTTTTTAAGTTACTAAATGCCTTTAATAGATTTAATTGATTTTAAACGGAACAATAGAACTACCGAAATGTGAGCACATGTGCGTGTTTTTTTTTCATTTTGGTGGAAAACCTTTTAAGTGGATTGTTAAAGTGATTCGATAATTTCGTTAGCGGTTAACCTGTGTAAGGATTAAGAACTGAACACAGATGGTAATATATCATAATTAGAGCAAGGACTTTCATGCACTAAAAAAATTATCAAATATGCATTTAAAAATTTGCACTTATGCATCAAAAAATTTTAAATATACAGTTAAATATGCCCTCAAAAAAAAAAAAATAAATACACTAAAATGTATAGCTCTAAAAATTATATTTTTTCTTTAAATATTTAATTTTAATAATTTTATATTATCTTTCTATATAAGTTTTAACTAAATTTGATATCACTTTATTGTAATCTAATCTACAGATTCGCAATTATGATAAAATGAGTCTCATTCGTCTTTATGAGAATATATAAACAGTTAAATTTAATAATTTGAGTTCTTATTCATGAAAAATATTGACTGAAGTACATGATTTTCAAAAAACTTTCAAAATATGCACTACAAACTAAAAATATGCTCTTATAATCAAAAAAGTATGTTCTTTAAATCCAAAATATGCAAAAATATGCACTAAAAACTTTAAAATTTTGGTCACAATTATTGTGAAATGTATTGTGTACTTACTCTGCATACGAAAAAGTAAACCACAAAAAATATGCGAACGCATGAAAGTTTGCTCTAGTCATTATAATTTATAAAACTGTTAGTTTTTTTAAATTGCCTGTCAGTTATCAAAAACCTATTGTTTATATTATTGTTATTATCTCAGCCGTAATGTCTTCTCGATTATCGAGATCACCTACCTCCTACGTATTTTTATTTTTCGAGACTACTTTCGGTGTACGATTACGCAGTTTAATGTACGCAACTACGCATCGGTCACTATATATTAACGTGTCGGCATAGAACGGATGTACATGGATATAATTTGTACCGGGTCATCGTTTTGTTTAAATCAACATTAAACATTAATTATACATTTATTATACAATAATTCATGTGTATATATCAAACACTGAAACACACACACACACACACATTATTGGTTGATACAATAGGTACAAATGCGTCGTACATAATACATTTCTATATGTCAACTATAATACGGTAGCGTTTAGAGTGACGAATTAAAAACGATTAACACTGTTCAGAATCTCGAGCGCAGCTATATTTATTTTTTTTTAATAACGATGGCCAATATCTGTGGACTATACGTGAATAAATATCGAGTAGAGGAATTTCGTTATCCGGCCTAATGAGTATACTGAAATAATCAGACTGCTATTATAATAATATTAAAACGAAACGAGGTATCTACTATAATTATGTTCGCTAAAATCGGTTGCACGAATTATTATTATTATCATTATTATTATTATGCATAATAATACAATATAAACTCGTCGGAATCGACAATAAATTACAATTATATAGCTGCGCCAAAACTGCTGTATACCACTGTCGAATTTTCAACAGCTCATTCGAATACGGGATGTTTCTTCAAGTCGACCGGCAAGGGTCCGTCGACCGAGATCGAATTCTAGAGTTAGGTCGTAAAAAACGCTCGTCGAAAAGCGTCGCTCCGATAAAACATATATACTATGTATAGGCACATAAAGCGGAATGGAAAACGTTATGATATTAAAGGTGGTGTACATTACACTCATGTGGTATAAATTACGCCTTACAATCGTTTTTATATACGTATATGTGTGTATAAGAAGGTATGTACCACGGTCGATTTACGTTTGAGATAATGTTTAAATTTATAAAAAAAAAACCATATTGTACGACCGACATCGTATATAAATTACACGGAGGCCCGAGGACAGGAAAATAGAAATTATTGTATCGCAGTTACACGCGCATATGTGCATGCATAAAATACGTTTAGATACCTACGCGTAAAAACGCACTCTGTGCCCAGCGACTAAACAACACGTGTCGCGCGTGTCAGTATAACACCGTAAATTTCAAAATGAATCGCATAGTATAATATGCACCTCGCACGCGTTTCTAGTCCGGTCTACATCACCTCCTCCCCACCCCCAATATACCACGACGACACAACCTCCGCCCACCGACAACACCCTCCCCGTAACCGCCGTTCAACGCCGGGGTAACATAACATACGTGCGATCATGAAAACATCGTATTTGCTACGGTGTATTAATAATTGTTCGGTGTATGTGTTTGTGACATATAGATATAGACTATATAATATTATTTGCACATATTTTATATACCTACACATTCTGACGTTAATCGCGGACGTTGGATTAAATCGTGTACGACACCAATTACTATGCATAATTGTTATTATAATAGTACTCTGTATCGTTTCAATATATGACTATAATAATAGAACTGTTTGTATGCATATAATATATGTATACGTACATTTTTATTCACATTATTACCGTTCGTTCATTATTAACTAATAACGCCTGCAGTTGCACGTGATCGGCAAGCACATAATATTTAATTTTTAGTATCATACATGTAATTCATTATTATTTTTTGTCCGCTTATAGCGCCAAACATGAAATCTCGTTGAACGGTAACCCAATTAAATAAATAAAATTAAAAAAAAAAAAATAGGTAATAAAATTAACATAGATAGACTGTATGACACGATAATGTTAATGATGATGCTTATATGCTGTGTAATGTGTATATTATATACTATATACCTATGTATGATAATAAATATATATATATATTATATATAGTGATTGTGCAACGTGGATACGTATTTCGAGCTAGAGTAGTCAATTATAATATATTATTACGCTCAACAGAAGTATACGATAATAAACTATAAATAGTAACGATTGGAAGTCTATTGAACATCATTCAATCCGTGCTATGTATATGGGCATGATAAAGTATAAACCATATTTTACCGACTCGTCTCATTTACCATGGATATTATTATATATTATACATTACGCATCGTAATATACATGAGTATATATATACATATATATATATATATATATATATATGATTTTATTGTTGTGTACATAGGGTTTATGATAAATGAACTTTAATAATCGATGATAATCTCGGGTTTCCGAAATCATAAGACTCCCGTCTGATTTTTAACGAATGAAGAAAATCATCAAAAATTACTATTTTTCTAACGTACCGGTTATTTCAATATTTTCTACCCGAAAAAAATTCCCATCGTTCACGTCATTTTCTGTAATCTATACGTAAATTGTTTGCCACTCTTAAAAACTAAAATACATAAATGTACATACCCACATCAATATTATTAATATTCGTTTTTAAGATGAACGTTCAGTCCTAGCAATCACGTGATCTCTTTTCTACAAGTCTGATTTATTCAAAACTGAATGGAAAAATAAACAAATGACCAACAAATCGACAATTTAATAGGTATTTGAGATTTTTTTAAGTCTAATAATAGGAACATAGGGTAAACTCTGTAATAGAGAAACTTAAGTCTCCTGCGTACCTGTAACCCATATCTGTTAAACGTAAGTGTTTATGCATGTGTAATAGAAAATAGAAGACAAGAAGTTTATCCACAAGTCCGTTGACGTCTTGATCAAAGTCTTGTATGTGTAATGTGTATACAAGCTCTATAATTCAAGAAAAGTCGCGGACCGCATATAGTCATAACATACAACAGTATCATTACAGATGATGCAATATAATGAACACTGTATATATACCTCTTCCATAACTGATTTATTCGTGTAGTTTTCCACTATTGCTTGGTTGTTTTTTCCTTATACAATAATAATATAAAGCTGATGGTATTTTTGATACATTGACATTTTTGGTAACCTATATTTAGAAATTTTCATATCAATTATTTTACCGAAATTTACGGTTTCTATACCGTAAAAACATGTGTTTATTTGAGTAAATAATAATAATAATAATGGCAACCAACAATAAGTGGACAACTACATACAGTATAAGCTAAGTGAAGAAATATTTAAACATAGGAGTGTGAGCATCAAAAAAATGTAATGATACCTATTATCAGCCTGTTTTGTCATGTGATATATTACATATTGTATAATATATTATGCAAATAACAAATTCTGAAGTACAACAAAAAATAATTCACTGAGGAATTAAAATTAGAGATGGATACTTGGAAACTTCGTCTTGTAATTTGAAATGTCCTAGATCCCACCACCACTGCAAGCTATAATATATTATTATATTATTATATTACTCTAGTATGGATATTTATATATGTTTATACTTTTATATGTGGTGGTAAACGATGTAGGTTTTATAGCCCGTCAAGAACGGAAGGAAACTAAACACGATATTAAATTTGATTATTCTGCACAACCATAACCGTTGATACCACGCTCACCGCAAGCCCGATTGAAATAATACCGTATGCTATTAATTTTATACCTCATCCTTAAAACTATTTACCACGTGTAATAGTGCGCGTATAACTTTTTTTTCTGACTCAATTTTGTAAAAACTAGAATGAAATAGCCGTATCTAATATTATATTTTTGACTTTTAAGTAATTTTTTATTTTATCTAAAATCCTTTTTATCTTTAATATTAAAGTTTACACCACTTTGTTTATATTTTATAATACACATCAAAGTATCTAGCTAAAGTATATACAAAATTTAGTTGCAAAAAGATGCTTTTAATTAGAAAAAATATTATATAAGGAGACGAGCACAGAGAGACACTATATATATATTATGGAAAGTATAAAAAACGTAAATATTGTTGTAAAAAAAAATCCTGTTCATTATAATATTACAATAGGTAGGTAAATAATATCTTTACATAGCCGGATGGTTGTAACTTAACGTTTCAATAGATATGTTTTTGTTATAATACATGGTTACTCTGTGCATTAAGCATTCTACTAGATATTTTTTGTACGGCCAAGTGAACTCAAAATCATAAAAAAATAAATTGTCACACTGCGTTATCCGGGCCCGGGCTGTCTGATCGTACGTAGAAAAAGCTTTATTGGCGCATTTGATATATAAAACAAAAATACCAATATCCATGAGCACATTTATGTGTACATTGTACAATACTATACAAAATATAATAAATAACAAACTATACAATTATCATACCTTTTTTTTTCGTCTAGACGGGTAGAAACACTAGAAACTGTTTGTGACAATACTGCCGCTTAGATCCAAACGATTATTATACCTATATATAAATCTAAGTATAATAATCTTATAATTAAACTATATTAAATCGAGCGTCATTTTTACCAGTTTTCCTATGTTAACTTTGCATAGAGAGGTGATTATTACGCAACTTTTACTAAAGTAATAATTCAAGTTACATTACAACATATAGTACAAAATAAAAAAATGACCATGTCATCAAATCAATTACTGATTAAAAAATTTTTTGTTTCTACTGTTTTAAGAACTCGAAACGCATATTCTAATCACTACAGCTGCCTGCGCAAAACGGTATTCAGTTTATTCATACCGTTTAAAATTTTAACTAGATACAATCAATTACATTTAATATGACACGTTGTTTTTTTTTTTTTTTTGTCTACGTTAAACGACCACATTAATACTCTAAGCGACTACAGCCTACCTACCTGCTACACTATGCCCACCTACTAAAAGATTATACAATTAAATAGTTTTTCAGCAGCTGTTTTATGATAAGTGAAATAAATTACATGATATATTACACAGTGTTTGACATAACTAAATATTTCAAAAAAAAAACACATAAGTAATTGTTATTATTAGTCAGTTAATGTGTTAAAAAAAGAAAAAAAACCACCAACAACATACCTCATTGTGTGTACCTAAATATAACTTATATTTTACACAGTTCTTGATATTGGTATTATTTTTAATTTAGTATTAATATTAAATCTACAAGATAACACTTATGGTATTCGATTACAGACAATTTAGTAGAAGCGATTTTAACCAAAAACGAATTTGACAATCGAAAACAAAAAAAAGTTTACTTATTTTTTTCATTTCAATACAAATTCAAAATAAATGAATTATTTACCTACTTACTACCATTCAATATTCAAATGAAACTATTATTATTACCTTTTATTGTAGTAATTTCATAATAATTTCTAAGTACTTTTTATCACAACTTCCAGTTATTTTAAAATTAAATTTCTTTTTTTAATAACTGTTATTTAGGTTTATTTTTTTTAATCCAAAACTTATAAATTAATAATAAAATTACTAGGTATCTAATTAAAACGCACATTTGGTTAATAATTAGCCTCATTCATTTTGGCAAAAAATTAACCGATCGTTTAAGTGAATTTATAAATTATTGAATAATAGGGAAGTAATATACCTAACTATACAATAATTTTCATATATTTACTACAACTAAACATAATTATTATATCGTTTCGGTTTCGACTGATTGCCGATAACTATTTTAAAGTGTCAAAACCAATTTATAAATAAACATTAAAATCGTGGAAAGAATATCAAACTGAAAAATTAATAATAATAGATTATATTAAATAAATAGATATCTCATTCAATACTAATAAAAAAAAATGTAGTTAAGATAATAAACATAATATAATAAATTATATGACAATATATTACATTTTTAACCAAACCAGTTAGAGTTAATTGAGAGTTTAAGTCTTTAAAAATGAGAAGGAAAACTTATATTCACCTAAATTTATAAAATTGCCCAAACGATATGTTATTTTGTGCTATTCGCCCAAATGAAATCCACCCAACCTTGCACGATATTATGAAATATTTATAAATTTGTTTTAAAATTAAAAGCAGTCCTAAATGTCTTAGATATCTGTTATGAGTTTAAACTATATACAATTTTTATTTTTTATTCAATAACAATTTTAACGAAGTGTTAATGAATAAATAAATTATATATACATACATATATATGTGTGTATATATATATAATATTGAACTAAAGATAAAGTATACATTAATCGTAACAATTTAAATATAAAGTGAAGGAAGAAAGCAGTGATATACATTTTAAAAATCTATTTTTAATTTTAGTACTTTATAGATTATTCTTATCTACTACATTTATTTCTTCAAACTTTAAATAATTATGATTAATGAACAATAATTAACCAATAACTTAGTATTAAATTACAGCTTATGACGTAGTTACGAAAAATGGACAAATTATAATACGCAATGTAGACTACCACTTGAAAATCAAAAATCTTAACTGTTTTAAAAATAAGGGAGTAAAAACTGAATTAAATATAACAATTATTTTCAGATATACTCAGTATTAATGCCTATTTTGTTGGTAGAAAAATTACCCTGTATGACAACTAGTATTCACGTTTGTTCGTTAAAAACGCAATCCCAAAAACGTGGAAATTATTAAATGCTTAGCATTGCTATTCGTACACTGCAATTGAAATAGAATTAGTATTTTGATAAGATGTTATGGAATTCATTATCATCACATATTTTTCAATCAGTTTAAAATAAAAAACCTAAGGTATAATATTTTATAATATTCAGTTATCAAGAAGAAATGTCCATATATTTTACCTGCAAAATAATAATCATACCTACCTATATACATGTATACATATTTAATTAAAATCCTACTAAATCTTTGAAATAGTGTCAACAGATAACCTCTTCACCCATCACATTTTTCATTAACAAAATTTTAATTCGAAATACTTCAGTATAATATCGTTATAGTATAAGGCAGTATTGTAAATCGGTAACTATTATTAAAGCACTCTAAACCTATTGTAATGTCATAACTTATTTAAAATGTCGTCATAACTTTAAAAAAGTATATAACAGCCCTCTTTACTGTTAATTATTGAGTAGATGATTTTTATAGAATCTTTGATGTGTATAAATTGAAATTTTAACAAACAGTATCAGAGCTATTAAACATTATATTTTAAGCGTAACAAAGAATAATCCTTAATAATTGAAGATAATAATGAATAAACCTTTTATTTATTACTTATTTCCATAGACTAAATTAATTTATAAAGCTTAATAACTGAAAAACTACTCATTTAAAACGTGATTTTATAGACATCGAGATTTTCAAAAAAATCGTTAGCTTAACAATTTTAAGTAAAGAATACCTACCTACTGATACTTCTCACTTGAAAAAAAAATACTTGTATCACCACATGATACTTCTTAAGTAACAAAAAAATTTAAATACTCAAAAATCTCTAAAAATCAAAATTAGAATCAATGCATAATTACAGGAAAATTACATAGAGGGGGGGGGGAGGAAGTAATAATGCTTGAACGCTTATAAGTCACTGCGGTGTACCTATATTGAACTTTTTGAAAATTCAAGTTCAATACAACTATCAACCATACATCAACGTGCTATACATAGGTAAATGTAATATTTAATTTAAGCCATAAGAATATTAACATGATATTATTTTAATGTCATGACGCACTTGATCCGGTTGTAAATTGATGGTCATACCTATTACGATGTGATTAACTACAGGAAACAATAATCAACGATGTTAATAGCGATAAATTATGTGATTATTGTTATATTATTGTTCCAGTGAATCTCGTCACGTTTTCGTTTGGAGTCTACACGGGATGGTCATCGACGGTTGCGCCTATGCTTAAAGATCCAAAGCAGACTCCGCTCGACCATGTGATAACGGACAACTCGATTTCTTGGGCTTGCAGCTGGGGTATGCTCAGTGCTATACTGGGCACGTTCTTCTGGGGAATGTTAGCGGACAACTTCGGCCGGAAGACCACAGGTTTCCTGACCATGTTACCGTACCTGATCAGCTGGATCATCCTGTTGGTGGTCAAAACGGAGACGGCGCTGATGGTGTCCCGGTTCCTGGGTGGCCTGGGAGCCAGTGGGGCGGCGATAAACTGCCCAATGTACGTTGGTGAAGTGAGCGACGAAGCCATGAAAGCCGGGCTAGGTTCGCTGTTTATACTCATGTACAACATCGGCGTGCTGTACGTCTACGTGTTCGGCGTGCTGGTCAACTACACCTATTTGAACGTAGCCTGTCTTGCCATCAGCTTGCTATTCATGGTGGTGTGGTTCTACGTGCCCGAGTCGCCGATATTCCTCATTCAAAAGAAGCGGATGGACGAGGCGAGGCGGTCGCTCATGTGGTTCCGGGGCAAGGACAACGACAAAGAGGTGAGCGAGGAGATGGACTCGATGATGCGGCACAGTGACCAGACGGACAAGGCCAAGCTGTCCGATTACAAGAAACGCGGCACGGTTAAGGCGCTGCTCATCGGCCTGGTATTCCAAGCGGGCACGCAGTTCAGCGGCATAAACATCATACTCATGTACACGGTGGAGATATTCAAGAGCAGCGGTAGCAAGATGTCCCCACACTCGTGTACCATACTGGTGGGCGTGGTGCAAGTCATTGGGTCCGCGGTTGCGACGTTTATAGTGCACAGGGCCGGTCGGAAGTTCTTCCTCATGGTCACGTACGGGGTCACCGCCCTGGCACTGATCACTATCGGGACGTGTTTCTACATCAACAAAGTGGACCCGTCCATCAACACCGGCATACTGCCCGTGTTCAGCCTGTCGGTGCACGTGATCGCGTTCTCGCTGGGCCTGGGCATGGTGCCGTACATCATCTACACCGAGGTATTCCCGGCCAACGTGCGCAATATATGCATGTCCATGCTGATGTTCTTCAATAACGTGCTGGGCTTCGCCATCATCAAGGCGTACCCGTCCATGTCGAACACGTTGCACACGTCCGGCTACTTCTGGATGTTCGGCGCCGTGTGCCTGGCTGTCGTGCCCTACACCTACTTGTTCGTGCCTGAGACCAAGGACAAGTCGTACGACGAGATCCGCCGTGAGCTGCTGGTGTGGTTCCCGGACAGGAAGCACAAGGACAAGGCGGCGGCGATGGACAAGGAGGCCACCGGGGACCAGGCGGACGTTGGCGTAGATAACAGCGTGGTCGTGGTAGAGGCCACCGAAATGAGAGTCTGCATGGGCAGGGACCAGAATTGCTTCACGACACCCCAACGCGCACGCGACAACGTCGAATAATAACAGACACATGGGTTTAAACGTTCCTGTGCGTGTACACTGCTGCGGCACGTATACACGAGTAAAGGCCACTACTATATTATTATCATTATTATTATTATAATTATTATGTAGTGTCTAATATCTGTGAATATAACTGATTTACGTGAGGAGAGAAGAGGGAGAGAGAAAATGTAAAAAAAAATCGAGTAGAAAAAACTACCTTTTTTTTTATTTTTTTGTATTTTTACGCCACAAAGTTTGTTTTTTATATATTTATTTGAATAATTTTTACGATGACCGTAGGTTTTATAATATTTATATGTGTGTGTGTTTGTGGTAAATTAACAATTTCCATTAATATATTGTAACAAATATAACAAGTATTATGAATAATTTAAGTATGATTGTAATTTTAAATATATTTATATACATATATCTTAGTTTTAAGTTTTAAAATAATATTAATTGTTATAACGATATAATAAACACAGAATTTAGATGTATAGACAACAAATACGATAAGGTGACAATCACTTCTTTGTCTAATCACAGTTTTATACTTAGACTTAACGTGTATTATAAACCAATTTACATTTATAAATATTTTTTATATTATACTAAATCTCATTAAAAGTAAATATAAATTTAAAACTCGTGAGTTGTTATGAGGTTATTTAATAATTTATAAATCAAACCTAAATTTTACAGCATTCTATACAAATTAACTATGTAATTGTTTTAATATACTATAAACAGGTGAATAAATTTGATTGCAATAAACAATTAAATTAAATTTATGTGGTAAAGAAAGTTTGTTTAACCTTACTGTGATATCTAAGCCCATAAAAATACTTTAAAATTTTATATCTATAGCATTAACAGTTTTTTTTTTTAATTTGTATAATTGTAATTTTAAATGTTAATAATATTATTTTAATTTATTCCATCACGCTAGTACCGCTAGTAATACTAAACTTAATGAGTAATATAGTAATACATTTTATTTTTTATTGATCATTGGCCATCAGTTCTAAGTATACCATAATAAAACTTCAGAATATTATACTCATTTAAAAAACCCCTGGATACTATATTATAATGTGTCAAACAAATATTATTCAAGCCGATTGTTCATTAATATTTTCTTTATAAAATATATATTTTATTGCTAATTTCAGAGTTATTTAAATTTAAAAACATAAATAAAAACACACTAAAAAAACATTAAATATTGAAACCTTTTAAATAAGCCAAAATGTTTTAAACCATTTTTCTATCAATTTCAAAACCTAATAACATACGAATACCTATATACAAATTTTAACGATTTTGTCATACTATAAGATTGTGCAAACTAATAATGATAAAATATTATTTAAATGTATGGCACTTAGTAAATTTACCTAGTAGGTAATTCTTATAAATTTAATAACACTGCAGTAATTGAATCACATTTGCTCCAGTATAACTTGCCTACTACAAAGTAGTCGCCAGCTGTGATCCACCCACGATCATACGTAACCGGAATTATGTCCGGCTTTTTACAGTACATTATTTATACCCCTTATTGTATTATTGTATAGTATATTTATCATACGACATTCTTATTCCGTAGATTCAATTAAATTGTTTATGATACCACTGTAACAAAATATGACAAATTAAACGTTACCCTTTTCCTAAGACCAAAAATTGTCTCTAGACTAGAATAATTGATCAAGGTGAAAATAATAAATACAAATGACTTAGCGAGCTAATGGTTGTTTAAATGTTTAATAAAAGGTCTAGACACAATTTCGTTCCTATGCAAAGATACATCCGTGTATTTAACCTAACCATTGATTAAAATATATACGTTGTATCTATATTCAAACAATGAACTAACATGTCTTAACTATATATGATAATATTTGTTTACCTTAACAATGTATGTTTAATATAAATATTATAGCGTTATACCATATTGGAATAAACTAGACTGAATTATTAGACTCGTAAAAAACGAAAATAATAATTAAATATATTGTATTTGTTAGTAAAAAACTTAAAATACCTTTAATAATAATTCTCGATATAACAGTTGTTGTAATTAATATTTTTGTTTTTATTTAACAAAATAATTACTCAGTAAATGAAAATTAGTAATTAATAATACTATATAGTTTATTTTATCATATTATAAACATGATATATTGTATATACATATAATATGTATGCATTCAAATAATTTATGTATTATGCGAGTATTTGACTATATAGTATGAATTCAATTATGTAGTTATATACACCCTACTTAAATTTTAAAGCACAGCACCACTTAATAATTTTAATAAAACATAGTTCTTAGTTCATTAACTTTAATAATTAATATTGTTTTATAAATAATTATTTAAATGAATTTAAAAATGGACTAAATATTTAAAAGTTATCATTAGCTGCAGAACAGTAAACGTAATTTCATCCCTATACCAAATAAACTATATTTATTAAACGATACTGGGTTTAATATGAAAAATAAATAAAATACATAATATAATAAACTCGTATAAATATAATTTCATGTTTATATATATTTTACTCTAAAATATATATTTGCGTTCTTTTTCAAATATTTAACTAATTTTTTTTTTTTAAGTAAATACTGTAAATACTTTTTCCAAAAAGTATTACATATAATATATAAAATATTACGAAATATATTCTTTAAAAGTTATTATATAAGTTCAATATATGCTTATTATTTTTTTTATATGTATGGATCTTTCAAATCGTACTTTTTAGATGTCTATATAAACTTTATATAAACGTTGGTGATTCAAATGTAATCGCAAATCGCAATACTGTTGAAATCAGACGCTTATGCAGTTATGTTCTTGCTATTTTCGTAACAAATATTATGCGATTCAGACCTTAACTCATAAAAGCAGCTCAGATGTAATATACCTAGCTACATACAATATCGTTATTATGATTTTATATATAAAACTGGTGAGTGGGTTAAGGTTTAAGACTATATCGTACCGTAGTTATAGCAAAAACACTATTTTTGAATGGGGCTCGCAAAACAGAAAATTATTCGGAACGCCGTTTATGTTAGAGGTAAGTGCAAATATACGAGCATCGCGCATATTGGAAAAAAAAAACATAATAATATATTATTATCATTACAGATGTATAAGCAATTTATTGTTGATGTATGTATGTGCACTACGAAGCACTCGAGTTAATACCCACCGATTACAAAATAGAGGTTTTTATCGAGGTAGAGAGAAAATCGGTAGGTAAATACACTTACATAATACACCACCATCACCACCAACCTCTAATTTTATACTGTCGATTTATAATCAACTGTGATTTACTTAAAATGTTTTTCCTTTATAACTGTTTAAGTAAACATAAAATATTACTAAAAAAATTCTAATTTAACTGTTGCATTATGTAGTTGCTTGGCTTATTTTAATTTGTTTAAGAAAAAATGTTAGATTTTTGTTGTACATTTACATAAACTGCTGTACGTACTAGTTTAAATTAATTGTATTTCTAGTGGATAATTGATACGCATTTACGCTAGACTAAAGTTGGTTCCAAACAATGTTATAAATATTATAATATATACATTTACAGTAGGTAAATGTAGGTACGCAACATTGTAATAATACATAATATGTCTGTAAAATCATAAATATTGATAGCCACTAGATAAAATTTCGGTTTCATATTAGTATGTGAATCAAACAATAAAAATTCATATGTATTTGTATATATATCATGAGATTAAAACTTCAAAGTATATACATAGGTATGCTTAAACATTTATGAACAAGATACGGCACAAGTTAAAAACAATATAAAAGTTTTGTTTTTAGGCCACTGCTAGAATTACTTTTATTTATATTATTATAAATTCCAATATAGACGTATAGAAAACGTCTTATAAAATTGATTCAATTGTTAGTCTAAAGTATTTCCAGATGTCTCCAACTATTTTACTACATCAAATTATAAAGTTATCTTATAAACATTATAATAATTCCAACCACGCACTTGAGATTACTCAAAATCGGTATTTTTCTATATTATATTATTTATTTGTTACATATATAATAAAAATTAAAATGTATTATCAAAGTTAATACTTTTATAAGAATAGTATTTAAATCATATAATTTTATGGAAAAATGATGTTTAAAATAAAAAAAGTAGTCACAGGTACGTTTCAAAAAACTATTAAGTATTAACTGTTTAATACTAATAAATAGATTAAACATAACAAAAGTATTTTGAAAATTATAATTTATATTATGAATAGAAAATGTTATAATATCTAATTGAAATATTTGGTGATAATTTCAAGTATCTTTTGTTTACTGCAAAGTTCCCAAACTGTGGATCGCGATTAGTTTAGTTATTTTTTAGTCTAACTATCAATCAAATTAATGCAGTTTTTAATAGATATGAAGTTATTTTCATCAATGATACAGCATCTGAGGACTGGCCTTAACATTACTTTCATGTAATATACTCTAAAGTATGAATTTTTATGTTTTTAGTCAGAATAGGTGTATATTTACTTAAAAAATATCCAAAATTAAAAAAAAATTCAATAATTTTTAATTATATTAAACAATTTTTGGATATTACTAATCGAATTTGTAAAAATATAATAAAAAAAAATTTACTAATCTATATAAATCCTCCCTTATAGTAATTATCAATATATCAATATCATGGCATGTGAAATTTATATCTATTATAAAAATGTTTATAACATTTTCCTCAAATACATACATACATATATAAAAATAAATAAATAATACATAATATCCTGGATTTTGTTATGATTAGATAACACGACAGTGTAGTGCTATAATATAGGTACAGACTACAATATTATATGATTTATTCTCTGCAAATTCACATAACATTTTGGTTTTATACGTCAGAATTTTACATAAATAGGATGTACCTTTTTTATCATCATTGGTAAGGTAGGTACGTATAACCACAATGTCCTTATATAAGTTAACTGCAAACTATGTTTTATTTTGGCAGTGTGTCAAATTTTTGTAATCTGTCTCACTGCCAATATTTTCTGTTTACCTGATAGCCGTCAAATATATATTAAATATTAAAATATATTGAATTTATCTTGAAAAGAAAATTAAGTATGAACTAATTTTTATAAATACGATTTTCATTTTTATACTTTAATACATACCTACAATAATTTCATACATTAAGTTAATACGTAGAAAATACACATAAAGTTACTAAAATAATTAATCTGTTTTATAACAAAAATAACTTAATAGCTCAAGGTATACAAATACCATTAAATACAAATTATAACTAAGTGTCAATACTTTTCAATCGCAGATTTAGAGGTAGCGTAAGGGGCGCCCCCTCCTCTCCCGTTGGCTGTATCAATATGTGTTATTTAATTTTTTGTATATTGAATAATTGCAATAGTTTGTGTCATCCTATTCCTATATTAATTAGTCAAAAATGAATAAATTGTTGATAACAATATCATTAATGTGACCGACTGAGCGACAATGAGTGTTGACTGCCAGTCGGCATGCAGTGGCTCATAGGATTTTGTCCTAAAATTATCTTCCATATTCGTCTGAAATATATCTATAATTATTGTTTATCAGTTTATTGCTAACTGCGTAATATTAAAATTGTTGAATTGACTATTAAGTCAACCATAGAATATACATAATATTGTCACAGTATATCAACACTCGACAACTATCGATACACACGTATTACTAACGAGAGGGAAGAATAATAAATATAGGTATATTTATTATTCTTCTCTCTCGTTAGTGTAGGATCCGCGCCTCATACTTTTTTATGCAAAAATGCTTAAATGTATATTGAAAAGGAAATTACCTGCAGTACTTGCAAATAAATAGCTTGAACTAAAATATATGGATTCCATATTTCCATGGCTTCGTTTAATTTAATGATTTACTATTATTTATAAATTTAATACCCAATGTATTTTTTAAATTCTATAAAATATGTATGGAAAACTCATATCAAAATAAAAAGGAAAGCTTTAAACAATAGACTTCATCAAGCGTCTCTCATAGCGTTCTCAATTAAAATCCAAACTATCATTGCAAAAAAATATATTAATAAACAAACTACTCATCTTCACGACTTCACTTAACCACTTATGGAATTCAATTTTGGAGAATATCCAAAACTCAAATATAAAAATTATACAATCCTTCCAAACAATATCCCTCAGAACAATAACCAATACTCCGTGGTATATTAATAATTGAACTCTCTTTAATGATCTCAACACAATGACCATTCCCATTCTAGCATCTAAATTATACAAACGATTCCATAATAAAGTATAAATTACATAATCGTTTAAATCTTCTAACATAAAATTTGTTCACTTTAGACCTATCGGATACAACCCGGCGACTAAAAAAAAAATGGTCCAAACACCTTATTACTGAATTATTATTCATATTCAAATTTGAAAAAAAAATCTATTCTCAAACTAAGATTTAAGATAATTTATTTTAATGTTATTGTTATTTATGTATATATATATATATATTTATAGAGTGATATCATTGGATATTTTCTTTACTCATATTTTCCTCATGCTATTTTCTTTTCTTTTTATCAAATTTACTTTTTGTATTATTTATTACCTAATGATTATAAATACATAAATTTTATTTTAAAACTAATAATTTTCTAACTTTTCTCATTATCTAAAATATTAAACAATTAATTAGAATTAATAAATTTAATTTGTATTTATATATAACTATTGGTCATACTTTATAACTTTATAAGAACAAATCGAATCAAGAGTAAAAGAGTAAGTTACTTTTCTGGTATAATATTCCCAGATGGCTACGCACGTTAGGGAACTAATAGTTTAATGAAATTTAATTTCGACGTATCCTATGTAATATAATTTAACTCCAACCTGCGTCCTCTAACCTTTAATTATAATTTATTAAACAGCATTATAGTTACACTTAAATACTTGTATTACCTTTGAATTGTTTATTTTATACAGCTTATAGTGTTTTTTAATAACAACCATCAACTATCGGTTAATGCAAACATTTAAAATCCACTCTTCTCTCGTATACATGCTTACCAATTACCAGCACTTTCTTAGTTTTTTACTTGTAGTCAACACTAATGAGTGTTGATATTCAACACATGTAGCATATAGATATTTATAATCTTTAAAAAATAAAATTAGTATAAAATTAAACAAAAACGTTGTATTGCTGCAATGCCCAAAATAATCTTATACCTAATAATTAAAAATCATTACTCACTAGTCACTTCTCTTATTAGTATTTCTTAGTACTACAAAAAAAAAAATTGTTTTCTAATTTTTAGAATAAAAAAATAAATTTCAATTTTTTAAACTTTAAATCACGTTTATAATCATCAAAATATTTTTAAATCTAGCCATTTCTTGTATAAAATACCAAATTAGAGAAGGCCGTATAATTATTATATTCAAATCGTTATTTTATAACTTGTAATAATAACGCATAATATTTTTAAAAATACTTAATAGGCATTTCCATAATTGTTATGTACAGACGTTCAACCAGTCCCGCGGAGATTTACTAATATATTTATTATATTATAACGTAGTTAGCGTGATGGAAATTATCTACGGTATTCCACAAATTTAAATTAAGCAGAAAATTCTCAGTGGACTGAAAAACGTATTTAACTAGATTATAATATCATAATATTTTATTTTGTAAATAAATCTGATTCGCGTATACTCGACATAAGCATTTTAAAAAGCAAAAAAAAACTTGATTTAGTCTAATTATCTATTAATGAACATAAAAATTCAATATCACCAAAATTATACTTAGTGATCTATAAGCCATATTCACTTTAAAATAGGTACTTAACTTAGAATAATAGTAAATTATATTTAATTATTCAATAACGTCAATTACTTCACTCAGAATAATTCTAAACATTACAAACATAGTTGTATACATACCATGCCATTTATGTAATGCATTTAAGTACCTACCTACCTAATTATTATATGGCTCTGAAATAATTCTCATAGTATAAAAGGAAAACTTAATTAATTTATAAATTCTATATTGTAAGATAATAGGCACTTATACCAAATGTGATATTTTAGAGTTCAGTTTTTACTAAAATAGAATAAAGTAATTATCTATCGTTTTATCTATAATATCAACTCATTAAAGAAAATAAGTAAATAATAGATTAGTAATACAAATTACAATTATACATTTATTCAAAACAATAACGATATTACAATAGATTATTAAAAGATTATTAAGTGATGAAACGCAAAAAATGTGATTAGAAATTATAAAATAAAAATGTATAAACCACAAATTCCATATAATAAAAGAAACAAGATTAAGGAAACAGAATATAGATGTAATGATGAAAACGTGTTTAATTTAATTTTGCTCATTTTTGTATACATCTGAGTTATTAATTAGTCCATTGAACCTATTTTAAAAATTATTTCAAGATATCATGTAATTATTAAAGTGCAATAATTGTACTTAAAGATTTAAGACTCGCAAAAATTATTTTAGAGATTCTATAATATGATAGTTGATAATTCCCACATATAGGTATAAATAAATAGAATATATATTTTTTTAATCCTATAGAAGTTTAGAATTCAACAATAACCTATTATTTGAAATATTTATAGGAACATATCATGTTATGTCTTATTAAATAGGTATAACGAAGTAAAAAATGTCTAATTCAAGTGGGTAGGTATGCAGTAAATTACTATATTAGTATTTAATAATTTTAAAGTACTTACCTACTATAACTTATAAGTGTATAACCCGATTTCATCCAAGAAAAAATGAACTGATATTAAGTACGGTGCTATCTTGGTTTTAGTGAATCTCAGTTTCCGGATCTCGGACAAATCGGCTTTGTAATATAATTCAACTGAGATAGTAAATACGTATGTGGCATAAAATAACATTGAAGCATTTTTACTCGTCCAAAAGACAAAAAGTGATAACAGATATAAACAAATAAATAAAAAAAAAAAAAAAAACACATAGTAAAACCAAAATATTAACATTGCTCCGCTCGAGGTCTATGAAATGAAAACTTACACATCGTCGTTTTAAAATCAATATGATCATCGCTCTGCTATGAATATGAATCTAATATAATATATTATCGTATAAGCTTATTATAATAAACTATATTAACGGAGGAATATGTGAAACAACCACACAAGTATAGGTAGGTGACCAATGACTAGTGTTATGTACCATGGTACCTTCGGTATGTACAGTATTTGTAATTTAGTGGCGTGGTAAACTGAAAATTTTCCAGAGGTAAAGAAAAATATACCAAGAATCCTATCACCACTATAGACACTAAAATGGTGATGGAATAGGGGGTAGCTAACATAAATTATAAATTATGTTTCAGATCAATATTGATTGCCGATTGAGTATCACATTGCATTTACGATCAGGGGACCCACCGACTACCATCTACCTCTTTCCAATACAAAAAAAAATGTCAAAGGCAATTGCCTCTGACATTAACGTTTACCACGCCATTGGTTAATATTGTAGTTAAAATCAAACACATATCTATTATGTATTTATGTACGTTATAAATTATAATTTATAGTTCCTGAAACATAGAATAACACATACCTGAACTTGTATCTGTTTACCAATTAATTAATTACCAAATGAATATACATATATCTATGCTGTATATGCTGTAGAGTGTAGAGTATATTTTATAATGGATGACACACAAATGATCAGATGTATTATACAGTGATTCAATTGATAGTAATGGAAAGGGTGTGTAAAGGAGCTCTTATATTTTAAAAATAAAATTTGCGTGGATACAATAGTTATTATTATTTTACTAAAATGGGAAGACGACAAAACCTAATGCGTAAATTCTTTTACATAATTTTAATTTTAATTTTTGTTAATAAATAAATTGAAAAATATAATTAATTTTAGAATTTAAAATTGTTTTGATTTTATTTAAGACCAATAAATTAATTTATCAAAGCGTATAAATGTTGCTGTGCCAATAGTCGTGCTGATTGTGGCGATCCACTTGCTCTACTTATTTACTTATACGTAAGTAAAATATATTATTGATAATAAAAGCGTTAATCTTTTTTTTTTCATCCGGTTCGGTTATCAAAGTAGAAATTTTGATCATACAATAAAATTTCTTTTTAGGCTAAATCTAATAGGTGAATAATATGAATTATATTTTTAATTAAAATTATATATGTAATATATATATATATATATATTAAAGAGAAATGTGCTTCTTAAAAATTTAGTCATTTTAGTGACAAAGCTCTCCTCAGGTCTGTTTTAAATAATTTTGTGCTTGATACTCAGTTTTTGATCATTGAATTGAGATTCTTGTCTGATAACAGAGATAAATTAAAACTGATATCTTGATTCGTACCACACAAGTCTTTGTTATATAATCAGTAATAAACTATTGAACAGACACATACTTATTACTAAAATGTACGTAAATTTATAAGATATAAGTTATAACTTGATGATAAATTAATAACAAAATAATTTAGGTAAATTGGTTGATAATATCACATTTTTTAAATTTGGCGCTCATTTCGTATGCATTATTATCATCTAGTAATAACTAATAAGTAAGCCTTTTTGTAGGTTATGTATCAGAGGCAAGACAATCAAATTATTAAATATCAATAGGTAATAGACATACTATTTCTATTTTTTTTTTAAATTATTAGTTAAATAATAAGTATTATTAGTTTTTACTTATTAGTTATTGCACTAAAGCTTCGTAGGTAACTGGTAAACGTATTAGTTATTAAGTATACTGTATAGAATCATATATTTATTTATTTTATTTTTTATTTTTTGGAACATTGGCTGATTTTGAAAACATTACAGCGTTTTAATTCCTCTACCAAGTTTGCATTTTACGATTGGTTTTTAACTAATCATGTCCGCTCAATGTGAAAAAGTAAACTCTACTAGTCCAGCCTACGAGTTTGGTCCTAAATTAAAGCTGTTACGCTCCAATGACCAGGTCCGGGAACTGCAGACCATACTTAGAGACAAGTAAGTTTGTGGTACCGATACGAATGCATTTATAATACTAAGCGTTCGTACGGTCCACAGAAACACAAGTCGAACGGATTTCAAATTTTATGCTGACCGTCTAATTCGTCTAGTCATTGAAGAAAGCTTAAATCAGTTACCATTTGATACTTGTATGGTCATGACACCTACTGGTAATTATTACAAAGGTACCAAATACCAAAGAGGTAACTGTGGTGTCAGTATTGTACGTAGCGGAGAGGCTATGGAACAAGTAAGAATTTCATAATACTTGTGAAAACCTATTTGCAATTTATCATTGTTTGATTGTTAAGGGCCTCCGAGACTGTTGTCGATCGATACGCATTGGTAAAATATTGGTAGAATCAGATTCAGATACTCATGAAGCCCGTGTGGTATATGCTAAATTCCCTCATGATATAGCTGATAGGAAAGTTTTATTAATGTATCCAATAATGAGTAAGTAATGCATTGATGACAAATTACTCAGACAGCACACCCAATAATACATTGTTTTTAGGCACTGGTAATACTGTTATTAAAGCAGTGAATGTGTTAAAGGAACATCGGGTGGCTGAAGACAATATAATTCTTTCAAACTTATTTACTACACCTATTGCTGCTCAAACTATTACCACAGCATTCCCATTGGTTTGTTTTACTTACAATTAACCTTCATAAATTTTTGACTATCAATATTTATTTAATTATTTTTATGACTTTTCTGCTTAGATGACCATACTAACATCAGAACTTTATCACATCGCACCCAATCATTTTGGCCAAAAATATTTTGGTACTGATTAAAAAATGTTATTTTATTTATTATTGATATTTTCACAACATTTTATTTTTGGTAAGTTTGACTTTTACCATGCAAATCACTATGTGACCAATTTAAACAGACTTGATTATACATTTTTTTTCAACAATTTTTTCCTATCGGTCAATTTTAATCATAAGATACAGTTTACAATGTCTTATAACTTTGTTTCAACAATTTTTTGTTATTGTTATTACATAGATAGGTAATTAATTATAATTTTATTCTAAGAACTTTTATATTTCGACTGAAATGTATTTAATATAAAGCTGTTTATTTACAGTATTAAAATTGAATAAATGATTTAATTTTTAAGTTTTTATAAATTACCCTATAAGTAAAATGAGTAGGTAAAAAAAAATAAACAAATATTTATGAACAGTTTTTAATTATTTTGATACATTTTATATTACTAATATTAATTATTATAAAAAAACAACATTGCGACGGGTTGTATATCTTGTAATGGAAATTTGTTTCTGTATATTAACTTTTATAATTAATTCATGCATTTTAAAACACATAGTTATCACCATATTAAACCAAACTACATTTTTTGTTAACTTCAAACCATAAGTTAATTTAACCACATGGTATGTACTTTAATAAATGGAAGTACCTATTTAAATGCTAATTTTAGGAAAATTAAAATTAAGTTAATAGATTATTAAAGAATATTTATTTTTTGTACTTCTTACTGTTTTTTTAAATAACTTAACTAAAATACTTAAATAATATATATTTTTTATACTTACAACATAGAATCACTAAAATAATGTTTTTCTATTCAACATTTTACACATAAACAATTATAATACGGACTTCGCTAAAACCACAAGATTTTTACTATGCTACTTTTATATTTACTAAAGTAATCATAAATGGGTTCTACATTTGATTAATAAAATTATGATTTTAGTATTATGCTATACTTATATTTGTCTATGTCTATATTTAAATAGGCATATTATATATTACTATTTAAATAGGTATTAAATAAATAATTTTATGAGATTAAATTTATAAACTAAACATATTTAATTAATTTTAATTGATCAACAACTATTATATGTTAATAAGTAGCAATAATTAAATGCATACACAATTTAATCAATACTGTGACATTTTATTTTATTATCAGTTTTATATAAACCTGAAAATACAAATCTAACAAAACAATTATTTTTAATTGATATTTATTCAAATTGACTAGTTACAGGTTATATAATTAGTCACACTTTACAAACGAATAATTTAATGTTTATACAACAAAGCAATTAATATACAAATTAAATGTTAAAACATTATTCATTACAAAATTTAAAATAAGATCAATAATTAAATTAATTTTTATTATACATATTTAGTAGTGTTTTAAGAAAAATATTAAAATACTCTTATTAGTATCCAATACTTGCTTAAATACTATTAATTACAAGTATACTTTGAAAGAAATTAATTGTATGTAAAGTATTTCAAATACAAAGTATAAAAAAAATTATCGAATATTTGATAATATGGTACTTACTGGTTATTAATCTACCACCAAAATTATTTAAACATTATTTAGTCATATAATTTCAAATAGCTAAAAAAAACTTATAATGTAAAATAATATTCTTTGTTTAAATTTAATTCAGTATGTATATTATATATGTTATAAAAGCTATAATATGAATAATTCTAGTAAGCAGTGGCGTAATTGTGGAGGGCAAGAGATTGCACTTGCCTTCCTGATAATTTTATGAGGGTCAAAGTTGCCATTTTTCCTCCCCCTCCCCGGATAATTCAACAGTACAAATATTTGAATCATCATAATTCATAAGTTAAGAAAGAATGTAATACGAGTATATTACTTATCTTATCATAAGATTTAAATATTTTTCCTCAAATTATTTCATTGAAGTAAACATTTATTTCAGGTTTCTCTTGTTGTATATATTATCACAATTCATAATAATCACATTAGTTGAATTAACAAAAATAATCCATTAATAATATTATGGTTACATGAAATATTAATACGATTTAATATTATCTTAAAATCGTAATTATTAACTTCAGGAACGGAGGTTATTTTTAGATTAATAACAAATTATAATAATCGCAGCATAATATAATTATTTTGCTTTGCTTTTAGTTTATACCTACATACCTATTATCACATGTTATGTTGTGATAGTGTACTTAAGTGCTTTACTGAAAGTCTATAGACTATACTGTTCTATTATTCTATACTTACTCATTATTCTATTATAATTTGTTAATAATTATTAATTGTTATTAAAAAAATATATATATCCATTAAACAGCAGTTGACATTGTTCAATTGAATAGTAATTGATTTTAATAAAATAATTGACAAATTTGTTTCAAGTGTAGTAGGAGGTAATAGAAAAGTAACATTAAAATAATTATTCATTTCTTTATTTTTTAAGTTTTGTTTAATAAATAAAATCATTAAATTAGTCGTTGGTTATTGCTAATTGTTCAATAAATTTAATTTAATGTATATTTAAATTACGTAATATAACACCTTTTATAGGTACTTTCTCGTAATATTATTTAAAAATATTTATACCTAATACCTGCTACCTACAATTCGTTTCTATGTAAAACATAAAATGATTTTTAAGACTTGTGTAAAATTAAATAATTAGGTATACTATTTACAATACACACAATAAAAATGTATTTAAACCTGGTGGCTCAGGGTTTTAATTATAATAAATTATTTTGCCCCCCCCCTAGATTATTTCACAGTTACGCCACTGATAGCATGTTACTTCTTTTAGTTACCTACTTAAAAATTTTAAGTTAATTTATTAAAAGCTACAAACATAAATAAGTTAAATAATTTTGATGCATGCAACTAATTATTGCCATATACATCTGTAATAGTTATATTATTACTTACTAGTAAGCTTTGATATGTATTTTACATAATTTAAATAATCTCACATTAATTATTTTTTATATTTAATAAATGTTAGTAAAATATAATAAGAATGAACATATTTAGCAATATTATCTTTGTAATTTAAATGATATTGTATTTAAATTAATTTTTAATTTTCATATGCAAATTTAAATAGCAGAAATGTCATAGTTTGTCAATTGCGAGATTCCAATTAATTTGTTTAAAGATCATTTGTGTTAAATTAAAAATGCATTTAAAGGTTATTACATCATTCCTTCCATGCGAGTATTCACAAACTTCCTTACTTTAATATAAACAGCAATTGTTTATATTATCCTAACAAAAGCTATATAATGGTTAATTTATGTGCCTTAATACTTTTGAAAATTAAGATATATATAAATAATACAAACAAACTTAACATCTATAATCAAATATAAGTAAATAAAATGATTTTATTCTTTTATTTATGCCATTTCCTAAATTTAAAGTTTATATGATTGGAAGGTTTTTAAAGGAAAGAAATAGGTAACTGCTCTGCTATACAATAGCCAAGCCAGTAGGAGTAAAGTGATCTAGTCAGTCAATCCCTTTACTATGTATGTTGAATTTGAATTCAATGATGAATCATTACATATGGAAAACGATTATGAGTGAAAATAATCTGTTACATTATAATACTAAGTATATTTGTATTGCTATTAAAATAATTTATCTTACTAATTATAATATGGTAGGTTGAAAAACACTCAAAAAATTTTTTGTGTAATCAAATAAAAAAACATTAAAAGTTTCAAGTACATACAAATAATATTTTTAAATTTCAACAAAATAAATAAAATTGTTATTATTAAGTATCGATTAAAAAAAAAATCATATTTATATATTTAAAAAAAAAATTTTATCTCAGCATAAACATTTAGGAAGAGCTTTAATTTACAAGATTTCTTGCTAAATCAAAACAAATTTTTACGAACGTTAATAAAAAAAAAAAAATAGAATAGGGAAAATGATATGTATAATGTATATAGCTTAAAATGACTCAAAATATTTTGATAATTATTACGAGTACATCGTTTATGAAAAATGATACTATAAATATTTGAATATCAAATATCTACAGTAATTTGTTAAGTAATACCTAAACAACAAGATCGAGGAAGGAATTTTTGACTACCAAAAACTGCCCTCAAAGTTGAAAATGAAAACACTTATAATGCTACAAAAGGTGATGACTGATGACAGACAAGAAAAAAATCACATAGCAAAATAATCTAATCATAATCTAAAAGTCTATAATATGGGTTTAGGACATTTAGGTTTAACTCAGTAATTTGTTGTCTGAGTCTATTTAACAGATGTATTATTACTGTTTTAACTCGCTAATTGAATTTTAATATGAAATTCATAGTTACATTTAATATATAATTGTATAAATAATCATTATGTAGACATAATATTATGAAATGTAAACATTGATTATATAGTAGTAATTTTTTATTAATAGTATTTATAATCAATGGTATAGTATTTAATATGCACAATAACTGTACAGTTTTTACTTTGCGTACAACTTAGCAGGTGGTTGAAGCAAACTAGAAAAAAATAAAATAAATCAATTTATATTTTATGCGAGATTGAAATTATGAAAGATAGAAAATAATCATATTGTGATCTAACTGATTCAAGGGACAAGTAAAAAATAGTTTTTACGCGCATGAAAAACCTCCAGTGATCTCTGCGTGTTTTTATTATAAACTGAATATGAATTTTTTACAATATTGTGTACGTGTGTACTTACTTGTAAGCCACAACGACTAGTGAACTGATTGATCTAGTACACTGAGAATAGCTATGAATGCAGATTTAAATTTGTCATTACATTTACATGAACTCGACTTTCCCTCGCTTAGTTTCCCACATCCACTGATCGTATACAAAATAATACACTATACTATGCAGCCGACAACCAACCATAAATCATCTTACTTCTTTATATAGTTATATCGTCAATACCATCACATCATCAAATGTAGATAGGTAGTAGATTATGCTTTTGTTAAGCAAAACAACTTAACTGACTATATAATGTAAAAAAAAAAACCATTTTAAATTTAAATTCATCATTTTTTTTTTCTTACATTACTTAAATGGAATTAAAAAAGTTGATTTTTGATAAAAAATTGTATGTTACATTCAACATTTTATTACCAATAAAATTAAAATATCAAAAATAATAATTACTACAAATTTAAAAAATAAATCACGAATAATTTATAAAATTTAAAAAACAATAGATTTTCATTGGTACTAATTTTTAATCTGTGGGTATCTATTACACTGTGGTGTACCGCGCACAACTTTATACCCCGATAATATGTGTATTATAGTTGAAAAATTATTGTGTTCTACATTTGGCGTCTCCTTTATATTATATGCAACAACTGAGTGGCTTAAAACATATTTGAATTTACTGGCATAAATAAAATCATGCTTACGAGTTACGACTCGTTATTATTTATTATAAGATTATATATTTATGTATTATTAATATTGCAATATACTTACTACAGGTTAAATTTAGATAGGTACATAAATCAATAAGTATCTAATATCTAAAACATGTTATTTTCACACTACGGTGATGGAAAATACTTAATAGATTTTATATGTGATGTTTATTAATTAATAATTTAAAACGTTCGAAAAAAAAACAAATAATAACAGTAGACAAGTGTAATCGTAATGGGATCGTATTTAGATCGACCTAAATATTGTTTCGATTAAAATTATAATGTACTTATGTGGAAAAGAAGGGTTATTTTTAAGTTTTTTGTTTACGTTCTTCTCAAAATATTATAAAAATTACATAATTTGTGAATGTACCATGTTTCATATGGTGTATTTTATATACTGCGTGTAGTACAATAATATTATATCCACGTGTACCGCATTACCGCTGCTGATAAAGTGTACATGTGAATATATTAAATTCGTAGGGTATATTATGATCTCAGTAATCACACATCATCTTAGTCTTATTATTTGTTTACCTGTATATTATATATGCGTAAAAACATTAGATGTTTTCTATCCACCCACACGTTTTTTCTGACTTTCTTTTTCTAGCCTTTCTTTTTACCCACTATAATCAAACTATATATAAGTTTTGTATTTCCTTTTGTTCGTTGTAAACGTAGGAACTCTTTAGAATTCAGTAGTCGGCATATTGTAAATAATATAAAATACATATATTGTTCAGTATACCACAACGTTTATATACGTCATCTACTCATCTACACTTTCTCATAATAATTATCGTAGATTTATATATATATATATATATATATATATGTATAATGTATATACTTAATATAATCGTATATCTTAATCATATAGTATGTCGTATTATAAATAAGTGCTCAAAAACTATTGAAAGTGTACTGTGTAACTAAAACAGTAGGTAATAATAATATTAAGTAAGTTAAAAAAAAAATGCATAACATCATTTTATGTTGGCACGATCCAATTTGTAATATGGGTAAATTATAAAAAATTGATTTGTTGTAGCGACCCCTGTCCTGCATGAGTTAAGATACGCTGAAGACTGAACTATAAGTATGTATAATATTATTTTATATTTTACTTTGCGCTATCTATATTAATAATAGGTATATACTGTATACTATGTTGCAATTGACATTTCTATCGTTTAGTGTTAGGTAATAAATATATACTCGTAATAATTATTGATATATTTTAAGTGGTCATTCCTCCACTTATTTTAGTGGTTGTTTTGCATCCCACCATTTATTATGTTTTAAATTATCCGGCCTCTTTGATTAATTGTTTTCATAATGTGTAGCTATTGAAACTAATTTTTGTTTACAATAACTATTTTGCAACATTGTTACATTTGACATCGGAAATATCGCTTAGTCCCTTATAAACTATAATTTCACAATAACTACAGTTCTAATAATTCTATAATAATAAATAATAATATATTAGCCAATAGGTAATCATTATTCATTATTCACTAATAACTGTGATGGATAACAGTATAGATTAATTCCAAGTAATTGTGCTGTAACTCTAAACTAATAAAAAGTAAAAATTAACAATTAACTGGAATAATACCCATTTCATTTGTTTTCATCCACGTCGACCAATCAAATAAATTATATAAAAATGACTTGAGAAAAAATCGATTTCTGTACAGCACAATGTGCGTATAGATACAATTATATTTTTAACGACTTTATAGGATAAAACCGACCAGGTATGGACCAGACTGTGTTTGTACCGCACATAATGTTATTCAGCATAATAAGGAATTATTATTTGAAACATATAATTTACTTAGGAACATAAAATATTTTATAAAAATTAGGATGCGTTAGATATTTATACATATATCCATGTAAGCACAACTGCAGAATGGAGGTTTGATAAAACTCAATAAAACGATTCTAGTCTCATCTGCATAAACTTCTTAATTACGAGATTGATGAAATATTATTTTAATAGTAAAGTCACTATAGTATAGATTATTTCCTACTTGGTAACCGTAATTAAATATTATATTATTACGTCTATGTGCTATGTGAATTTTTATTATTAGTTACTGTAAAAAAAATGTAGTCAAACAAGTGAGTTAATGTATGGGTATACCATAGCTATATATATATTTCAAAAAAGCTAACTGTGTATAAAAATCAATACTTCGGAACCTTAGCTTATTCTTATGAAGGTAAAAATAATAATCGTTTTCATAATAACATAATATATGAAATACTTGAATGTAAATGAAATTAATTTTAAATAAATTTTCCAAATTCTAAATGTATACTCGAATAATTTGAAAATTTGAAAATGATTATTAAACATATCGATAAAACATAAACATGGTTCATTTAACGTAAAAATCAGACTTAAATTATTTTTAATCAGCTAAATCTTTGAATCTAGATATTTTTCTTATAACTACTAACTTAATATATTTTTTACAAGTATTAAGAAGGAATTGTCAACTGTATTGTAAAACTCAATTGTAAATTATTCTACTAGAAAGAGTATAATAACTGAATTTATACAACTTTGCCCATACAATATATCATTATGCTACTATACAGACATAGGTACTATTTTATTCCAAAAATTATACTTTTTATATTTGGTTTAAAATTCAAGACGAAAATTATTGATTTGCGGTTTTACTCATGAGAGTACAATATTTTGTATTATCTAATGTCTATGGGATAGATACGAAAGGTACCTTTGGGAACTTAAACACTATCTCAGTGTATATTTTTATAAACTTTCATTATTTGAATAATAATGGTCACTCAAAAATGACCTTAACGATCAGGCATCGAGCGAATGTGGTTTTTTTTCAATCGTAATAATAGCGGTTTTATCAGTAATATTGATAGACATTTTGGTTCAATTATTTTGTACTCGAAAGTTAATGCATGCCATTTTATTATATACGTATATAATATAGTTACTATATGATTGACCTTTACAGGCACATGTGAGTTATTAAATACGACATCATGTGATAATAATATAATATTAATATATTCTATCGTCCTCTCACAAAATTAAATAATAAAAATTATTAATTTCCAATCTAAAGCCGCAACAAGTTGTAATTATATTAAATTGTAATGTATTATTATTTTTTTTTATTCGTGATACATCTGGAAAATTCAGCCTACACAACGTGTTGACAGGTCATCATTTTATAGCTATTTCATAATCCAAATGTCAAAATTAAGCTGATAACAATAATTGTAATAGGTTAGATATAAGTTCATAAACGTTTTGTTGAAAAATAAATAAATAAATAGTACATTTCAACTACATCATACGTAATATTATGTATGTATATGGAACTCGATTAGTGATTCGCAGTTTTTGAGGCTAGGACGTCGGCTGGTAGGTACGTCTCCATTAGAAATAAAACCATGTGGCATGCATACGCCACACAGACTACCAAAAGTCAGTAAAAGAGAAAAATACCTGTATCGAAATTCAAAATGATGTTTATTTATATGATTTTTGCGTTAAATGACGTGATGCACATGACGTGTTGTCGTCGTTGTAAAACGCGGCTGCGAAGAACGTCTTGCAAAAATAATTTTTGCGTTTTTTTCTAGTAAATTTTCTATATTTATTAATGGGATTTCTGAGTACGGAGTTTTACCACGAATCGTGTTGATATGGAATCACGAAATAGATTTTATCTATTTTATGATGGAATAGAACAGTCTGAACAGGGCACTGACCGGTGATAAGTTATTATCCATAATAATATTATCTTACATGTTTTGTAATAATAATATTATATGATACGAATATTTTGGAGTTTATGAAAATAACTCGTACAGGTATTCCCCTTAAATCAAACGCCCAACCGGAGTACCTGACAGTTTAATACTTCAATATGACCATATAATTTTAAATAAAACTATCGTACTATTAATATAATTATTAGTATTGATTAATGATTTTGAATTATTATTGTCAAACGTATTATATTGTGTATTATTCTTACATTTCTAACAAAAAGATTTACGCAACACTAGTTTTCGACAAAATCAATTTAATTTTTACTTGTTATTTAGAAAATATCTTTGAGACTCAAAATATTCACTAAATATTTGGGTTAGCAATTTCTCAACATAATTTTCCAGACAGTTTAATTGACTCTTTACTTATATTTATACCACAAACTTAACATATTCACACAGTACGTTGGTATAATTGGTATTGACTTACAAGTTACAAGTTGAGTTCAAAAGTTCTATAATTCTATTCATTTTTTTTGTCTAATATTAATTCAACCTACTGAATTATAATTAAAATAAAATACTATTATTAATAATATGAAAATATATGTATCAATTATAAGTAAAATTATCCTAAGAAAATAAGAAATAGATGTTGATCCGTTCCAGTGGCGTCATTCAGTTTTTACTAGAAGAGGGCAAAAGTTTGATTTTTAACAAATCATCATTATTCATTCCTTCCTTACAATGGATTCCATTCATCAAATCGCTCTAAATTTTCTTTTACAAATTTATCACTAAATTCAAATTTAACAAAACTACCTCACTCAATTACAAAGTACAGTCGAGTCACAATCGAGGCCTACTTACTGTTAAGCGAGTTTTCCGGTTTTTTATATGCTGGGGGGGGTGTCTTTGATCTTGAAATGGCTAAGACTTGTAAACGACATATGGCAATCAATGAAAGACCAACTCAAAACATAGGTTACTGACACACAATTTGATGCAATGAGTATAAACTCAAATGATTATATACTCATATAATATTATACTTATATAAGTACATATATACCATACGTGGGCGCGACCGGACGTCCGCTATTGATTATGACCTTTGTTTCCGGTAACAATTACGATTTATTTATTTTAACATCCGACGGTGTGCTCCAAAAATGTATTCTAATGATGGTCAGAAAGTAAAAAGGACTCAATAAAATGGGAAAAATAAGATCGGTGGACATTTAATTTTGTAATCTAAAAAGAAACTAAACATAGCGAATACAAATAATTCGAGATTTTCGAACTTATGGAACATTGACATGTAAGAAATGTATCTCCAATCAAAAACATTTCGGAATATAATTCATTGTGAAGCCTTAGGATTATTCCGTTATAATTATAATATTATACATATTCCTATATAAGATCACATAATATAATATGTTGTGTGCAATTGAAATATATTTTTAAAGTGAGTATCCGACTTCATGTAATTAAGTTACCAATTCACGAACTATGAATTTTTTCAAATAATATATACTTAAACACATTTCAATTTTCAGCATGGTTTAAAATAAAATTTGATTATTTTAATTTTGTTTATCTAGCCATATATGTAAATAATCCAAGTGCATATAAAAATAATCACAACACTACATTTTTTTTTAAAAAAATTCAACTATTTTTAGTTTTTTATTGTAAATATGTAGTTAATTTGAAACATCCATAAAGTATAACATAATACTACTTAAGCTCAATCCATCTACTCGTATAATGAATAAAACACCAATCAGAAAACGATAATTTTTTGTTTGACGAATTATTTCTTAGCTACATTTTTACGATTTGATAAATTTGATTATTTTATAAGTTATCGTAACTATGAATGTCAAAATACTACTATATATTTTAATTTGTTGTTTAATTGTTGGACTCGGCATACATAACTTTTGTCACATCATAACATAAAATATTCTACGATACCTAAACTTATAAATTATTATAAGTATTTATTCATCACGCAATTTATGAGAGACTTAGTTATTTAAGTTTTCTCTGATTTTCACATCTTGCAATTTATTTGGCTTATGATATTTTTATACGCACATTTATGCTTATCTGTATATTTATATATTACCTATTTACCAATTATATCAAATCGGATATTGTTTATTAATGTCTGTTATAATTTGTATACAAATTTAATAACAGTATAACAATTTTCGTATTTTGATCAAAATGTCCATATAATATCATTATATTATTGAATCAACGTTTGATGTTTTATATATCACCCCGACTAAATATTGACATTGTTTTGTAACATAGGTACGCCGGTACGTGTCTCTTAAACCTAACAAAAAGTAAATAGCGTTATCTATAAAGTAATGATAACGTCATATGATTTTTAATATTTGACAGCATTGTAAACGGTGACTCACGATCATTTCCGTCCGGTGTACAAAGATTATCCAAATATTATAAATTAAATAGTATATATTTTAGTATGAACTTTAAACCATGTTTTTCCTTTTATGAATTCCAGATAACTCAGATAAGGCATATTATGTTTCAAGAGATAATTGGAAAATAAAACCAATACTTACAAATGAATTTTTCATTCAAAATTTAGCACTGCTGTTTCAATGACGTAAGCATATAAGATACCTATGTATAATATGTACTATGGACCTTTTTTGTCCATTTTTGCCATTGGAGGGATCAGAGTGTGCGGTTGTACTCTTTACTTTTAAAATAATATACTAATTGGCTGTGCCCTGCTGAGATAATGCTTAAAATTAAATCTTCTTAAATTGTATTTTAATTTTTATAATGACATTTATCAATATTTGTATATAAGTACAGTTAATTATTTATTATATTTTAGTTTTTAAATTGATTTTTACTGACTATTTATATTGATGCAATGATTCGGTCAATGAGATGTATGGAAATAATTGAAAGCCGGATAATGCGTACACATACGTACATATATCTGTTTTTATATGGCCCGGTGAAATTTTAAAATGGCCTACTTGAAACCTTGCACACCTAAAAAATAACCTGAAATGACGCCTCTGCTATGGACGCTATGGTTAAACTTAACCCGACATAATAACAAAAAAATTTTTATTCTAACGCGGAAAAACTATTTGGCACATCAGTAATGCTAAAAGAATATTTAAATATAGATTATTGAACCGATTATTTTTTCTCCGCAATAATTTCATAAATAAGACGGGTGTGATATCCTTTTGTAAATGTTTACAAAAACCACCATATCAAAAATCAAAAAATATATTTTTATTTAAAAGTAATTTTTGATTAAATTATTTTTAATAATTGGAGAAAATCAGATGTAATTTTAGTAAACAAATATGTTAAATAAAAAATGAAGAAATAGAAACTATAACCTATTTTAAAAAACAGTCGCTCATTTTTGGAAGAAAATTTTTGCGTCCGTCTTTACAAGTTGCGCACTTGTCCAATTTATTTACAATGGCTTACTAATAGATGATAGTGGAACTAAAAAACTTTTTAAATAGATACTTAAAATTCTATATGGCTATAAATCAATCACTTACTTTAATAAAAATAACTTTTAAATTTAAAAAAAAAACAAATGTTTATTGAATTTCTATTTCTACTTTCGTCTTCAACACAGATATACACATATCTACAAAATATAATCTAAAATAAAAAAGGAGGTAACTTTTACGTGTGTATGTGATGGGTAATACGCTAACCCAGCTCACTATGACGTCATTTGGATTTTCTTAATTTTTTATTTCATAACTAAAATTAATAATTAATAACGTACTAGTGTATGTGAGGGTAGAAATGTAACACTTTTATTATTTTTTTTTTGAATAGAATAAACTTTCAAACAAAAATAATACATTTTTGTGTATTGTATTTCTATGAAGGGTTGAAAGTACGCCTTTTTTAAGAATTAAGTATTTGATATAGTACTATAAGCAATTATTTTAACGCGTGTAATATTTTTATCTATAACAGGTAGACAATAAAATATAAATCGCTTTGCGAATGGCGGCGTAATGTCGATAAACTAGGTTATCTGTAAATAGATGAACTTATACAACTAATACAAACCAAAAAACTTCTTCATTTTTTTCAGATTAAAAAATGATATGCAAAAAATAGCATGATACTTTATAAAAATAGCCAAAAAAATATAAAAATCCAAAAATATACAAAAATATTCACTAAAAACTTTTAAAACTGCATTCCTTTTAGTATGAAACGGATTTGTGGCTTACTCTATTACTTTTACATGCTAGAAATAAATATGCAAATACTAGAACTGTATTCGTAGTGTATGATTAATTATACACCAATTTACCTTGAAAGTTTTTATCTATACGTTATAACTTAATTGTGACCAGTTTAATCGTGGTTTACGGATGACAACCGTCTAATTTTCAAAACGAAAACATAAATATGTATACCGCAACCGTTTAGTCCAACTTATGGGATTTCATTGATTCAAGTATTCTACCACATTTGTTTTAGACTTAAACGATTGCTGGAAAGTGTATATAAACTACAAGAGTACAAAATCATAAGCATGCTCATTTTATCGACCTTAAGGAAAATATTGACAGTGTTATATTTTGTTATTCCGGAAATTGTCAAACCCCGGCACTTTTCATATTTTAATCATCATAATTTCGCTAAATCTGATCCTGCTTAAAAAGCGTTCTTTTTAACATTAAATTACCCTTCAAAATGTACGTTGGTACGCTTGCAAGCATTAATTTGAAACCAAAATATTTTCATCTTTTTTGTTAAAAATAATTATGAAACAGAATACTTAGTTCAATTAATTTTATCAACTCACTATTCCATATATTTAAATATCTGTTTATTTTTTTATATAAAAGAATATTAAAGTTTTTATGATTTTTTGGTTATTGTGTATGTAAGTATAAGTGTTAAAAAATTAATTAATTGCGTACCTCTTGTTTATTTTTAAGAAAATATTGGTGGTTAGGTACTTACTTAATGTTTCCGTTATATTATTCATGTTATTTTATTTCAAAAATAAGTCAAAAGTAAAAAATTTAAGAATTAAAACTTACTAAGATTATAGTTTTTATACGCACAGGATACTCAAAATATAATGGAGATTATAATACTTTTTGCCATTTGAAGTCGTTACTACAGTACTCTAAATATTTTGTACAAAATAATAATAAAAAAAAATTTATAGAAATTTACTTTAGTGTTTTTTGAGTATTTGCATCCTAATATAAATTATTATTATTTTATTGACTTTTTTTATTTACATAGAATTTGCATAAACATGATTTTATATGTTAAATATTTATCTATTGCTATTTATGTATAGTATATTGTAATTAATGATACGTAAATTAAAAACTATAATAATAAGGTGTAATAATATTACAATAAAATGATTTTATTAATTTAATTTTCATTTGTATAAAGTTGTTTTACATGTTTATTTATTATATTAAATCTTTAAAAATATTAATCGATATTTTAGACTTGCACTTTCTTATGAATCAAAAAATATTCTATTTAATGTTCTTAACTTTTTTATGTATTTGATGTTGATGTAAACATTTATTTTAACATCAAAGCTTTTATCGATTAATTATTAAAATTCGATTATTAATTTATACAAATATATTAAATCTGTTTTTTAAACATGTTAGATATTTAATTGGGTTAGGTAAAAAATCTCAACTTTAAAAATGATAAAATCACTCTTGTCATAACTCACAAGTCTAGTTTTTTTGGAAATTTTAAACTCTAACAATACAAATAATGATAAATAATTTGATTTATGATATTAATTTTTTCATTTATCTGCGCACGGGCATCCAATTATTCAGATAATTATTTATATAATTATTATATATGTTTGTTGTAAGCTTACTACTATTATTATTAACATAACGTCGTTAAAGAACGCACTCTTATCGACTAGGTTTTTTAAGATCAACTAGTCCATCAACTTTCGACTGCGTAACATCATTACATCTTCCTCTATCCATGTTTTATACATCGCTTGTGGTCAGTATAACGCCGTTTCGACGTTTAATGTAGCGTTCATAATTTATTGTGATCGGAAAGAGTAAAACATGATTTTAAGCATTTTATTTAGCAAACCTGTTTTTAACAATTATATTTTGTGATATGTACTGTAAAAATTATTATTTTTTGTGTATTTTAATAAAAACAAATTGAAGATTTAGCAAAGTATAATTTTAAATCAACAAAATATCAGTTTATTAGATTTTTAATAATGGATATCGTATCAAACAATTAATCATTTTAAATATTCATTGGATAATTTAATTAACCAAGTTTCTATTTATTAATTGTATATAATCAAATATTTTTATATACCAACCTATATTTTTATTGAAATAACACGCGTACTTTTCATTGATTAATATAAAGTCCCCAAGCGTTCCTTTATTTGCGTCAATGAGTAAATAATGATATGATTATTTTATTCTAATTGCTCATATTTGGGATTCAAATTAACTATACTTTGAATACTCCTTAATGGTTAATGCTCAATTTTGAATTTTACTACCCGTCAGAATAAATCCCGGATGCTAATGTGGTACATTTTTTGTAATAAATTATTTGATGCAATAATTATTCATATAATATAATATAAGATTTATGAATAATGGACCATTTCGTGCATTGTTTGATATTATTGACAAAGACGTTTCGGAGAGTATGTTAAATGAGGTTTTTTTTTTAGTGCGCAAAGACGACAACGTTGAATTTTCAGTGTCGCTCGATCGTCCCGTTCGACCGTCGGCGTTAAAGTATACATTATACGGTAAACAACCTCCGAAAACGTCAATGCACTCGGCGGTTCTCCCTCGTTGCCACCCCTCAGTCTACCATCGTACAGTTTTCCGTGTCGTAAAACAGATGCCGCGACGAAAAATTGATTTCCCAGACTAGTAGATATTTATATACGCGACACGCGTATGCATACAAGGACAGTATATTATATTTTGTGTAAACATACACATACGACATACACCTTACATATAATATAGGCTATAACTATATATACACAAGCATATCATTATTATTATACATATATTATACTGGACTTTATACAGGTCTCTCCGGAGTCATTTTGAAAAAAGGATTTTGTATTTGCTGTATTATATGCATGGTATTCTTGGTTTTAAAGTATATAAATTTAAATTTACATTAATACAATAATATAAATGATATTATTCGTGCAAAGTTTTTTATTCATGCGGGGAGGGGGTGCATATATTTTATCATCTATAGGTATATAGTATTCATGATTCTATTTCTATATTATATACTTATATCATACAATTATACAAATTTCAAATCCCTCTTAGTTCAGGTGATGTTTTTTTGAAACGACATAGTACGTCAATTAATCATTTTCGATCGCCTAATCGACTTGGGTTATAACCACCGAATAGACTTTAGATTCCAGACAACTAACAATAAAATAGAAATACACTTATCACGCTATCTAGCTGTCCGTTCTGACCGATGGCATTTTACAAATTTTTGCAGAACCACTTACCTAACCGTGTTAAAACTTTAAAGTATGTGTTGGTAATATTTGTTATTCATTTTTTCTTGGGCAGAGTTAGGAAGTACATAATACATAGCCATATACCTATATAGAATTTATAATATACTTATAAGTTATAATGTGTATACTGTATAGTATATGAGTACTTTATAATATTAAATATTATTGGTTATAGCCATTGAATAATGAGTATTGTAATTTGTAATGGCTTATGAATTTTCATGTAATTATTTATACCATAGACTAAGATACCTTAAATTAGTGTTAGTTAAGCAATTTATAAGTAACCAAAATATATACGCCATATACCTATCTATATTTAATTTTGTGAAGTATAAAAATATTATATTATAATATACAATGCAAAAAATTGCTTTATTATAATATCGCGAATAAATTATTTTTAAACTTCTATATAAGATTAATAATTATTAACATTTATGGCGTAATACAATTATTATTCTCAGTTACATTAATTAACATGATGAGTTATAGCTTATATAGACAATAGACATGTATATTATACACACACACATAATATATATTATATTTATTTTATATATATATATATATTTTAATGTGTTACTGTATTATAGTGTTGAAAACCTATATAGCTTCATATATTCTAAATATTTTGAAGAATAAGTATTTCTGAAATATTGATTGAAGTGTAGAATTTGGGGGTTTTTACATTTTAAATGACGCGCAAAAAGTAAAAAATAATTTATCAATTACAACTTACAGCTGTCCAAAGTTTTGCTAATTTCTTCAATTTCTTGTTGAGAACATTTCATAGTTCTAATTTAATAAATGCATTCAATGGATTATAAATTATTCATATTACGAATACTATTGATTTTTAAAAAGTAAATGATATTGATATATTTATTTATATATTTTATAAATTATAACAAAATATCGATAATCATAAGCTTACACGTGTTTTATTTTATTTTATTTCGTAAAAGTTCTCAATTTTTCAAAACTAAATTATGTTATAGATGAGTTATAAATTTGGTTACTGGAAAAAAGTTACAAATATACACCTGACACGTGTGTGTGCTAAACCATAGAGTAATGCTTGAAACAACAGTTGTAGATATATATAAAAGAAAATGTATATATTTTCTATTTTTTTTAAGCTCATTTCAGTTGGAATAATATCTTGAAACTTATACCCAATCTTTTTCTGCATTAGTCGATAAATACTCGTATATTAAAATCCTTGGATTATATTATAATATAATGATTGTTTTACTAAAATTACACGATCGTATGCATATTGTTATATGAATTATGATGATATGCAGCTGTGGTTTTGAGAGGGGGCCGATATGGGTATTCCCCCTTCCTGTCAATATTTTTTTTTATTCAAACAAGTTGACCTATAGTCACTGGCGCCTCACTACCAGGCTACAGCTGTCTTTGCTGTATATAACGACGACAATGCTATTAATATGCAGGCTAGTACAATACAGTTTACCAATTCGTAGTAATGTAATGCCTATCGGTAAAAAAAAAAAAAAAATTCTAGGTTAGGTAAATTGGATCCGTGAAAATGTGTGTACATTTTAAAAACAGTTAATTGAGTCCCAGGTATAAAAAGATAATAGGTCGATAAGTGGATTTATAGTCAGGATCCAAAATTATAAACCCTCTTACCAACTTTGCAATATGGGTTGAGAGCATATAGCGGTACATTGCTCGAGCATTAATTAATTATACGCACCGATAGATAACAAACAGATAATAATAACAGCGATGGTATATGTGTAACCAGCTATTCTTACCGGAGGTTTCATTACTCTGGCCGTAACCAATTTTTTCCAAAAAATGAAATATCGTAATGCTGTAACTTTGATTAAGCCTAATTAAAATATGTAAATTTAAATGCATACATACGTACATATACGTTTATCGTATTGTGAATCAGTTATCATTAATTCTAACGATGATTACACCTTACACTCAGACACACGTACGATATCTGGACTATTTCACTATATTTTCAATAGCGTGTTGTACGTCGACTTACGACTATATTGTGTTTTACAGTTATTGTGATTTTTCTTAAATTTTGGATAATGGAAATATGGCAAGTGAAAAACAAAATTGTGATTGTAAAATATGGTCATAACTCATAAGTTTAGGTTTGAAAAAATGTTTCTAGCGAGCAATACATAAACTGGCAAAAACTAAGTAATAATTTCAAGAGAAAAGCTGCAGTAGAAGAGATATAGGTGTTGTCATCGAAACTTATTTGCAGAGTTAAAAATCTTTGATATCAATAGCTTAACTTTAAATGATACTTTTTAAATAAATTTATACATATATATATATATATACGTAAAAGGAAAGCGCGTTTATCTGTTTATTCAAAATTTACCAAAAAACATAACAAAAACGCATGCTGCTATAAATGAAATTACAGCATTAATTACTAATAAAAATGATTAATTATTATTAGTTGATGTTAATAATAATAATGTCTATCATTGGGTTTTCAACAAAAGGTAATCTAGAACTGTTATGTGACATCAGTACAATATTTATTGATGGCACTTTTAAAAGTTGTTAAAAATATTTTTGTCGATTTTTTATCATTCATAGCCGCCTTGTTGGAGAATTATACATTTCACTTGTGTTTTTTTTGTTTTTTGTAACCTAATAAAGGAACTGAAACATACATAAGTTTGTTTGAATATATCGTAAATAATTGTGCGCAATACCAATTAATATTTTATCTTTTTGTAGTATTTATAGACTTTGAGATTGCTATGCGCCTGCAAAGATTGTTTGGTCTAAAATCGATATAAAAAGATGCTATTTATATTGAGGACAAAATTAATAGAAAAAGATTTAAGGTCTTGGTTTAGTAACCTCATACAAACATTTAAATACAGAAAAAAAGCAAATATTTTGTAGAAGATGATAAATAATCTAAAAATGACAAGTTGCAAGTACAATAATTTTGAGATTTTATACTAAACACTTATATGTTGTAACGATATACATGTTACGGACGCGTCATTTATGCCGCACTCTGCGATTTTGCTTAGGTCATAAGAACACAGAAACGTAGAGTACTAGTTTATACAAATAATTTTGATATAGCTAATCAGTCGAGTTTGGTTCGTGAAATAGAGACAACAGTAGTCTCTATATTTTTAAGTAACATTTTTAATTTGATTTATTATAGGTATTAAACCGACGTTTTTATAGCCCTCTTCCTAATATTTTTAATTTTGTTTACAAACTATTAGAAGTACAGTTAGATTCGTATGTAAAATTACAAAGCACAAAACAAAAAAAAAAGTATGCTTGATAAAGAACAACACTTATAGGAACAAATCACAAAGTACACTATTAATATGATAACCTGATTTGAGTTTGTTAAATCTTTATCATTTAAGTTTTTACCGAGGACATAATATTAAAAAAAACACATACCTATACTTTAATTTATACAATTTAAATCATGTTCATAAAATTTGACTTCTAATTAAGATTATTATGGTCTATGGATATTAAAAAAATGGAATAAACGTACTAACTTTTTTTCTGGGACTTAACTTACCTTATACCTTTTTTTTTCTAGGACCCAATTTACCATTTCCAATAAGAGTATTAAGAAATAATAGTGATAAGTAATAACGACTACGAAACCCTAAGTTCGGAGTAGAGCGGCTTATAGTAACAACTCCTCCCGCTCTCGCCGAAGTCTGCACGATTTGATATGTAGACATCGAGTCCACGTCCGTATATCATATTGAAATATTTATACCTATACCGGCTATACCAATGCTAAAAGAATTTGTAGTGGATCGACTCTTCCACGTTTCGTCTCTTTCTATATTATCAAACTATATATATATATAAATTAATATAAGTAAAATATTTATAATAGTACATCGTGTTTACTACATCTGTTACAAATATAAGTAATAGTAATAAATAATAATTAATAATGGCCAAGGTGTGTTTGGCAGTAAACCGAACTCACCTCCACCCACAAGCTTACTATTTACTCAATGGTGATTCTATAGCCAGCTGCAGCATGGTATATTTACATAATAACATAACATATTTTAGACCATAGATGTTACTGGTTTACTATAAGTATTAAAATTCGATCGTCCATTCACAGTCACGCGTGATGATAGGCAGATCGCGCGTGTTATACATAATATAGGTATCGTATATTGTTTATACACGATGTATTGAAATATATTGTATGTACATACCATAGGTATACCTATACTATCAGTTGCATTTAAGGTGATTTTTTTAATGGAAAATGATAAAAAAAATGTATTGAAAAGTTTACTACGAGGTATCGGTGGTCGCATACAATAACAATGCAATATATAAATACACATTAAAATGCTATAAACATAATTTTTATGCTATGCCTTGTACATAGAAAAAAATTTATAATTATTTACTGATGTATACACTATATAGTTTGATCACAATTTAACACAAAATATTTTAATCGGATAACTTGAAATTTGATTTTAGTTTTTATTTTTAATGCATAAAGGACTTTATACTTGTTTTTGAAAAACATTGATTTTAACTGTACTTCTCCAACTTTTATAAATTAAAATATTATTTTTTTTGAAGAATGTTAAAACTTGATTTTAAATTTATATAGTTTATTTCATCTTAAATTCGACTGATTGAGAGTGAGTTCAAGTTTCAATAAATTATATAGAATTTGTAAAATATTATATAACCAATATTGTTTAAAATGTGATAAATACATACATAAATCAAAAGTTTAACTCTCTCAATTAGTTAATTTTTACATAGAAAAAGCTCTACCTACTATCTTGTATCTAATTTATGTATAAAATATTATATTGTTTTAAAATCATGTTTTTTATGTACAGAAACGGTAAGCGTATAAAAAACACTCATAAATCAAAAGTTTTTGTAATTTTTGATTAAAAAAAAAAAAATTCATAAGAGGATTTATTCATCTATCCCCTCCCCAAATAAGAACACTTATGTCTAATATTAATAAAAATGTAAGCATATTTATTTTTTATTATATTTATGGTGGAGAGGCAAAGACAAAAAGCACTAATTAGGAACGAATTTTAATAATGGAATAACAATAGGAAAATCGGAATCGAGCTTCTTCGATGTATAGTGGGTCCTAGATAATTTTATTTATTAGTTTAGGATTCTAGCCTGAGTTAAAAACATTTAAGGTCGATTAACCAATTGTGTTCTGTGATTTTTCAGTTTTTTGGATTGATAGACAAATTACTCTAAATAGTATAGCCAGCCAATGATTATTAAAATTCAAACAGAGAAAAAATATTTTATTTGTCTATTACAAATTGTAGTGTATAGTTTGAAAAATAGATGTGGTATTAGGTTTTCATCAGTTGATAATATTTTCTAATGATATCTATAATATTCGATAACAATAAATTATTAAATTACTTTACTCGAATGCAATAAAAACATACAGTAATGAACACTTATTAATAAAATATAAATAAATGATGATTGTATATAAAATATAAATGTATCTTAATGTCGTCATTGTATTTCTCAACTATATCAAATAGTACCTAGTGTGAAGTATAAGTAGTGCAACGAATTAATACTAATTAGGCAAATAAATAGAGAACGATAATGAAAATTTGATTTTATCCATAAAGGATAGCCGTAAATGCATCACTTAAATAGTCAATTTAATACGCGTTCAAAATACTGTTATAAAACATTTGCTGCAAATCATAACCCAAAATTAAATTTTAAATCAAAAATATATTTTTTTTTTTTTGAAAATAAAATATATTCAACCAGTTACTCAATTATATAAATTCATCAATGCACAAGGTATTTGATTTTCAATAACTTTAATAAAATATAACGTAAATATGTCAAATTGATAATAATTCAATGTTGATGGAATTAAATTGGATAAGAACATATTTTTCACACCGGAAAATAAAAATCAAAGGTAGGATAATAAATTGGGCTCCAACCGAATTGCGTGCCAAAATAAAAAATGTCCGAATTGCATGTCATATACCTACCCACTAGTTTATCTTTATTTATTAAGCACTTATATGCAAAACTTAAAGTTTATTTTTGGTTTTTATAATTAAAAAAAAAAAAAATTATGAATAAAAACGCTTTATGATAGGGTTATTACAACTGATTAGTTTTTAGATTGAAATATTTTTATATCCGAGTAAACATTTAACCAAACTGTACCTAATGCAGTGTATTGTGGTCTGTTTCACAAACATATGTATCAGTCACTTTTATAATTGAAACTAATCAGTTTCTATTCATGCGTTATTTTTTAAAAAATAGAAAAATCAAAAATAAAGTTTAAGTTGTGCACAAAGGTGCATATGATATATAAAGATAAACTTGTGAGTACACGGCATGCAATTCCGACAAACCCCTTTAAGAGGTGGCATACAATTTGAACATTCCAATTTATGTTTATTTTTTTGGCATGCTATTCGGATGCCTCGATAAATTAGTATATTGGCCATAAAATATGAATTTTCTTTTAAACGCAATTAGCTCATGTCCTTCTAGCCAAAATACAATAACAAATTTCAAAATCGATACGCAGACACGCAGTAATAGTATATGCATCCATAGCATTCCAAATTTAATAATAAACATACCATATTAGGTAAGTAAAAAACAAATTATGCATCAATACGAAAATCATACCAAAAATACACACTTAACAATTTTTTACAAATTGGATTTTTAGCTTTTTTAAGCGTATTTTTTTTTTCCTATCAGAACAATATTAACATTGCGGGAGAATATAATACATGTTTAGTGCGCAATCGAAATTAAAATATTATAGCGTTTAAATTTTATTTGAGATTGTCTATCGGGAATTTTGTTTATTTGCTGTGTGGTGTCCTGTTGTCAGTCATGACCCCTGACCGCGCCCTTTACAACGTGCGTCATCATCATTATCATCACATCACACACCGCTCAACTAGACAAGACTATCATCAAAAATGATTACCGAATGATAAACAAACATAAATAACATTATGTATTTATATTTAATAATTAACAGACGTACTATAATAATATGTACAAACATAGTGACACACGGTGTGTACCGTGCACGCGAATGAAGTATTCTTACGTAACAACTAACATCGCCGTATAATGTTGTACCGGTCATAACTTCGATCGGCACCGAATTCGCGAGTAATACACATTTACCGTCATTCGTGCCTAACCGAGCGCGAGGACCCGTATAATTAGACGTTATGTATATATTACATTATCATAATATTCATAATATACTGACGCAGCGAGCGGGCAAACAAAAACGGCTGCGTATGACAACTGCCGCGCCAAAGGGAAATCCGCCGCCGATCGTTTAATGACTAGAGGTATAATGTGGCCATATTCAAGTTTCGGTTTGGTGCCATCGTCGCATACTACAGTCCACAATACGATGTAGGTAAACGTGTGCCATGCATATAAAAAGCCTATAAATTATTTATTTATTAATTCAATAAAATAAGTGTTTAAATTCAGTACGAAGATTAATTTTTTTGAAAATTTAATTTAATTTTTATTTATAAAATGTAATCTAATTGCATAAACATACTTGCAAAAAATAAATATAATTTTTTGACATTTTACTGTTTTGAACGACGACAGACGTGTACATTTTTAATTTTATATGTTGAATAGGTAAGTATAGGTAGATGTACATTATATAATACTTCGATACATTTAAATCAAATTTCACACGGATATAACAACACTTAGTTTTAATAATGATATTTAGAGAAGCGGAGAAGAATGGCATAGTAATAGTAGTACCTATCATTGTCAAAATGTTGGTTCGCTGTTCAGAAAAAATATCATACGTGAATATGATAAAATTATTAATGTATGTTGTCATACCTTTTTTTTAAATTTTGTTTTGCAATGACATCAAACTATATCAAAATGATATTTTCAAGACATTATTTTTTTAAATAATTAGTATAGACACTTAAAAGGATCATTCTGTATAGGATATACATATTATTTAAGTAAACATTATATTGCGCTAGCGAGTGTTTTATCCTCTGAGTAATAATTACTTTACACGGTTTTAACCGATAATAATGATATCTGCCCATATTTCGTAGACTACTTATACTACATAATATAGGCATAGATAGGCCGCACATACGTTGTTATATATAATGAATATAATATATCAGTTGTGCGTGTTCACCGAAACGTGTGCGTTGTGTGTATAGTCTGTAGAAAAAAGAAGAAAAGATACTTTGATCCCCAGACATTTCAATTGTTATCAACAATCGCGATATTGACTATCAATAGACGTCAGACACTCGTTTTTTGTTATTGAAAATTCATTATGTTAGAAGAACGTGTGTATAATATTATATAGGTACTTGCGTTAAAGGGGCTTATATGTATTGTACCTATAACATATACACAGTATGTATATTTAAAATATTATGTACACTCGGTATACGAAAATACTTTGCCGGAATAATGTCATGAACAAAAAGTCAAGGCAAAGCAATGATGCGATTTATGAGATAACATTTAAATTGTATATGTGAAAATAAATATTTAAAAAGTTTCCATTTTCTAATATGATTTATATTCTCGACAAAAAATAATATGTACGAGTAAACTCATGAAAAATAAATAAAAACATAGGTAGGTATGTGGTTACAGACTTAACAGCCAACGCGATATTAAACCAGTACATTTTCCTCGATTTACATTTGATATTTATTCACATAATACACATCTCTGTCTACATATTATACAGTAAAATTAAAAGCGCGTTCTTCGCTTGTTAGTAGGTACCTAAATAATTGAATTCTAGACGCGATAAGCACAAAAGTTCGACGAGGGTAAAATTTAGCAACAGATGAATACATTATACATTTATATGACTTATTATAACAATATATAATAGGTAGGTACATTGTAAGGTTTACAAGTTAGTAATTAGCATATTTTCTATATGTATAACAAAAACTATACGCAACAAGATTAAATGTTATTATATGGTTTTATTTTTACTAATGTATCCTTTTTTATTATTATTAGATTTAATTAGATTAATTTTTAGCGTATTATTTTTAATTATCAATTAGCCTGATAATTATAAATTATATATAACTCGTAAAATTGAACTTGAATATTTTCAATACAATTTCAAGAAATAAAAATTACAAAAATAATGAATATTAAAAATTTTTTCGTAATAATGTACTTCTACCGTTCTAATAAGTATATATATAGCAGTATAGGTTTAGATGCTCTCAAATAAAAAAAAAAATAAAAAAACTTCGTCCAGTTTCACCCCTCCCCTCTTCACAAATTCAATCATTGTGTTAAAGCTTTGAAATAAATTTGTCTAATACTTTTAAATTTTTATTTAAAACAAATATAGGTATTTTATTTTTCTAGTAGTCTAATCCCGGCGATTAATGTATTATAGTTTCAAAACTATTCTGACAGAATAGTAGTATTTGTATGATAGCAGTGTCAGTCTGTGAGGTTCGAAAGTTAAAATAATATATCTCATTTAAAAAATTGATTCATTTGCTAACACATACTTATACTTACTAATTACCAATTAGTCAAGTAAGTTCGTGAAATTGCAAGTAGTGAAAAGAATATTCTTCAGTTAAGAAATTACATACCTTTATTATTTTTTCGTGTAGTTACTAATAATGAAATTATAAAAATCAATATTTAAAAAGTATATAAATTAATTTGGGAAAAACTAACAAAACTTAACAAGTTAAAATTGAATGTAATATTATACATTCGGCAAAATAGTTGGTGAATTGTAACTTTCATAGACATATTGAATTTAAATAATAGATTACAAAAACTTAACCCACAGTTTTCTTTTTTCAAAGACCTTTTTCATCTTTTCTACTTATAAGATGAGTCGATGAAATTCCGTAAAACACATTCTTAGAAACCAACTGCTTAAGACCAGCAAATCTAGGTAATACCCAGTGGTCAGTAGCCAAATGTGTAGAGATTATTGGTCTGTCTTGACTCTTGAAACACCTAAACGAATAAACCTACTGTAAAATTTAAAAATAAATCTTATCTTTGAATTATATTATACATGACCACTAATCATAAAATATGTAATTATTTTCTTGGAAGCTAATGGTCTAAACATATTGTATTATTAAGTTCACTAGAAAGAAATATACATACAAAAACATATAATACTCAATATATTTATTATATTTTTATAAGTAATTAAATAAATTATGAAGGTCAGCTAGTGGCGTAAATAGGGGATTATCTATCTCCCCTTCCTAAAAAAAAAAAATTATAACAAGTTCTCTATAAAAAATACACTTGCTATTCACTGTAATACTGTATTATATTTATTTTTAAAGATACTTAATATATTTCTACTGACTTTTTCCTATAAGGTTATTTATACATTAATATAAAAAATACAATCTATTTCAGAAGCAAACTTAAATTTACTGAACGTTTTCGAGGGTAAAAAAAATCTAGTGGTAAATACATTATATTTCAGACAGTTGATTCGTAACAACTTGAAACTTGATACCACTATGAAGTGAATTCAATTCACATAAATCAATCTTAGTCACTAATACTAATTTAAGTGGATAACAATATATTAAGAAAACTTATTTTTTTTTAATAAATAAAATTCTATAGTTATTTTAAATAAATGTAGTAAATATTAACTAGATATGAAATATCAAATTAAGTTTTTTAATAACTAATTAAAATTATTCAAATACTTACTACCTACTTTTATATAATGTGTATTAGGCAAAATAAAAACATTAACGTTCTTTATAACCTGCTAATAATGTATTACGAGTACACATTAGCTTTGTTTTTGAAAATTCGAGGATGATAGATTGATAAATACAAATAATTAATGATAGTGTTAATAATTCTAAAACAATAATTTTACTTAAACATGTAAATATAATGTTTATCAAGGCTGGATTAAACGAGGATATTTTAGAAATCTAGGTTTTGAAATATTGAAGATAAAAGGATTAGAATTAAAGAAAAAATAATTTTATTAAGGCAGGATAAATTAAAAGTAAAAAAATTACAGTTATAATGGACAAATTATATAGATGACTGCTAAAATGAGTCGAGCAGTTCAAATCTATAGATAAAAAGTTTAGTTTTCTTACTTATTTTAAGTTTATTACAACAGCCTTAATTGTAAGTTTCTCCTGATAAATTATATATTTATTAGAATAAGTTGATGATCTGAACGAAAAAAGAAAAATTAAAATGCTACCAGCACTAAAACTATTATATTACATGATAAATGCACGCAAATTATTGTTAGAATATAAGAAATTATAATACATTGTTTCGTTTTAGGGATGAAGAAAATGACAATTCAAACGGTTGGATTTAAAATATATATATAAAATAGTTGAATCGACATACGAGTATAGTAAGAAAAAAGTTATTTATTTATTTCTCGAGAAACAATAATAATTTATTAATACACATGTATTTAAATGCGTGAGCTGTACTAAACTCATTTATGGTGGAATCATATAAGATACATAACAAGTACCTATATAACATTATACTTTTAACTGCAAGTATACCTATTTAACTTGATTATTATTTTAACTTTAATAGATAAATCAAATTATTAGACATAAATATTCTGAATTTCAAGTTAAAGCATATAATAATTTAATCAACCAAGTAAAATCGGTTAAAAATGTAAATACAAAAAAAATATTAAACATTACATACCTGCAATACGGAAAATCTTCTTCGTTGTTTTAGATTAGTTTTTTTATTATTACATTGGAGGTTATCCATTCGTCAGCTGGGGAATGACAAAATACAGACAAAACGTGTGATATATATTTATATACAGGCCAAAAATATTATTTACATACTTTTTTTATAAACGCCAACATAATATATTAGTATGACGTTTTAAAATATTTCTGCTCTTTCGTTATTTATCACATAATAATTCATTATTTAATAAAAGCTCAAAAACAATTTAAAATTATAATAACAATTATATCTTGCCCACCGATATATTAAAATATTGCAGACAGTTGTAACGGTAGGTTTATATTGCGTATACATTGATTAAAATTATATTTAGTATTGTGACTATTAACCTCTATGTCTGAAAATTAAGTGACCTTTATATACATTTACAAAAAAAATTTATTACACAACTGTTAATTATAGTATTATCATATATATAAACACAAAAATCGTATTAAAAATATTTTGTTTCAATTATAGGACAAGTGGCGCCGTTTCTTAAAAGAAAAAATAATCATAAATATAATTATAAATTGATACTGCTTCAATGGTAATTTTTTTTCAATCATATACATTTTTATTATCCATAAAGACCTAATATTATTATATATATACTTTTTTAGTCATCATCATAATATTACTATGACGTTTTTAAAATCTTTATTTACACACATTTTGTTATTAAAAATTTACTTTACTATGTAGGTACTTAAAATTCAAATATTTTTTAAAACCGACGCATTTTGCACTTATGCCCAGTATTTGTAAGTAGGTTTATAGTTACAAGCAATCAATACCCGAGTTATCGTGTGATTTAAGCTTTTGTGTGTTAGCTTGGATTTGTTTAAACGTATGACATTAGGTCGTATACTTATATATGTATTACTATAACTTACATTGAATATTATATATAAAAATATATTTATTAAAAAAAAAAAGTTATGTAACACAATTACTTAAGACGACATTTTACATTGTATAAGTATTAAGTAATGAAATTTCATAGGCATATCAGAGTTTTGAAAATTATAGGTATAATAGTACACTATTAATAATATATTAATTTAATGTAATATATAAATAGTGAAATTAATTTCCAAAAAAGGTCAGTTGAAAATAATAAAATTATATACAATATACGGCAATTAATCATCGTTCCATTTTTGTACATAAAATACGTTATTGACGCCATTTAACTGTTGAAAGCTATTACTAAATGTCTACATAGCTATATGCCTATATATATTTAAGCTATAGCCTCAGGTACACTCATTACTCAACTATAAATAATTATTTAATTTTTAAGTTTATATGTTGTAATAAAAGTTTAATAAAATTATTTCATTTAATCACGAACTTCTTTGAGTAAACGAATTCGAATTTAAAGTGTATAATGTTTTTTTTTTGTAACTACAAAAGACATAAAATTTGTCCTTTAGTCGTGTCTCTAAGTGTTGTACACAGTACTTAACTACTATATATTTATTAATATGATTGCAATTAATTGAATGATGTTACTTGTTGTAAACAAAAATATAATATATTATAAACATGTTGCGTGATGATAAACAACTTGTTTTTAAACAAAAATCACAAAAATGCATATAATATAACTAATCACAAATTATATTTTTCATCGGTATACAAATATGCAATATAATTGCGTGGACCCATTAAAAGCAATTAGGTTTGATTTCAGATTTAAGAAATATATTTACCCTAATATAGTAACATTATTTTACACAGGTACTTACGTATTTCAAGTCGAACGATTAACAGAATTCGAGTTTAGTCGTCGAAAACAATATTATATAATATAATGTATATTATGGAAAACAATAATTGTACAAACGTGATAACAGTTTGCAGTAACATAATATGTTTATTTCATTTGTCTTTTACAAAAGTCAATAATATATAATAAGGGTTATAATAAATTAATCGAATAACTATATAATATGCAGCCTAAAACATATAATTTAACATTATGCAAATACCATCCCAAATTTTTTGTGTTTTTAATTCCATAAAAAATAACCAAAGGTACATAATAATATAATCGATATTTTGTTCCGATACATATTCCGCGTAATTTAAATAGACAACTTAATTTTTTTTCCTTAACTATTGCAGAGTCTTCTGAAATAACATAAAAATAAACGAGTCATTTTAACAAACAATAATAATAATACTCGAAATCGAATTATATAATAATAAAATAATATGTATCTACATCGCAGGGAGGGGGGATAAAATTAACATAAAAAACATAATAATAATAATAGTAATGTTAACAACACTTTCTATAATAGAAAATAATAATATAAAGGAGGACTGTATGCACAACACTGCAAAGGAGAGCCAAACCGCAATGTGTGCATAAAATTATAACAATAATAATAATAATAATAATAAAAAAAAAATAGTCACTATTAAAATATAACATATAGTTATGATTTTTATTGGTTTTATAGGCGACCGCGATTACCCAGTTGTCGGTATCCGGTTACCGATTACAGCACATATACAGCATGATATTATTACTATAATAATTATATATGATAATACATATATAGTTCGTGTGCACATCGATCGTCTTCGGACGTTCGTGTGACCCTGTAGTACACGCTTCTGACGTCGATGTACGGTTATCACCTGTGCTGTCATCGCCGGATACTACGACATCAAGATGTATCTCGAACAGAGGGTTAAATAATAATTTTATGAGATAATCAGGGTCAAATGGCGAAAAAAATGTCGTTTTAAGTGTGTGCAATAATAATTAATACATCACATTGCGTGAGAAGATAAAACCGTAATAGAGGCAAACATCGATATAATATTATGGCACAGTCACATTTTGAATCTTTTGATATGATATTATCTATAACATAATGGTAAGTCTTGTGTGAGTGTGTATGTGACGAGTGTTGTAAGAAATAATACAAATCATTACGAATTTACGTTCTACGTGTATGTGGATGACTAAGGGGTCGGCGGAGACAAAACGGGAAATAAAACGATTTTCCACAGATTTTCGTGATTCAAATTTCCGCTGTCCCATAATATATAGTATTATTACGCAAAACGTGTTACATAATATTATATATTATTATATCGTGATGGAATAACGCGGCAATGTTAATAATATGTACCTTACGGGAAGTGTTCTCTACTCAAAATTTAAATTTACTTTTTTATACAGAACATAGATTGTTTTTTTTTTTTAGTTTAAATAATATATAGCTAATAATTACTATAGGTTAATTATAATTTTATTTTCTCACGACTTGGCGAAACTATAAAGGAATATAATGGCTTGTCGTTATTTTTTTAAAAATATTTTCGTATAAAGATCAAATATGATATTATAATAATACATCATGGTTTGACATGATACTAATGTGTAATATATTATATTACTCGATCACAGTGACAGAAAACTCGGTTTTGGAATATTACATAATTAGGTAGTAGGTATATAAATCAATTATATTATTGGTCCGGTTGGTACATAGTTGAGCCAAAATCCGTTTTTAAAAATAAAATAAAAAAAACAGTTTATGGCCGTACAAAAATACATGATAATAATAATAATAATGATTAATATTATAATTAATTAATCGCGGTCTCGCAAAATCCCGTACGCGATTGTTACGATAAGTTGTTAACGGAGGAAGCTCTAACGCAGTATTATCTCATTCATCAACATAATAATATTATTATATTATATGACCAGACCTAATAATAATATTTTTGTATAATATATAATGTATTCAGGAAGACTACGCATGTACAAAATATAATAATATCAATAGTAATAATAATAATAATAATAATAATAATAATAATAATATAATAATGATACAAACAAATCGGACAACTAACATTAGTAGGATTAAAACACTGCTGTAGGCTCTGTCTTATCGTCTAAAACAAAATAATATAACGTACAGCATTCAAAAAAAAAATTGTATCATTGCTCCCTCTTACCAGCAATACAGATACGATATATTATTATATCATAAAGTACAAACGGAATTGGAAAACAAAACTAAACAATAAAATAATAATCAATAAAAACAAAATGTAAATAAAACTACAGGCGCCGGACTTTTTTAAACACGGCTTAGCTCGCCATTTATGTTTTATATAATATAATAATATATAATATATATGTAAGAAAAAAAAATATGTTATCGATATAATTTTATACAGTAATATATAATTTATTTATAATATAATAATAATAATAATAATGGTGCATTTTACAACATTAACCGTTAATTAATAAGGCACAACGACTTAAACACTATATAATGTAAATCATACGATTATAAAACGTCGAAACGAGACAAGACGTCCGTCTCCGTGACTTTTAAGACGATCTGCTCCCTTTCGCGTTCGCGGCAGAAGAACGCGCATGTCGTTACGTGTAATTATAAACAACACTATAATATATCGTATTATAATGTACACGGACTACACACGCCGGCGATCATGGACTCGCAGCCGATCTGACGCGAAAGAACGGAAAATCCTGTCTGGCACCACGTCGTTATCTCGCATTAACAATATTATATAGATCTCCCGAGTCCTGCGATTCCTTCGGCGCGCACACGACGACAACGACGCTCGCGCCGTCTGCAGTGTCCGCGCGTGGGAGGAGACCGCGGTCGCGCGGCGGTGGTTTTTTTTTTTTTTTTTTTGTTCGACATAATTATACCAACAATTGTTTTAAACAGTTACTGTTGAGTTAAACGGTTATCGTTTTTTACACGCCCGGTGTTGTTGTAAAACGCGACACGAGAAGACGAATAATGTACAATTCGGGAATTTCGTTTTCGACGTTATAATTGACTCTCGTTGCGTGTCCGAGAAATAATAATAATAATAATAATAAAAAAAAACTGCATCCTACGACTCGCATTTTAAGCCACAAATTTTGTTGTTGCACAATAACGTGGTGATGATAATAATACACATCGAATAACCGTTATACCGTGTATTACCATCGTCATCGTATCACAGATATATAGTGAGTTAAAAATATTAATTTGATAAATATTATTTTTGTATTTTTTGTATCTGTCGGGAAACGGGTTGGTGGGTGTGGGGGGAAAGGGTTGTTTGAGAGACGCACCCGCCGTTGTTGGTGCGCACAAACGGAACATACCTTTTATAATTCTATAATTTTTTTATTTTTTCTTTAGAACGACGTTGAAAACGATATTTTATGACACGGCGGCGGCGACGGTAGCGGCGATGAGAATTACTGCTCATCGCATCACCACTGGTTGTAAGTGTTGTAATCCGCACCGTAGTACTGGCCCGAACCACCGTAATTGTGATGATGACTGGGCCTGGCTATGTGCTCGGTAGAACAACACGAGTGAAACCGGTTGTTGTAACCGCCGGCGTACGACTGTTCCCGGTTACCGTTGTTGTTGTTGTTGTTGTTGTTGTTGTTGCTGCTGCTGCTGCTGTTGCTACTACCTCCACCACCGCCGTTGTTGTTGCCGTTATTGCCGTTGTAGTACTGGCTCGGTGGCAGCGGTGGTGGCTGTTGTTGCTGGTAGTGCATCCGGTCGTACGGCCTGTAATACTCCTGTTGGTGGTTCTGGTAAGGCGTCTGCTGGTTTTGGTGATGGTATTCTTGGTGGTACCGCTGCTGTTGGGCGTGATGATGATGGTTCCGGTTGTACGGGTCTTGGTGGTGGTACGGAGGTACTTGGTGCCTGCCCACCGCGGCACCGGTCACGTCGTAACCCGCGTACTGTTGGGCGGCCACGGCAGCAGCCGCTGCGGCGGCAGCGGCCGCCGTTCTGGTCTGTTTGTTGTTGCGCCGGTTTTGGCCGCCGCCGCGCTGCGCTCGTCCACGCCTGTTCTGCTGCCGCGGCGGTTCGAACGACGACGACGACGACGACGATGACGACACCGCCGCTGCAGCGTGCTGTTCGTCGGATCTCTGCGACGTTCCGACGCCGGTTTGTTGCACAGCGCCAGACCGGCCGACCGACTGGCATTCGCCGATGGCCGCGTCTTTCGGCGGTTCGTAGTACTCGTGCTGCGAGAACCTGCCTATCTCAGTGGATCCGAAAGCTTGATGAAAGTTCGGTAACCGGCCGTTGGATTCCCTGCCCTCGCACGGCAAGTCGCCGACGAGTTTGCCGCCGTTGCCACCTGCGCCCGCCACACCATCACCACCACCACCGCCCCCGTCGCAAACTTCAGGCCGGTTACCGTGGTCGACGACTTCGTCGTTTATGATGGTCGAGAGCCAGTCTATGGACTCCTCCTGTGAAATCGGTATGGAAAAAAAAAAATAATGTTTTTCTAATTTTACAAACGCATTGCGAAACATGGGTACATAATACAAAGCATGATAACGAGACGGATGCTAGAGCGGGAAAAACTGACGAGGAAGAGATAGGCGGACGAGTATGAGGTATAATATAATATATCGTTATATATAGACGAAAAATATGATATTGAGTGGATTGGAAATGGATGTACAGATTATTCGCATTCGGTTTTGTCGGACTTACCTTGATGATCTTATCGTTTTCGGCCATGTTTTGGTGGCCGCCCAAGAAGTCTGCCATGGGGTCTGTCATGTCGGCCTGGGACACCGGATGGTTGTTAGTGGCGAACGATTCCGCTGAAGACGTCGACGCTCCTGTAAAAATTAAATGACGTACGCACATAAATTATACAGATAACGTCTTTTGCACGACACATAAATGGAAACAATATTGATATTATACAAGTACGAGTATAATATAGGCAACATCGTATGTCTGTAGGGCGAACACGATTGTGTGTGCGCGTTTGCGTGAGAAATAGATAAATATGTAATAGTAATATTATTTAAAACGAAATTAACCTGTCGACGTAGCCTGATGATAACCATGGTTCAGGAAGTTTCCTGTACTGTCGCCGATATGTGTGTTGCACGCGTTATGTGATAAACCGGCATGCTGAAATACAAATTTAAACGTATAAACATAAGACGAATAATTCAACGCGTTTCTCACATTTTATAGCGAACACTGCGCGATAACACAATACATATTATAATATATATTATTGTTATCGCTAAACATTCGGGCGTATTATAATAATATAAATTACAGCGCACAGGTGCGATATTAAAACGTATATGCATATCATATTATTATTATGCTCGACACGATACGTTATAAGATTATGACTGTGAGAAAAGGTTCAATGATACAAGATCGAGAATGACAGATCGAACTTAACTTACAATACCTTTGACGAATACTGCAAACATAGCGTATCGTCTGCATCTTTAATAAGGATAACACGATAGATTTGTATTTTGTAGTCATAGCTGTCAGCCGTTGACTATGTAAATCAGAGTGAATTGACTATCTATACAGATGATAGCAAATCTCTATGACTATGTTCTTTTTTGGTTTTTACGACATTTTAGTTTTTAAGCGATTTACGCACATTTATTAATACTTATACAGTCATAATTCGTTTAAAATTAAAACATCAAAAAAACCAACGATAGAACATAGTAATATCCTTTTGTTTGACAATATAAGATCTATTCACTCTAATATTTAAGCGTACGACACAAAAATTTGAATTGCTTAATATGTACCTATAAATGTTGGTACATTATAAACGTTAATAAGGCAGAGACAACTTCACGTGAGCGTGCGCGTATAGATCCTTTTGAGATATACGTGAACCTCAAAGTATCTAAATATTTAGTGCTTATGCTATTTTATTACAGCTGTATGGCGGTACCTACGTTTAACAATTGCTGATCGCCACTCACCATTTGCGCATGATCGGCGGCCCCCGATGACGGCGAACCGTACCACGAGGACTCGGTGGCAGTATAGTTGAAGTAACCGGCGTTGGGCTGGGCGCCGTACCCAATGCCGCCGTAGGGCGTGTAGTCCGGTTGCTGCTGGTATTGTTGTAACATGACTTCTTCCGGTCGGGCAGAAGACGACGTCGTCGATCCTTCGTTGACCTTCGGACGCTGGTAGTCGTGCAACTGGGGACACTGCTGCAGGCGACTGGTGGTGATAGTGGATGTAGTACGACTCGACGAAACGCGGATCGCCGGATAAACGGGAGACGGACCAGCGATTAACCGCCCCCGCGGTTCGTCGATGCCTGCAACTTGACCGTCACGGTGACCAAGAGGCGACGTGGACACGTGTTCCGCACTGTGATCTTGATGTTCCGATATCTCACCGTGATCTTGTCGCAGCTTTTCTTCACTGAAACCGTCAACTTCGTCTTGGCGCCGACGGCGCGCCGATTCTTCTTCTAACCGATCAACGACGACGTGTTGTAACTTCTGAAACACACGCAACGACCAGATGAGAAATGTATAAAAAAGGTAATTCACACCGCAGAATATTTTTTATGGTACCATAATGTTATTCAATAATATGTTAATACGATCTTAAAACGAACCCTCCCCTATAGCTTATATATACATGCAACATCGTTATAATAATACCAACTTATATTATTTATAATAAATACAATAACTATGTTGTAATAAATTATTTAAAGATATCTTCTCCTACTGCAGACAAAATGTTATACATTCTAGGTGAATTTTCGTGGTGCGAAAACTCGGTTCTTAGGTCACATTTTTTTTACTATAGTTGTTTTCGCCAAATATTCTCTCATAGAAAACGTTTTTATAGAATCCTTAATTCAAAACTATTTAGTTTAAAGTTGTATCATATAAATCGGCTACAGTAAGTAACGTCGTTAAGTATCGTTTTTAAACTTAAGGTAAGAATTAAGAGGACTGTCTGTCTTACATACATACCACATAGCAAATTTTTGTTCAGCAGAATCCATTTTATGTTGTTAGGTTTAAAATATATTACAGCAATATTTAGATAAAATGTGAAATGTATATTGAAAACAATTCATTTGGCACTATAATCGTACTAACCAACTACATAAAAAGAAAATATGGCGGCATTCGTGGCAGGAACTTTAGTAACGCACAATTTGCCAAATAATAACATAATATATCTTTAAACTTTGTTTTTTATTGTACATAAGCAATACGTTTAATACGATTCATTTAACATAATGTAGTGCAAATCTTTTTTGACAGATGACGTTCCGCGGTGTATATACTGTAATCCCATCGATCATATTTCGTTTCCCCTCTTTATATTTTTGCCTGAAGTAGATAATTTATAAATATCGTTTAAAATTAAAATATTTTATTACGACTATCTGTGCAGCCGATTTAAATCCAGAAAAATCATCGTGTGTTTAATAATTATATATATACATTTAAGAGACTTATATACTTTTAAAACTTTCAAACTATTACTTATTAATGAATCTTTCAAGATTACCGCTTCAATATACATTTTCCCTTATAATCTTTTTGATTTTTTTTTTCATACAAAAATATTACTTTACATTATACATTTATGAGATTCTCGCCTCGGTATTTCATTAAAATATTATAAGTACAGCTGTTCGTTTCATAAATTTTCACCCGACTCAATTAAGTAGTTGTCGAGGGATAATATTATACAATTAGACGTGTGATTAACCAGTGTTTTTACCTACCAGTCGGGTAGGCGACGTTTAAATCTACTTTGATCCTAATTTAATAATTTAAATCTCAGGTTACATCCAAAAAACTATTTTAAAAGTGACTAAATTAAACGTTTAATAAAAATATACATTTATAATTATAAAATTAATTTCATTTTTTTTTTTTTATACAGTTTTAAGGCTTTGTTATACAAACTGTAATTAATTATATTAATTATGTTTAAAGGTTATAGCATTCATACATATATATACAGCAATTTAAATTATAAGTAAAAATATATAAAAATATACATAAATGTACTATATAATATTTTAAAATTTATTAAAGTAATACTTTTATCTTTCTGAAATGAACTAATTCTAACAACTAATTATTATTAGTTATCATGGAGTATTCCGAAAATGATCTGATTATAATAATTATTCAAGTTATTATAACATTGACATTTTATAAAGCTAAAATATCAAGAGTGCTAAACAAAGAAAACACGTGATCAGAAAATTTTTTTAATTTTAATAGAAGTTGATTTTAATTATTTCTTAGCTGTTATTATTATTAATATAAAAATCGCAATTATATTTTATTTATTAGTATATAATAAGAGATAAAGTTAGAAAAACTACTTATTTATTTGTACAAAAAATAATAGAACATTATTATATTCATTAAGTCTTAAATTCCGAAACTTATGTTCTTATAATATAACGTATAAACTATAACTAAATAGTTATGTACAGGACGTATCAGAAAAAAATCAAAGATTTCTCAATTAGGGTTTATCAAAAAAAAAAATTATTCAAACAAGTAATCTCTTTTATTTTATTTTATTTACTTGTAAAGTATACAATTTATTTCTCGAAAGATATAGTCTATCAAAAAAAAGGTAACTGACTGAAATTGGTTAAAATATTTCATCATATTTTATTCAATATAATATATATATATATTAAAAATTAATTAAAAAATAAAAATTAATATTATATTATACATGTTTATTAATAAAAGAGAAAATAGATAACCTGTAAGTTAATCTGGTTGATTGCCTATATAATTTACTAAATAACTATATAATATTATATATATTATATTTTCAGTGAGATGGATTTTTGGGTAAAATGTCGAGACTTTAACGGATCTGGTGTGCGTGTGAAAAGTCCCGCCACTTGTAAAAATCAATCCGACCAACCCACAGAGAGAGAACATAAGTGTGCATACAAAAGGGAGAGAGAGAGAGAAAAGTGAGAGAAAAAGGGAAAGGGGAGGAAGAAAAAGGAAAATCCACTAAACCGCAATATAATATATACGGATATATCCTGTACGATGAGAGTGTGATATATGTTTAGAAGAAAAAATAAATTCATTATTTTAAGTGATAGGAAAATAAAAAAAAATAATCGGGTTTCAAAAATTCAAGAGCAAATCTTTCGAACTACACTGTTACGATTTGATAGTATACATAAGGAGGGAAGCATATGATTTTGTAATCACCTGATTATATTACATCATTTCTTGTGACAGTATACCACAAATATATTTACCGGAGAATACCTAAACGAATTTATAAGAATAAACATATTTATATTGACGATTCTTAGCTATAGAGTATTAAGTAGGTATAGTATATGAGTAACTACAGTTTATAAATACACAGTAATAAGGCATTTGCACGGTAGGAGAATAATCGAGATAAAAGTCACACCCCTGCAAATTATTATTTTATCCAATATTATTATTATAATATGTAATTATATCGTCTATAGCCATTATAATATTAAAACTAAGTAATATTCACATAAATCAACCCAAGTTTATGATGACATTAAAAATTCCTTGAATTACAAAGTGTATTGTGTATATATTTTTTATTGATAAATGTATTAGGTTTTTAGCGAAGTGGTTAATGTAGTCGTATCTATCTATTGCAACTAAATACTAAAATGTTATTTTTTTTAATTTTTTCTTTTTTGTCAACGCTTTTTGGAGCGATAAAAAGCTTTAATCTTCAATTTTGAGAATAATTTTTTACAAAAAAAATATATCTTGTTGTTACTGTAGTGCTAAAAATAAAACAATTCCAGTATTTTTTAAAATATATTTATTTATGCAAAACATTTTTTGAAAAATCAAATTTATTATTTGATGATTTATTAATGAATAATAATATTAAAAAATAAAATAAAAATACTTTATGATTTATATTAATAATGTGAATTTAAACAAAATTTTAGTTATATTCTACTATTTTATAAAGAAAATATTCAGTTACTGATTTATTTTTATGACGAATAATTATAATACAGCACTACACCATACGCCAAGATGAGAAAAGTAAAACTTTCACCAGATTTCTGTATATCAAATTGGATTATTTTCAAAACTTATATATTAGGGATCACAAAAAATACCGTCACAGAATACTTACAATTAAATATATTATTTTAAAATATACATTATACACAATTTAATGTTTGTATAAACATAATTTATAAGTATTCGTACCTTAATAAGTTTATTTTTCTATTAATCTTGATTATAAAATATTATTCAAATATGTTATTCATTTATACTTATTACTTATTAAAGTTTATGTTGATGAATCGGTAACATGGACAAACTCAAAATTTGGCTTTACTTTGATTTCATCAATTTTTTTTATGTTATTTATTATACTAAATAAACACACAAACCAGAAATGGATAACGAAGTTTTAAATCATTTTTTTTATTATTGCTGATTTTTTCCTCATTTGTCTAGACCATTTAAATCGAAATTAAATTTACGCATTAACCGAATCGACCAGGCAAATAGCTTCGTTAACAATTATTCCAAAATATTCGAAAAATATCGCATTAAGTGTCTAATGGTTCTAAGCATTTTAATGGAATTTCAGAATATTATGCTCTAAAAAATATAAACAAAATATGATCGTAAAATTATCTTTTTCACTTGACCAAAATATGATTAGGTGTATCAAAAACGATCTGAATACAATTTGCGACGACGGCGACCGGCATAAGCTACGAAAGAAAATTTGCAGACAGCTGTAAAAATAAATAATACACACTGCCAATATATTATTATAAATTTAAACATAATAACACGGGTGCGCTTTGGCCTCGCGTAAACATATTTCCGGTGTACAAACGATATCATATTATACATTCGTATAACAACAACATTCGTACCACACAACCGATAGGTGTTCAGGAAAAATGTACATTTATTTAGCCGGCCAGTTAAAACTGAATAAAAATACGCAGACGCCGAGTAACAATAAACGACACTGTTAATAGATGCTACGATGACAGGTAAACAGAACGAAAAAAAATCTGATTTCTGGGCGCATACTGTATAGATGTATTCATTTTGCTCCAATAGTTTTAGCCACAGTGAAATATGAACGCGAAGAATAAAACCGAGTCCACGTTTATAAAATATTTTGCTTACTTTTACTAGCATGCGTTATTTTCTGCGTACAATATCAAAATGATATGAATCTAAACAGTCAACACAATACTCATACAAGTTTTTGAATGTATGTATCTTACAATTGCAAGTCGTCCGACATCAGATTGAACACAGCAAATTGCTATTAATAATATGTTTTTTTTTTTTAATATTGCATGAGAGCAAGTAAAGTTTGGCTTTTAAAAAATTGCAAATGCGTAAGCTCCGCTTAAAGATAATGATTTATGCCCGAGTACATTGTAACGTTTGGTGGAGGTACATATAATACTACAATATATTATAATATATTATGTGCGATGCAAACTCCTATAGCAGCAGCAGCAACCGCATCAGTTCGTCAGCCCCCTGTCCCCTCCCCACACGAAACACTCACTGACATAGAATGACGTTTCCGCAACCGCCCCATAGTGTTACATCATTGTCGTTGAAGTCTTCTAATTTAAAATTAAAAAAGCATCACGTAGGTACTTTTCATAACTATTATATGTACGCCTTATACGCTAGATATAATATACTGTATATATATATATATATATATATATATATATATATATATTATATGTACCTATATATACATGCGGAGTGAGTACTTACAACAACTATATATATATATATATATTATAAGCAATACACATGCAATGTATATGAGCATATATAATATAGTAATAATATGCGCCGACAGGCCGAGAATTATTAACGACGTCGCAAGAATAAGAGACTCCATATAAACATTTTTTTTTATACATACATACATATTATATATTTATTGTTATTTTTTTCCTTGCCCGTTTCGTCTCTTCCACCGCCGTGAATTTAACACCGCGCGGCGTGTGCGCACACTAAAAAAAAGAAAAAATCGCTACCATATTCGTCAAACACCACACGTCCTAGTAACGATTATTGTTATTATTATTATTATTTTACGCAAAACGATGTTGATCTACGCCATCGTCATGTATACATATTATATAGACAATGTTATATATGCGACGTGTGTGCGAATTCGAAATTGCATGTTTTTCGTCGTGAATAAAAAATCGCCACTATATTATTATAGTATATATTATCTTTTTAAGTCAAAAAGCGATCAAAGCTTTTTTGCACGAAAAAATACACACGCCAAATAATAGATCAGTGGCGTTGAAGACATATCGCATGTTATATGAAAAAACTTTGTTAATCACACGTTTGGCGACGACAATAATAACCATACTGCGATGAATAAGAAGATAAATTATTTACACAACACATATGTTATGATGACATAATGGCATAATAGATGCCTTTAAATATTAAATCCAATCTAGAGGTTTAAGTAGGCGTATTATGTTAATAATGCATATAGCTGTCTGAAATTATATCCTTTTAAAAATGCTCAAGCTTTCGTGTATACCTACTTAACAGCGTTAAGTTATTTAATTATTTCGTTACGATTATGTACATATAATTATAAATACGAAAGCAGCAAGCTATCATAATAGGGTGTGGAGGGCGTCCACCGATCACTTTACTGTTAATAAATCTAACCACTGCACTGTCCCTCCTCTTTCTAACATATTAAACATAATATACGATTCCTATCGCACGCTATGTAAACAACCAAGTGTATAATGACTACGATTTTTTACTTTTTTATTTACCTTCTAAATTCGTCGATTTGTATACATGCTTATTATAATATAATACCTTTATAACTGCGTACAAGCGACTCGGGAGTCCGGCGTTTGTGCAGTCGCGCACTACACAGCACGGGAAAACGGAAACGTGCGTAAGTCGGAAGTGCATCAGTGCAGCAAGTTGGGTAATATGCCCTATAACCAATATGGAATATATTTTAGATATAGAGGCCACGAAGGCTATTATAGCGACCGGAAATATATGAACTGCTATGTAGCTCATCATCGATTCACACGGTTGCCCCCAGTCAGGGTGCGACGATCATTATCGGTGTTGGTCAATCATTTAAATAAAAATGCATAAAATATAAATTAAATTTACAAAATATTATTCGATTTAAGCTTTAAAAATAACACAATACCTATGGTCAGAACTACATTGTCGTGATTTAGTGATGGCAACAATTTTAATGTTACGGTTATTTCACTACGAAAATATTGTATCTGTTCAAAATTGTATATTACGTATTATAGTTTATGTTTTGGTTTTGAAGGGTCAGTACACTTTCCGTACATACGCTACTACGCATTCTATATGTTTATATGACGTATAGTATTGTATAGTATACATTTGTATAATGATCCAAGAAAAAAGAGAAAACGACAGTTTTTTATTTACCTAGAATGAGAACCCTATTTTAAGATCGTAAAGTGTATGTTTTTATGTGAGAATGTTGAGATGGTTATACGTTTCATAATCTTTACACTCAATTCTTTTCTTACTATTGTTAATATTTTCTTTAGAACCTAGTCGTATGCAATATTGAGCACGTGGTCTATCAGATTTCAGAATAATATATTTGAAGGAAAACATAATAATATATAGTATGTATATAATAAATTATAATAACACAATATGTTCCAATTGTAAAGAATCAATAAAAAAAACATTCTAGAGAGCACATACTGCAACATACATGGACAACATTATACCCAATGACGTGAAGCTGACAATAATTTTGTTACTGCACTAAATGATGAGTTCTCTCTCCCAAACCTTTTATTGCCGACGTTTCTTTCTATTGACATCATATCGCGTCACGCTCCACAAGAGATCGGGGTCAATTTTACAATATATTATATAATTTTACTCACACCTTACTCGTTTATATACAAATACATATTGTCATACAACGTCAATCCTTACACTATAAGATGTTACACCGCATGCTGAGAGTACAAGGATTAAATCACAAAGGTGCAAATTACAAAGGGGTAAACGATTTGATGTTCCTATTTAGTCTCATCGCAATGAATGACGATCTGGTAAGTGGCGTATAATATGATAATAGTATCATATTTTTTTATTAGCATAATAAAAAACATTTGCGTTAATACTGGCGTTTTTATACACTAAATAATGATGTAAATACATTTAATTAAATTTGTACATTACAGTTAAATACTTCTGTTTTATAATTCTGAAGAATAAATAAAACTGATTTAAAACCCACGTTATTTAATCAATTTATATAATAAAATCTAATATTACTTGTTATATTACATTACAATGAAACTCCGGTTGATTGTGAATGTGAATTAAATCTAATTTCAGAATACCAGAATATAAACATACAATAATTTATTACTAAACATCTGATAATGATAGTAATTAACAAATGAATTTTATTAAGACAATTAGAGCAGGCAATTTGAAATATTGGCATTTTTTTTATTAATAAAGAATCATAGAATTTCTATGTATACATTAATGTAGGTGATAAAGATTTGTATTTATTAATTTTTTTACTATTTGTTATAAAATAAATATTCAATATGATTTATAACTTAATATTATAAATATATAGGTAAAACTAAAAATATTTTTCTTACATAATCTAGAAAATAAGTTAATAAATTTATACAAATATTTACTAAAATAATCGGGAAAGATATAAGCTAACCTCCCATTTATTGGACTAAAAATAAAAAAAAATGTAGTATTCAAACAATCTTAAAGTTGCGACTTCTAAATGTCAAGAAAAAATTTAATTGCGTATTTTATAAAAATATAAATATATAATGTATCATTATTATAACAATAAACTTAAAAAACATATGACTGTCAATTATGAAATAATAAAAGACACATAATAATTTATTATATTTAATTTCATAAGTACAGAACTTAAAATATATTATTTATCAAATTACAAATTATGACGACATAATAATAATAAACGTATTGATAATTTTTTTAATAAATGCTTAGGCACCTAGGTAATACTACAAATTATCTGCAAGTACAAATGTACACACATTTGACAATACACATGCTGTGAACGAAACACCGTCCGTTTAAATGCTAAAAACCACATTCAAATAAATTTAAAAAACACGACGACTAGCGATAAACATAGTATAATAATTATTATGCCGAGCTGCTGAGTGTCTGATAAAAAGAAGAAAACGAAAAAAAAAACCAATGCCCTTTTCAACTCGGACGCAGTTTGATTGCACAACCATAATAATATGTACCTACAACAGGCGGAAGAGGAATCCAATCGAGAGAGTTCTTATGTTATCGTCAATTCATCAATATACATAATATTATATTAAACAAATGCGTAATAATCGCATTCCATACAATAGACTAAAGTAATAAATTATATATTATAATAATGTAGCTTATAAAGTTTTAAATCATCGACATAGAAAAATAAAATGATGTCCGTAGTATTCGCAAACGAGAGGTTCTTTAGTGAGGGGAAGATGCATGTATAATGAAATATTATAATGATGAAATAGTAAAATATTAACCCTCTTCTCGATGAGAAAATCTTAAATCTGCCACTGCCATCTATGAAATATACCAACAACCGAGTTGATATTATTGGCTTTGCAACATAATCGTCCACGTTGAGCGTCAGGACCGGTTGCAAAAAATCTTTTTGTTCTCAACAATCATCGCGTCATCGCCCTCGATGATCATAAATGTGTAAGAGCGCGCCCGATCGTAATTATTATTATTATTATTATTATAGCCTATATATATAAGACAACTATACTTGCCCCTCTCAGCATATGAAATAGCTATACGTATGAAAAATAAACATAAATTTATTATACAATATTGTAAGCACTCAAGTTGTAAACCGAAATAAATACATTAGTATTATATAGAGCGATTCGCACGTATACTGTCATAATTGTTTATCGATTCAATACAATATAATAATATCATATATACCAACATTATATATATATATATATATGAGTAAATATTACATACAAAAACACTTTCAATAATATTAAAAGACTGTCAAGGAAAATGTAAAAAGATTATTTAAACCCGTTTGAAAAATTAGTTTTAAAAGATAATCCGATTGAACATAGCAAATCCACAAAATGTTATGATTATATTATATTTTTACGACAAAAAAAATCTGTATGTATAGCGTTTTCGTTAAATACGCATATACAAATACCTGGCCTAAAATGTGTTGTATAACTTATTATTATAATAATATTTCAATAAATAGGTATAGCTGGCTGCAGGAGGGTAATACTTGCAAACGATGCGAAAAAAAAAAGCAACTATACTCATATCAGTACGAATCGAGAACCGAATAACATGTAGAAATTTTAATACTTTTACTTGTACTGCTAATAATGACAGTGAAAAAAAAATGCATTCGCCGCAGCACAAAACAGCGATGTTTTTATTTTAACCGTATAATATGATAATGAGTAATAACAATAATGGAACGCGGTCGTCACGACATTAAGTTATTATTGCTCGCGACGGTGCACACACACTATACACTTTAGGTAGTATAGGTACACGACGCAAATATTGTCGTTTACCACAGCAGAAAGGCTGTTTTTTCCATTTCCATCTCGCAGAAACTGTGTGTCCGTCACGCACGTCATAGCGTGAAGACGACTATACACACACACTTCACGCGGGCGTGCTGCGCGCGCGCGCATATTGCTCATGAACTCCTCTCGTGTGGTGCACTGGCGGCGACCGGCTACACGTGACTCAACACGTGGCTCACCGCATATAATAATAATGATAGTAATAATAATAATATATTGGATTGTTCAGATGGCGCTCTATACGCGGCGCGTTGAACACGACGTGTATAATATGATAATGTAACGCGCCACCACCGCCGCCTTTTTCCCGCGCTTTATTACACAACTCTATCCACTCACCCACCGCCGAACACCGCATTCCCGTTTTGCCCGAGGGAGTTGCCCGTTTCCTTTTTTTCTCGGTTTTTATGGATTTTCCGCGTCGGACGACGACCGCCACCACCACTACTACCACCTCCACCACCAAAATAACGACCACCATTCCACCACCACCACCACCACCATCACACACGAGCCTTGGAAAACATCAATTTTTATCCACGGGGGTTCTTCCTCCCCGACAGCAGGTCCCCACCATCGACCAAAAAATGGAATAGAACATTATATATATATATATGAATCCACTATACAAAAACCCGTAAACAACGTAATCCACATATACACAATACCCCCCCCCCCAACAATCCTGGAATATAGTCATCACACAAGTTTAGTGGATTTCCATAACCGACGTCACACGATTTCATGGTGAGCATATACGGTTGATAACTACAGATCGCACGAAAAAATCCCAGATATCTGACGCCCAGAACAGTTGTAATAATATATAAATACATCATAATCGTATGTCAAACGCGATAGAGGCGACAGTGACCTAAAGAAAATAAAAAGTTACTCTACGCAATAAAAAAAACAATTAGGTTTGAAATTTGAACTTGATAATATTATGTACCAATAAATTGGTGGTGTACGTGACCACATAGCGTTTCTAATATTCTTAGATTCGTACGATTCCCCCTTCCCGAAAATACGCCCGTATACTATTAAGACGGTGCAACAATATTGATAATAATAACGTACATTATGTATACATATGAAATACGGCAGGTATACCAGCGAAAGACCCGAGGAAATCGGTTGATTTTGCGCATTTTCTTATAAAGTACGATTTGTCGACTTCTATAATAACAATATATATACGCACATCATCCATTAACTTCAAACTAAACAAACAGATATATTAAATAGGTTTTTGTAGAAATGAATTTCAATCGACCGACTACTATAATATCGCGTAGTGCGTCGTGCGTGTACGGTAAACACTAACCACGTTTCGATGTCGCACATATGCGTTGCCGCGGTAAACGAACCGGCGGTGGCGGCAGCTAACGAACCAGACGCGCGAGAAGTTTCTTAACCCTATAATTCGCTCAGCAGAAACGCCTACGTTACCGTCGCCGAATCGATACGGACGCTCGGCGGCGACCGACAGGCGACAGGCGCGTGTAATCGAAAAACTGTCCTCTTAGTCGGGGTTGACGTCGCCTAAATTCAATTTCCGAGTTGGTGTACCCACGGAGGTTATAATAATATTATTATAGATAGGTTATATATTATATACCTATACAAACACATATAAAACAATATATATAGGTGGTGTGTGCGTAAATGGGGTGGAGGAAGCCAAGAATAAACAACGACGACGACGACGACGGCGGCGGCGGCGGCGGCGGACGGTCGTCGAAGGTGGTAGGGGGAGTTATATGTGTGAACAGTTTTAAACGAACACTCTTCGCAAAAATAACTCAAGAGAATATATTTTAAACCTCAAAAATACACTACTTTATGGAGTTCGAGTAATGTAGTATAATAATAATAAATAATATATAGGTTTAACATTTGACATTAAGAATATATATATTAAATCACCCAAAGAATACGGATACTCAACGCTAAACATACGTTGCACAAAATTTATTTTTCTTCGACAAAGATTATTATTTATTATATTATCAATATACATTATACATTTTGAACAGCGATATACCGTAACATAAATGTTATTTTAAATGATATTTACAATATTGATATATTATATACATGGGCCCCTACCCGAACTAATTCTTGGGAGTTGGGGCCCATTATTTCCTCAAAGAATAAATATTTGTAAATAAACTATATACACAGTATTTATAACTAACAATTAATCGTAATTATAGTTTCGTTTTGTAATTAAATTAACAATTAAATCGAAAAATTTTATGGACAGAATTGTGTATAGTTCTTCATTACAGCGCATAATAATTATTATTACAGTCGACCTTAGCGTTATTGTAACGACATTACGACAAGAAAATTGTTATTTTACCATTGAATTCATTAATTATTGTGATATCTTAATGGCGTTATGTCCTATTCGATCCGTCGAAAAAAATCATATCGAAATTATTTTCTAATCTAAAAAGAACATTATTATTTTAATGGATTCATTAAACTTAACTACTTCAACAATTTTAAATGTCTTTTTTTTTAAGTTTTATTGTGTAAATTATATTATAGAATACGAAAAACCTTTGAACTAATTTATCTGATAAGTGAACACTAATTAAGTTTAACAAAGTAAGACAATGTTTAATATTTTTAATGTCAGTTTGAATTTTAACTTGATTAGTCTTCTTGTTAACATAGTGATTCATCAAGCATTCTCCCTTTCAATTCTGATTTTTTAATTTTTTATGTATATTTTTAGATCATATTTTCAAATACTTAGATTTTTTATACCTACCATTCAAAGCCCTGTGACCTATGTAAATTAATTTTTTTTCCAAATGAAAACCACTAATTTATTTACTAGTTTATAATTTTATTGTTTAACAGATAACTGAATGCTTTATACATTTAGATGTATATAAATCGAAATTTGAACAAGTAATTTTTGATTTATTAAACTTTATGTAGATACTGAAAATAATATTCATTTGTAAGAATTGACTAAATTTAATAAGTACTTAACTAAATATTGTATTTATTTTATACTTTATCTAAAACCATTATTAAGAAATACTATACTTAGTGCATACAATTTAATAACTCAAATATTAATTGTTCAAATTTTGATTCAAATGCATAAAAATAATTAGCTTAGTGCGCTTAATTAATTAACAGTAAAAAAGGGTGATTATTAGTTGAGAAAAACATTTTATATCACCATAGTATATTCTATAAGTTACATAAATAATCCAAGTATTTACCTATTCAAAGAAATAGTATTTAAATAGGTATACTTAAAAATTCTAAAATTCAATGAAAAATTCGTATCCATCATACTTTATCATACTGTTAATGGCACGCTTTTCCACGGACAAATTGAGAATTTATTTTAACGAAACGCTTCATAACGTGTAATTATATAACATTGAAACATTATACATAAAATATTTACAAGCCTAATGATTTATTAAATATTTTAGTTATTTGACAGCAATGTTAAATACTTTTAAAAAATAATATTATTTTTAATAAATTAAGTATACCTAAAATGAAAACATTTAGTTTTTCGAGGATACATTATTTTAATTATTACTCTAATTATATTTTAAATATTCATATTATAATTATTTAATATGTTTAAACTCAAATTATCTTTAATTTCACCAGTTTATACAAATATATTAAAATAATAAATCGATAATTATTATTTGTTTACTCGTACAGCTATATCTTGTGTTAAATGATAATTTTTAAATAACCATGTAGTTAAATAATTAATTTTTTTTTTAATGATAAATAATTATGATTTTTAAGTGTTAATACCACTTAATAACATAAACTTTAAAATTAGTTCGACAAGAAATACATTAATATGTATGAAACATAAATATAATGGGTAGGTACGCAAGCTTATATTTTTGGATATTCAACTGAGAATTACAAATACAGAAATACAAGTCGTTAACCGCTACATGAACTTGGTATTCGATGACAGGTAAGTGTGTATAATATAAATGTATAATTGTATTCATTGACCATCGAATATATATGACTTACGCACAATAATAACGACATGCACACAAAACATAATAAGACTAATTTTAATTTATTTTACATTTAAAATATGATTTTTGAAACGCGTTGACCATAAATATTGATACGAATAGGTTTTTAATTACGATGTTTTAAAAAGTAACTTAACATGGCTCTTCAGACTTATTCAACGTGTATTTTTAATTTAACACTAGATTCGTAACTATAAAAAAATCAATTATTCGAAAACTCATTAAAATTATCATTTACCTACCCCTCATAATTGATAGACTTCATAGTTTAAAAATAAGAGTATATAATATATTTTTTAGTTATTAAATATATTATACAAACATTTTTAGCCATTTATAGGTATACATAAAGTTGATATAATTGTCACTATAAGCTATAAAGTAATTTTCAACCAAGTAGTTGTTTTCACTAACATCATGTAATTTTAAATCAAGATGTAATACCGACTTAATATATTATAATATGTACACAGTACATAACAGTATACCACTATCTAATGGAAATAATTTTCTTAATTGTACAAGTTTGACGTGTAGCTTTGAGAGGATAGACCTTCGTGTTTATCAAGCAGAATAATATGATGTAATTACGCACGTACAAGGTAAACAGAACTGTAATTTAAGCACGTGTAATGAGGATAGTATTGTTTGGATGACATTTGAAATCATAAACTCTAACTTTTCCAGAATATGCCGAAAAAAACTTTATTGTTGTAAGTGCTCGCGGGTCATATAAGTTATAACTTCGAAATAATACATATTAAATATACACATGATATTACGGAATATGCACAAATCTTCCGTCAGAGATGACGGGATGAAAATAAGTGCGTGTAGTGTGCGATCAAAAAGAATACTCGGATACATTACATTTGACCCTGGGTAGTGCGGATACCAGCCACTTATTGTAAAATTCGAGTAATAAAATTACAAAGTAGATTGAGTCATATATATTAACAATAACAACAAGTTTGTGTTAGAATGCTTACAAATGTTTAATATGACTAAGTCAATGGAAGGGGACAAAGGGAGGCTTTACTTGCACAATTGCATAGGAAACATCTAAGTGATATTAAAATTGCTCATAAACCTATTAAAGCATAATATAATTATTGCTTTTTATAAACTACTAAAGATAAAAAAATATTGAAGATCGAAAGATCTCAATAAGAGGGTGGTCAAGAACAAAGAATTCTAAAACTAATGGTCGACATTACAACAACAATCGATCAAAGCCCTTCACAAGAATCAGGTGTTCCTCAACACAACCTACCAGCAGTTGGAAAAACTTGATAATCCCTTTTTCAGGTAGTAGGTTTTTTATTCATCATCAACAACGGGTTCGAGATTTATAGCCTGCTATAATCGGATGAAGCATTTTGGAATACCCTGTATACTTCTATTATAGGTATCATAATATTACTTGTATTACGTCAAGTCTTAGTTAGTGTATACAAATAATATTGTGAGATTATACGCGCAAGAACTCTCTTCGTCGTGACGACGACTTGAAATCGAATTGGCGGCGCACACACGAAAAAAAAACAAAACAAAACCGTCCCCTCTTCCACAAACAGAATTTTTTTTGTTTTTAAAACATAAGCATTATTCGTCGTACGCAAGCATGTTGTTATAATAATAATATTATACATCGTCGTCGCAGTATGTGTATATGTGTGTGTATTATTGTTATAATATAGAACAGTCCGAATCAGCAGCGCCGTTCGGTGTACGTGTGCGCGCGCGTGTTATGCGTTCCACAGGTGGTAAAAATCAATTATTCGTGGTAGCGCGCACGCGCCCGTCGTCGGTCGCGCTAGTGGAAACGACACCACACGAGTATTACACGACTATATAACAATATATTATTATTATTATAATTATTATAGTAGTAGTAGTCGAATTATTATTATTATTATTATTATTAATAGTAGTAGTGGTGATAGTATGGAGAGATATTATACATCGTAAATTTGTACACGGATAGAGGTAGAGAGAGAGATAAAACAATAACACTTCATTGTAGGGTATACGTATAATATAACGCGTTGTGTACATGTATATATGTTAACGTAGGTATTATGTGTAGTAGTACACTGTACTCGGAGTGATACCGTACAACGTACGCGACGCGTTAACAGCAGCAGACGTCTACATAACACAATATTATAATATTATACATACACAATATCATTACATAGGTATATGCTGTGCACATCGCGGTATACCGCCTATCGCCCATGCCAGTAACCTAACCGGCCGGTGCGCGTTCGCGTAACAATACTTTGCGCGTGTTACCGTCATAATTTATATTATTATTTATTAATATTACTGCTGGCGTGTAGTAACAGTGATAATTGTATTTTATCGACGGTTGTAATATTACGTGTGCTTATGACACACGTGTGCGGTATACGCCGTGATGTCCGAACGTATTTATACGAGGCGGAGCATAGGGATTCCAGCCCGCCTCGTCACAAAGTTTTAAAATTTTTTTCCTAAACTGACTTCAAATTTCGGGTATCAAAAAACATACTCAAAAATTAATACATATATTTAGATTTACTATTTACGAAACACGCAGCTCGCGCCAAATTTGACGTATTTGTCCTAATGTCACAATTTTCCTTCTCTTAAAAAAAAAAAAATAAATAAATAAATAACTCAATTTTTAACTACTTAAATACGCCCCTGATGATAATACGCGTACGTGTGTGTGTGTGGCGTCGAGGGATGAAAATTAACCGGTAGACGGTGAGTGTCGAAACTATACAGGAGTTATTTTCGATATAGATACGATCCGAAACGATTTTGTCTTTTCAGAATCATTCGGAAGCATTCCACGCGCCGACAACGTTTCCTACCCCGCCGAATAAGGGACAACGAATGACATAGGCCATACTACGTAACAACTACTACGAAAATCATAAAATGACAGAGAAGAAAAAATGGAAACACGATTATAATAGATATTAATACTATGATATGTGTTCGCCGACGACGACGACGATAACGACGAGGCCCGATCGACGGTGGCCGTGATAATATGTTACACACACGCCTATGTGTAGTCTCGTAGCGCATCGTATTGTCGTTTTCGTCATCGGGACACGCACCGCGCGACAGAACAAGCAAGACGAGGGGTCACACGCGATATCACTATATGCGCGCACACACGCACAATTACTATATACGTGTATACTGTATATACGTCAGTGGCAAAAGCAGCAGCAGCAGTGGCGTGAATGTTGCGTAATCCGTCACTTCTGCGAGAAATCGCCCGGAGGACTTATATATTACACTAATATTATTACTTATATACGTACGAAAAGTACTATAGGCCATCGTGTGTACGATGTATCTAGGTACGGAAAAAAGGGTCATCCGAAATCGATAACGTGCCCAGGAGGCGTGCGGTCACCGAGCCGAAGTATAATATTGTGTGCGTGTGTGTAGGCTTATATACCTAACTACAGTTATATATATAATATATATATATATACATGCAACTATGCAAGTATATAATATGTGTAGTAGTCGCAAGAATATATGTATATAATGATGTACGCAGCGGGATTTCGCGTGTTCGATACGACCGGGATAGGAACAACAGTGGCGGCAACGACAGAACGCTTATATATAATGTGTGTACGAGAAGCCAGTCGTTGGCTGTATTGTATTATTATTATTATTATTATTATGGTTATATAGTGCAGGAGTTAGAGAAATAAAGAGAGAAAATAACACTAATAGGATTTATGAAACAACGTGGGGCGACTTCAGTGGCACCGTGGCTTTATGTATTTTGGAATGGAATAAAAGCTCTGCTGTTGTCACACGGCTAAATCCTAAGGACGTCGTTGAAAATATCTCTTCATTTTTTTCTTTTTTTATTATTCAGCTTGGAATTGATTCCAGACTTCGTGCAACCGGTAAGAGCAATTGTGGCATATAAATACACGCGCATACCCGTCGCCAATACTGCCCTTAATTGAATTTTCACAACACGATTTAATATTTATACAGTTTTCCGTTCGACGGCGTGCGAGATACACACACGCGACGTATCCATATTATTACAGAATAGGGATCAAAATGATTGATTTTCTCGGAAAAGAATCAAAAATCACAAGTCCCAACGAATAAATGTCATAAGCAAGCATACATTTTTAATAAATATATACCTATATTGAATTTATTAATATCTAAAACTAAAATCTACCCACTTTTTTTTTTAATTTTTCGATTCATTCAGGTTCAAGTTTAAGTACAGACCTACAGCAGTGTACCCGAACAACTCTTTTTCTTATAATAGTACAAATTAAAATCGCAAATACAAGTATTTTATGGCATTTAAAAAAAAAAATATTGTAAGGTAAGTCTCTAAGCGTAATATGCAATAATATAAGTAATGTAATTTGTTGCACAATTAGATTTGCGTATGTTTATATTTATATATTTACAGTTATGATGAAACTAAAAACACCACACATTTTTCGGATTTAATAACATGAGAAGTAATATGTTTTTAAATTTAAAAACTACTTCAAAGAATATTGTGAAAATATTACGATTATAAATTATACGGCAAGAAATAATAGATTCATTTCTGTTATCACATCGAACTTTTTACTATCATAGTACAATACAATAACTTTTATGTATAAGCTATTAATTCTTCACGGCAGTATAATGCTTTACTAAAAATAGAAACAATTGGATGAAAATTCTTGATGGAAATTATGAATAGTTTTAGAGAAGTGTCAATAACCGATTATCATTAGCAAATTTTTTATTGGAGTTATTAATATAAAATTCTGCAAAGCATTTAAAATTTAATGATCTATATATTAATGCTATTGAAAATTTGTTTTAGTGCATTATTGATTCTATCAGACAACATTTGGGTCGTAAACCTAAAAAAACAATTAAAGTGATGATGGGTGTATGGTTAGGTTAGACACTACCTACGTAAATGTTATGTTGTGATTATGTTTCAAAAATGTACTTAGAAACCAACTGTTATAATTGCTTTAGTTAAAAAGTTCATTTACACAAACACCAACTGTAGACCACTCGCAGACAATTGGAGTCGAGTCATTTTGTCTATAATGTATGGATAATTATCCTGAAATTACGTAATTTGAAATGTGTTATTATGATAAATAGTTAAAACGCAATATTCGTTGCAAGTGCGTATTATAAATTCTCGTTGCTGGAAAAACATATAAATAGGTACTTATATTCACGTACATCGTTACAGATGAAAATCACTCAAATACACATAATACGAGAATATGTATAATACGAAATTAACTATAGTGTCATTTTACGGTAACAATATAAAAATCATAGAGGATATTGCATATTCATTTTTAGTGTCCACCACCTACGTCACATGTTAAAATATATATTATAATAAATATTTGTGTGTACGTGTATCTATATATACGCACATAATATTATATTATGATATATTCGTATGTACAACACATTTTAAAATCATCGAGATAGGAAATGAGTCGCGCCCGAGATAATTTATATAATGATACTTAGACTTGGCAACAATGCGTAAATGCGCGTCGCGACCATTGTATACTAACACTGCACTCGTGTACACATATACATATGGGAGGTAGACGAACACACTTACTTACGCACACACATACGCACTCACACACATACAAGCACACACACACACTCGCGCACGCGCACGGGTCCAATAAGTTTGATTTCCGGTGTTATCCGACTGACAATAATAATTTCACTAAATATATACTACCGAAAAATGTCCTATTGTTTCGGTTCCCCCGTGTTTCACCACTGCTGCAGTTGGCCGAGTCGCGCGCATACGGTAAAATCCTCCGCCCGGCGCCGGCAATGCCGTCCGCATGCAAGTCCGATCGCCACGACGATCCGACGCGACATATACACGACCCGCTGGGGCCGCCGACCAACCTCTTGTAAAACTTTATTCGATATTCACCGGAGGGGTACCGACGAGGTCGCGTCATTGACACCACGACGGGACACGAATCGTAATATCGTAATAATATAATGATACAATTATTGTTAGTATCTACTACGGATAAAAATATGAGTAGCACGCACGTGCGTTAAACTCGAAAATATTTGATCGCGTGAGGGAGAAGACGGGGTGGTGATAAACGAGCGTATATTCGATATTGTGATATAGGGTAGTTTTACCGTCTGTATGATACAATCAATGGTATAGAGTCGTTGAACATTTCAACTTTATAGGGTGAATACGGTATACCTGGAGGGTAGATTTGACGATTACAAAAATAAAACTAAACGAGCAATTATTATTATCGTCAAATCCTCTAGGTATGACCCGTAAACCCTTCTATACCGTCAAGTCGAAAAGGTTTTTGCGTCATACGCTCACGGTTTCTGTCCCGCTTTCTTACGTTACACTCGCGACGTCATCGTCGAAGTTGTTATTGTTTTAATACACGACCGCATGTATTTTTGTCACCCTTGCCGCTTCTACCGCTAGTACCACCACTACAATGAACATTACTACGACCTACGACGTATAGACAGAAATGTGTGTAAAAAATGAAAAAAAAAAAAAAGGAAAAACGCAGATCTCTACGCAGAAATAAAAATAATAATAAATAAATATTAAACGGTAAGTATTCGTCGTCACCATCAATGCCGAATAGTATAATGGGCCCCGATGAGGTCAGGCAGGAAACCCATGAGAGACGGAAAAATGTAAATGTTACAGAAAATGAAATGATAAATATAAACGAAAATGAAAAAAAAATCATAAAACCGTTGGACGCCACCGCCGCCGTTTACGTACGCGGTCTATGTGCAGACGAGCGCACGCACTGATACGCGTATAATGTAGTGCACACACACGCGTGAAACGTGGCAACGTGCGATATTGAAATCAACGTCGTCGGCAGTGGCAGCGGTGTCGGTTTACGACGGCGGTGGCAGCGGTGTCTCGGTGACGACAGTTATTTATTATATTGTTATTAGGAGGTATTTTTCTTCTTTTCATTATTTATACTGCATTCTGGGTAAGACCCGATCGAAAAGCCCAGCGAAAACTTTAGGTTTAGGAGAAAGAAGACCGCAAATCTGAAACCGATTTCAGGGCGCCACGGGATGGTGTGCGTCGGCGAAGGGGTGCTTACCGGTATGTAATGTCTCCTTTAAGACGCTTGTCCTAACCTAACCGAAAAATGTTTATTTCAAAAATAATATTATTATTTCAATTATAACAACAATTATTTATTGGACTTAATACATAAGTGATGCGCAAGCTAGGGGAAATCATTGTGATTAAAAATTTTGATTATTTTTATTTTTTTCGAAACGTTATTACTACTGCAGCTGTCTTACGTGATTGTCGCACACGTAAATATTGTATTAAACAACGCACAAATTTAATTTTAGACGTGAACAAGGTCCGCACATCGCCCAAAGGTAATACGGCAATACTTTATTTCAGGAGCATACACCAGGGTTTTTTTTAGAAGTTCATCCCCTCCCCAAAATTTCAGGAAAATTATGAAGTATATGTTTTTATAGTGTAAACGTGGTTTTTGACTTTTTGTCGATTACATTTTCATTATATAAGTATGAAAAATGCAGAATCTTAACTCCTCCCCCGAAAATGAAAAGACATTTTTATATATTCGCTTGTTTGAATTATATTATTTTCTTTGTTGGGTTACATATTCGTGTCCAAGAAAATGATTTTGAACGTTTCGAATAAATATTGTATATAAGTACTACGGGGAAGAATAATCATTGTTGTGGATACAAAACGATATTTTAACCCGATTGCCTTTTATTCGTATATAAATGATCGACAACAATCGTAATATGTCAGGTTTTTATACCGAATTTGAAAGTAAAATGATTGTATCTTCATAATATATTATTACATATTATTATAGTGTATACGCTAGTAAGAATTTTAAATGTAATTTGTTTGTATTATACGTAATAAATGTGTACAGCCGATGTGCATTGTACATACACCACAACGTATGAAAACATACGTAATAAAAATAATCCCTTATTATTATTTATAAATTAATTATTTAATAATTATTATTTCGTTAATATTAATAACTTTGATCTACAATTAATCTAAATTTGAGTACAATAAAATATTCAAATTTCGTATATCATTTAATGTTAATTCAAGCACACTTTTATATTTTTAAGCACTATATAAGTAAATCCTGTATCATGTACAGCTTATAATTATACGTGTTTCTACCTATTACATCTATTTAAACATAGTTAATTTATGACGTGGATATGAATTCCACAAATTTAATTATAAGAAAGAAATAACAAACCTCGAAATATAGTTTCACGGGTAATATTAAAATTAAGTTTAATATTGGTATGAAAAAATAACTGTATTGGAAAATAAATTTCTGTGTTCATTAAAATATCCATCAATACATTCCATCGTGATATATATTCGAAATTTGTCATTAGTAATATATTAGGTATATAAAAATAAATTCGTTTTATATAATATATTTCCAAGTAATAGAGGAATACTATGCTCACTTGTAAAGTTTAACATCTAACATTTTCAGAAAATTATTCGAATAAGTTTCAGCTAACATGTTAGGGCTGCATCCCAATTGGTTTCCATACCTAAAAATTATCATGTCAAGTTGGATTTTGGATTATTTTGGGTATTTACTACTTAGGCTTCAAATGTTTTTCAATAAGTATCTAGGTATACTGCACCGTATCGTGTTATTTACAGACGTGGTAATTCAGATACTTATCTAATTGGTATGATGAGTTCGACGCAAAATATAAAGATGTTCATAAAACATTTATAGATCGGTGTGAATTTGACGTAACTACTTCAATGTATTTTTTAAAATGGACATATGTTGGAATATCGTCTAGTATTGAAATAATTTAACCAATCCTTATCATGGTTGTATATATGTGGTCTACACTTCTGTCTGTCACACTGTGATAAATATATTACATAAGCATATGAAATTTGCGAGACTACATAATATAAAATGTAGTAGGTATCTAAAATAATTTAGAATCCAATAAGAAAAAATAAAAATTTAAAATTTGGGACCCGACTCGAACACAATGATTCCCGATATTTTTACAGCATAAATTTGCAATGGTCCCCATTAAAATTTCTTAAATAAATTGAAAATTTTAAACAGTAGTAAATTTCTATGGAAAAAAAAAAGTTAAAAAGCAAGTCTATAATTTTATTTATGTAGATTATTTAATAATATTTTCCATTATTTATTATACACAGATATAAGTAAATATGTAATACAAATTTTAAAAAATTAGAAGGAATATTTAAATTGCTTTTATTATCCAAGAACCAATAATTTGAATACATCTTTAGTAACGGCCCTGGAAATTAAGGGAATCCGGGAATATTATTATTGGTTCATTAAAAATGTCGCTTTCGATATTGAGACCATAAGTGAACACAAAATAAGTTCTATGTTCAAATATACATAATTATTATCATAATTGATTTTGTTTAGTGAACCAAAATTCTTAACGCATTTAGTTGTACCTCCAAACAAATATTATATTTATAAAATTATAATAAAAAGTATATTAGCATATACTATCCTTACAAATTTTAATTCATACGAGCAAAATAATGTTACGAATTCTGCGTCGTCAATCCGTGAAACACGTATACTATGCAATAAAATATATCAGAACATATAATACTGATTAGTAGTGTTTAACATTGTTATTATTATCACTATTATTATGATGATGATGATGATGATAATAATAAAAGCAAAATATTGTACTGCTTTAACCGCCAACGTGGTATGTTTGAGGGTTTGTTATCAATGTCGCGTTTTATCTTAAATCTAACTATATAGAACATTCTATAGAACGGTTCGTAATAAATATAGTTTGACTATGGCAAGCATAATAACATAATATCACAAAATATTTCAGTACACGTTTAAGCACTCTGATTTAGTATGTGTTCGTCGGTTGCAAGCATCATCACTACACCAATATGTACAAATGTCTGTGTCGGGGAGACGGCGAAATGATAACCTTTGGCTCCGTTACGATAAAACAAAATAAATACTATGATATACCTACCTAACAATCATTCTAAATAGACGTGGAGTCGTGGAAATCTAACGGATAAGCGAAACAAAAAATATAAATAACAGTACAACGCAATAAAATTCTCATGGTTATTTGTTTGAAAAACAAATAATTAAACGCGTCGTCTACACAACATATTTACATGCAAATTAATTAAATCTACAAGATTATTATTGCCGATATTGACGATAACGTGAGAAACCACGTGCTAATTAACATTAATAAACTTTCAATCACAAAAATTACTCTTTTACACTCTGTTGTCAAATATTTATTTATAATTATATATTTTTGGCGTTACCACGGTAACACGTCAAATAGTACCATTACATTGTATTGTAATATCCGATTTAAATATTTATTTGTTGGTGACATACTCAAATTATAAATATCATAACAATTTTTGAATGATACATAATGTTATTCGATATCAAGCAATTCGAAATCCAATTATATTAAACCCGAAAATTTCAAAATATACACCAGAATCGATAGTCGATACGTATCTATAAGTAATACTAGCAACACCTACATAATAATAGAATAATATTAATTATATATTATTATGTTGGGGTATTAAAATTATTATTTTTTAAAGGAATTAAATGTCGACTGTTTTGCAATGTTGCCAAAATAAATTATCATATTGTTATACAGTTTAACTGCTGTTCGAAAAATGACTACTTAAAACAAAACAGGTGATGTATATTACAATTGCATAGGATGAACTGCACTCTATGCGTCGTGCATCGAACAAGGCTACTTAAGATTCCGATTAATAATATATTATCATCAATAAAACACGTCGACCGATTAAAATTTCTTTTGCGATAAATATAAAATGACATATTTTCTAATTAAACAAGGTGTGGTGGATATCAACGGTCAAATATCGTGTTAATTAATAGTGTAATAAACACCCGTCAACTATACGTGAGAAAATATAAATAATAAAAATAATTCGATAGAAATCATCATTTGCTGCATCGTGACAAGTATATATTCCATTATTCGTATCAACGGATTATTATGCGTAATTATTGTTAAAAAGTGTACACTATATAGTATAGCTGTAATATAGGTAGTGACTATATTATACGACTTTAATAGTGAGTTTGAATAATAAATCATTTACACCAGGCTTACACATAAAAAAGAAACTATTACTTTGATAAAATAAAAACATTGAGAAAAAATACACTGTACAGTTAACAGTTAACACTACAGCTCATTGATCGCAGATTTTTATTATTTTAATGAATCAAATCGTTTTTAGAAAATATTTTTCACAACCACGGTAATAACTAATAATAATAATTACGCTTGGTGTAATTGTGTGAACCTTACTTGTAGAAGATGAAAAAAAAAATTAAAAAGATATTAGAAGGACCTTAAGGTAAAGATAAGGTTCAATAGTAAAAACTAAAATGACACACTTGAAATTAAGGTCTTTAGCTATGATATTTGCTATTTTTAAGAAATGTAGGTACAAATAGCATAATAGTAATATATACATTTGTTTCATACATAAATTATTGCAAATAAAGAATTAAAAAATTCATATTTTTCATAATAAGAAACAAGTATTTTTAATTTTTAGAACCATTTTTCTAGCATTGATGATATTTCTTCAAAGTTGTGTTTGAAAACAGATTTATTTAATGTTTTTATAGTTCATGAGAAAGTTGCGTAGATAAAAAAATAAAATCGAACGGGTTATAAATTCAATAGTATTTATTTTTCAAAAATTTTTATTGTAAACGAATTATTTTTAAAATCGATTGAAAATATAATTTGTAACAATCTAAATCTAAAAATCATATGTCCAATATTAAGCTAATAACTTATAAATCATCTATTAATTGAAATAATAACTTTTTTGATTAGTATTTTTTGTATTAGATTATTAAATATGTATATTATAAGATTAATTAAGTTTAATTTTGACACACTATATAGTAACTTTTAATACTATAGTGTCCGAGACCCTGATAAATATGTGATTATAAAAACAAACGTTTAGCTAATCAAACAAGAAATATCAATAAACCAATTTTCTTTATATTTTATAGATTTTATAAACTGAAAAGTAAATCTTATGATTACATTATGTTATAAAACTTTGATAATAATAGATTAACACAAAGTTAGACAGGTCTTATTAGATTTTCTTCACTTCAGATATTTTTTTATAATTTTAATAATTTATTGTTCCATTAGAATGTATGTGTTTATTATATTTAAATTATTTAAATAAATTCAGTTATTTTATAAGTACTCGAACGTATATTACGTGTAAATATAATTTTTAAATAACTAAATAATTGATATTGTTTTTTATGTTTATTAGAAATATTTAGTTTATTTAGAACTAAAACATTTAATAGTATGTAAAGTTATAAATAAAATTGTGTTAGCGGAAAGTTTAAAATGAGAGAACTACAAAAAATCTTGTATACTTAGCTATGGATAAGTAAATTATTAAAATTTTATCTTTTTCATACTTGTGTTACTTTCTTAAGACTAATATAAAATATATTAATGTACAATTCTGGATGAAAATCGTACTGGTAGATAAATGCCGGTCTAATGCAGTAAAGCAGAAACCACTTGTTGACAATACAATAACAATACTAAGGTAAAACGTTCGTATCGTTAGGTTCACGTACGTAATGTGTCGTCTTGTCATACAACACGTGTGAATCTAAAATAGTCACATGTGCCGTATATATTCACCAATACAAACAGATTATTATGATTTATGATAAATTAAAAATAATAAGTTAATTGTTAAAATAATTCTATCAATAATAATATAATATAGTATAATATGCCCATTGTGTATTATATTTGTTCGTAGTTTTGTGAAGAGATTTGGAAGGAGTTAAAAGTGTTTTTTTATGGTATAATAAAAGAAAGTAACGTAATTTTTACATTTTTGTATAGTTCGCCATCAAAGAGCGTAATTGAACTTTCCGAAGTCCGTCCGCTGTAGTTAGGATTCATTCACAATAATTATTGGGTTCACTCTCATCAATGGGGTTATGGTATTTTTTTTCTCAAAAAGTTTTCAACCATATTTAAAGTGAAGAAAACCTCTTCATATTTAATCATCAGTCTTCACTAATTGTTTTAAATAGTTTCTTAATGGTTTTTCCAGGAAATGTCTAAATTTTAAACTCGTCCCAAGTGATAAATATTATATACAATATATCTAAACTATATTTCAACGGAAATTGGAATTCGGTTATCTTTATAAATGTTTGCACTTTTGTAATAGTTATTCATTAATACACAATAATAGATTTTTGTTACTCGTTAATAGTATACTAAACATTTGCACTATAAAAAAAAGAAACTACAAATTTAGAATTTATATTAATTTCGGTAGTTAAAGCAAAAGTAGATAATACGTTTTTAAAATAGAAAAATTTAGTTTACAAAATTTCGTATTGCACTATTTTCATTTTATAATCTTCAACAACTAGTAGTTATAAGCTAATAGGACATACGAATATTTAAAATTTAAGAGTTGTATTAAAGATTATTAAATAGTTTTTTATTCTTTTTTCTTTTATCGAGATATTATATATTAATGAATGTGGTTCTTATTTTATGAAATAACTGAATAAAAAATTGAACGTGAAAATAATATTATTTAAATTTTTACATAACATTATAAAGTATAATATAAACAAAATTTACAACTTTAAAATCATACAATTCATTATATCTCTTGATTAATCAATTAAAAATTTCTTTCAAAGAAGAAAATAATATATTTTTATTTTTATTTCTATTATTATGGAATACCAACTATACAACAATGATAATGTCAAAGAATAATGTATAATAAATCGCGAGTGAAGTTTGTTTTAAAAAATAAAAAGTTGCTTTAATAGCAAGTATATTATGTACACACTCAAGCTCTAATATTAATACCCTATCGCTAGTAAACAGTATATTTTTAAATCTAATAATGTAATATTTTTTCGGTTTACCTCGTTAAAAGCCGATAATATTAAAAATTAAATTAGATAAAACATACAGTAAATCTAAAAGCCTAAGACTTCTAACTTATTGGAAATTCTCCATTCATACAGTATCTATGTAAAGATAAAAATTTAAGAGTGTTTTAGTAGATGTGTGTACTTACTGTTTGTGGTGCCGAACCGAGTCGAGTATAACAACCAATTCTTGGGCGCGAAAAATTTATTCAAAACCGAAATTTCTTCGGACGGTGCGAAATTGACAAAAACTAAAGCGAGTAGAATAATAACAAACAAAAAAAAATAGAAATTAAAAACGCACTCGGGGAGGCTGTGGAAAAACCACTAGGCATCGGTTTACAATACGAATACGAGCGAATTTTCGAGGCAAACGATCGCGGAGAAGAACACCGGTGCCTACGACGATAACGACGAGTGTGGAGTGACGACGGCGGCAGCGGCGGCGGCGGCGGTACGGCACGACACCACGATAGACACACTGTGTGTGAGTCGCGCACGGTGCGGCGGCGCAGCGTCGGAGGTGGTGGTGACGACGACGACGGCGACGACGACGACGACGGCGGCGGCGGCGGAGACGAGCCCCAAGGCTGTTACGCGCGTTAAGTGCCACGCCCGCGCCACCTACCCCACCCCATACTCGTCCGCGCAGGGAGCGCGCGCGCAAACCGCCGCCGCGCTAGACACGCGCCCGTCCGCCCGCCGACAAATTTCGTCGCTCGCGTTATCATGATATTTTTCACGCGGGCGCGTGTTATCAGTATTTGCCCGAAATAGCGCACGTGCTCGCGTGATAACGGCTACGGCAAATAATAAATAATAATATCGCCGTCGGTTATGGACGTTATAACATGGCCGACGACTTCGGTCAATGGTTTCTTTTATTTGATTATTTTTGTTTATTTTCGCACTCTGTGCGCTCTCCTTCTCGGACGTATCGTGACGGTTTTCGACGTGACAACAGTTGCCAAAGATCAAATATTTTTCTGTTCGGTCGTTTTTTTTTTTTTTTCTTTTAAATTTAATTCGAGACTGCCCGCCGGAAAGGTCGAATGACGAGCAAAACGTCTTTTCAGGCGACCGAATGAAATAAAGGTTACATTGGCGTATTTATAGAAATGCTACAACGGAGAATTGTCACTCGGCCGCGGGTGTCGTAGACGGGCCTATTATTACTTCCACTGCACCTGTTTATATATTGGGAATCGGGCTCATTTTCGAGTGTATAAAAATATTCCCAGTACGTCTGCAAGACAATCACCGGTGCAGGCCAACGCTGCAAAAACGTTCGGTTTCACTCCCCGAGCGTTGTGGCGCGCGCTACGAAAAAATGGCACAGTTGTTTCCTCTCAGAAAACATAGTGTAATCTTATATTTTGATGACTTTATTCGCGGGACGCAGTATTATTATTCCCGGACAGTGTAGCGTTTTATAGTATAATCGATCGAGGTCTTTGACGGGAACATTGCGACGCGACGTATATTGTACATTCTTAGCGGTTTTTACCTGTCCTGGACATTGATTAAAATGATCCGGATATGCCACGGTCATATATCAACCATAATAGTATGGAATCGAAGTATTTTTTTTTGGAAGACAGAAAGAATATTTTATATAATATTTAGCTATTATTATCTATGCTTTTGGGTGGTTTTTCTTTCTAACATAGGGTATATTTTCATCGACCAGAAATTCCCTCTCGATAAGATCGAATAGCTAAATCATTATTTTATTATCTATGGCCCTGGATAAGTATTAAATGTAATTATCGCTCTAATGCTCTATGAAAAACAACGTTTATCGTTTATCTTATCATCGTAATAATTACGATTTGACAATGTTCGAACAAATTAATGGTCACGTCACTATGTCGAAGGAACTACACATAAGATGTGACACATTCGTTTTCATACAATTTCAATAATTATATTTAAAATGATTCATCAAATAATAATTGATAATATTATTAATTTGTAAAATCATAATCTATACGTTAATTACGATATTATTATGTATGCAAATATCCCATACATTTGGAACGCGCGCGAGCTGTTTATTTATTTAATATTTACTTACAGCGATTGATCGTGTCAATATTCGGTTACATGTCACACATATTATTATTACTGAACACACTGTGTTTTGCTTATAATTGTTAATTGTTTTGAGACGGCCAATTATTTTTTAAGTGCTCACACAGTTTAGTGCGATGGTTCCCATTACACACCATATCGTCCTAATAATATATTGGTGGAGCCGATCAGATTATTCCTATACCCTTTTGACATTTTTTCCTCTATCGATATACTTTATGTGGTAGCATTACTACCAACTTATATTATATTTTAAAATTGTTAAATAGGTGACGCATGAACGTTAATCAAACTCAAGGTCAACTTACTTACGTACAAACTCAAAAATATGTAAACTATGTTTGTTTATTTATTAGTACCATTCAACACATCGCGGCTTAATAATAAATAAACACAGCTAATACAAATTAAAATAATAATAATAATAATTTAAATTTGTAAATATTCGTGTATTAGGTAATAAACAAAATAATATACTTAGGTAGTCATGTGTATGGGTATATCTAAAATATTGCCATATTGGTATGTTTATATTGTGTCGGTGATCCGGGAAATTAATGGCGCCACGTTTTCGTCAACATAGTTTTGTAATGATAAATTCGTATCCAAGTGCGTTGAACGTACATATTTCGTCATATTATAATTATATTATAAACTATAAAAAAATGATAACAATTCAGTTAACTAATGGCAATTAAAAGAGTAACCGTACGCGTGTATCACATTTTTACCCATTGCTATTTAGCAATTTTAACTTTTGTTGTTTGTGCAAGTTAGATTTGTTATTTGTTTTTTTTTTTCATCAAAACGAAAGGTAAATAGGTTGATCATGAATATAAGTGGTAATAGGATTACTTGAACAAAAATTTTCCAAATAACTATTACAACCATTAATTATTAGTTGCTATTTTGACCACCGTTGACTTTCATTTGAATCTCGTTTATCTGAATATCCCTACTTCAATTAAAGTTGCAAGCTCTTCTACTAAACCTAGTGTAACAAAACTACAAAAGTTATCGCTCATATTACACACGTACATCAGTCATTAGACAGATATCTTAATTTCATTCTGTTCGGTCCATTAATCGTTATCGGTCTGAACTTAGATGCATATATAGATTACATGTTTCGCATGACCTGCAGCCCAACCAAGATAATATTATCGTTATACGAATGTTGAAGTGTACTGTACACGTAACTGTGTAACACTAATATTATTACGATATAATATGTTTACCTAAACATGTCTAAGGCGATAATTTTTAATATTAACTTCTGCGACAATCAACTAACGAATGAGAGTTAAGTATTTAGTACAGAACAATAGAAACGACGAAACGAGCCCATATCATACTTTTGAATAGTAACCATATTGCCTGCTGGCTGTAGCAGTTCCCGGTTAGGTTAGATGCGTGTATATTACACTACCGTTAAGATTTTTTTTTTTAATATTCTGACCATTCTACTTTACTACTTTAAGAACAGTCGTTATTATTTTACTAAACTTTCATGGCCGTAATGATAAAGCTATTTATTTATATTATATGTTTAAATAATTTAAAATGTATAAAAATTTAAATTAATACGTACTTTTAACGTTCTATGAGCGTTTTTATTTTTTTTATAACGTTTTCTATGAAATTTTTTTATCAAATACAGACATAGTACGTGATAAAAAATATTAAATTTAAACATCTGTGTATGATTTATTAACTAATAGTACCTAGCCAGTATAAGTACAATTAGGGATATTTAAAAAAAACTTAATTTCACATACTTAAACCTAAAGTACAATAAAATAATTTGGGTTATAAAAACGTTTATAAGTGTATTATAAATTTGATACATAATTCATAAAAATTCAAGTTAGGTATTTATGAAAATATAGTTTTTAATTTTAATATTAAACTCATTAAATACTTTTATGAGAATATAAAATTTCTTTCTATTCTTTCTTAAAAAAAACTATTTCTAGTCCATTATATCTTCAAAACTTGCTTGCTTATAATAATATATATATATTTTTTTTTATTTACGATATAAGTAGACTGCTATATCTGCTTTATACTTTTAATTGTATCAAATCAACTTCTTAAGATACTTTCATAATCACAACGCTGTTTTTTTGTTTTAATATTTATTGCACATAATATTAATAATAGTAAATCATCATTGAAGTAGAAAAAACTAACGTAAGACTTATAGAAAATAAAGTTTATCAATAGATTTAAACTTTAAAGGTTTATATTTTTCACAATGATTAGTGATTTTTAAATCTAAATTGAGGAGAGAACCTCGGCCCATTTCTGTGGGGCTCACCTATGTTAAGGTCTTAAAGTTCTAGATGTTACTGTAAAATATTAAATCCATATTTTTAATTTATTGTTTATTTTTTGAGTACTTAATTTTTTTTTCACATGACAACGATAACATTACTAGTATATTGCTATAGTATTAAATATCTTTATCATTGATATGATTTTTTCCATTTAGTTATAGTTAATTATATCGAAAATGACAAAAGGCCTTCATGGTCCCTAAAAACAAGTTATTCATTATAATATCAATAGACGATAAGTATTATCTGAAGCAAAAAACTCCTCGGTGGAGCAGAGATAAAAAAGAAAAAAAGAAAACATGAATTATTTTATTTTAAAGCATCCAATAATTATAGGATTATTTTAAATGTATAGGTACATTTAAAAAATGTTTAACTGGAACAAATATAACACTTTATTTACAATTAAAGAATAATTAAATATTAATTAAATTGTTTGTGTTTTCAACGAACGTATTAATGAAAATAAATGTATTTGATAATTTTTTTACCTGGCAAATTTAACTTTAAATTATATTATTTTATTAAAAATAATCATTTGATGCATAGGTGTATTATACTCGTATAGGTATAATGTATTAAATTGTATGTTATTTTTCTATTTCATTTTACTTTTAAGGAATAACTAAGTGTATCCAATCATTTCAATCTATTAAATTGTACTATAAAAATAAGTTATAATTTTATTTATTATTTTAAATTTAATGATAATAATATAATTTGATTAAATATAAATTAATCAATAGTGATTATAGTATTAATTTTAACAGTAGGTACCTAGAAAATTATAAAGTTATGTGTATACCAATTACCAATGCAATACACCAATATTATAATTTATAATGTTCAATCTGCAGGGATATCAATATATTGGAATGTTAATGTATTATTTTCTATTGATGGTGGCCTACAACCAATTATCGGTCCCTTTAGGTCTTAATCTAGATTAGATGATATACAATTTATCTGTATAGATATACAATAGTGTAATAAATATTCTGTTTACCATAAATACTCTTGTATAATATTTACCTTGTATTTATATATATCATAAAGATTGATTGTTTTATTTTTATCTAGTTAATTTTAGGTTCCTAAACATATATAGTTATGTCATATTTTTAGATTTGAATGTTATAAAATTTGGATAAATGTCATAAAAGTATAATAAAATATTTAATTAACAAGTAATCATAATCGCAAAAAGAAGAATTCTAATGATTTAAAACCAGACGTGTGAAAAATAATGTAATAACTAATAATGTTCTAAAAATTCTCTAAATTTTTCAAATATTTAGTTTACACCTAGATGATGAACAATAGCCTGTACTTTCCACAGTAACGAGTCAGCTGTATACGAATATATACATACTATAGAAGCAAGGATGTGTTTAATGTTTTTTTTTACAGAAATCCCCTCCGGTACTATGTGCGTTCGAAAGTCAGCCACGACAATAGACTTATTATGTTTTAGTTTTTTTCTCTCTTTTCTTTTTTATTAGAAATATACATAATATAAGGCAAGCGAGTTGAATGTGTGTGTTGTGGAGATGCGAGAGAAGAACACAAGTGGGTGTGCCATTTGGACCGACCATGATCGTCGCTTTCACAGTTTCACGTGTTGTCGCATTGCCGAGAGTGAGAAAAACTAAACAAAAATATTATTAATAATAATAACTGTCTAATATTATATGTAAGGTAATTTGCAAAATACCAAATTTTTTAGAAAAAGAATCCCGTGAAATTCAGTAAAGCGTTTATGCTATCTATATATGAGATATATTTGCACACGTTTATATCAAATTCTCTAGAAATATCACCCTTACCTCCTTAGACCTTAGATTAACTCAGATTAATTAATTTTACATATAAGTAAGATAACTTTTAAAATAACCATTGATAGAATGTTTTAAAAGTACCTATTTTTAGATTAATAAAATACTGTCATAAAATCTACTTAAAAGACTTCACCTGATGTATTTTATCATTATACTTCATGCGTTTTAACTTATTAAGTAATTAACGTAAAAATTTTTTAGCTATATAAAAATTATAATACATAAAGTATTAGCTACATTTAATTTTTAAGTTTTTAGTTTTTAATTTTTATATTTTATTTAGTGTTACAATAAAAATATCATCATATTTTTATTTAATGCATTATCAAGAAGTTATTTCCCTTAAACTTTAAATAAAATAACTATTGCACGTATGTTCTTTTATTATTCTATGAAATCTCATTTAATCAAGCTAAAAAAAAAATTATTTAGGTATTCATATTTTGAGGATTCCAGTCCAACTCTGTTGTTTTCGCAAGTATAGAAATCGTTAAGGTATTTCTTGTTGTTATATCTTCAAGTAGGTATCTATATAATAATTTGAAAATATTTGTTATAAAAATTAATGTAAGTATACATCGCATAAAAATTGGAAAATTACCAAAAATTGCGCTAAAGCATGTAGCGAATTATTATAATTCAACACTTTTGCACGTAAAATACTTAAATATTAACTTACTTAGTATTAAAATCACAATCGGAGAAGTAGATACTAAAAAGTTGTCAATACTTATCTAAACCTAAAACAAATTAAATAATTCAGCCCAAATCCTATCAATAAATAGAAATAGCATAATATTTATAAATTATTACGCTTTTTTTTTTTATTACAACTTTGATATATTTTGAATAGTAATAAATACTTTAAAACATTTAAGAATAATATAAATAATAATTATATAAAAGTACTGTTGTATCTTTAAATTAACTTCTACATTAGTTTTATAAAGTTATAACTTATAATAAGTTGATTATTTATAAAATTATTCATATTTGAATAAGTATTTCTTATATACTGTATACATGTATAAATGTATAACGTACTTCTTTGTTTAGAGTTTTAGGTATTTGTATATGAATTTATGTATACTATGTTGGAATTAAATTACTTCTATATCATCATAGATTAATTATTTATGTATTGAGTTTGGGGAACCATTATAATATGCGTATGTCCAAATTCTATGATTATTTCATTCCAAAATGTTTCTTACATTATTAGTTACTCATATATATTTATACATAAATACCTATAACCAGTAGTGTATTTGAGGGTTTACGCAAGTATACGACGTATACCCGGATTGGCCGAATTGCTATCTTTGTGTATACTTTATAAAGAAAATTTGTCTATTACGAGTATACGCCAACTGAAAATGCATGCATTATGGGTAAGCGCAAGCTTCTAGTTTATCGTCAGTCATAATTAATATCACAGTATAAAATAAATAATAATATTAGTAAAAATATATAATTATTATTTTATTATGTACACTATTTCACTGTCCAAAAAAAGCCTCGACCCCGTACAAAGTTCGGAATTTGGAAACTACTGAGTGTATACGCGTATACTGTTTAGTGTAAATATTAAATATTAGCGTCAATATTATTAAAGTTTAAAATGTATGCGTTCATAGTAGATATTCTATTGAATTTTATGCTGTCATTAAAAACTCACATTCAAACCAAATTTACCTGTTTATATCCTGTTTATCATTAAAATTGCAATTTTGGTTTTACTTAAAAAATTCACAATTATGCGAATATTTGTTGGATAAAGTAAATACATTTAAAAACTATAAAAAATTAATTACCAAAATTAAATTTCAAAAGTGTGCTAGTTAAAAGTTATTTACTTTGATACATACATACGTGAAAAGTAAGTGTTTGTAATAAAACATTATTATAAGCGTTAAGATATTTCGAGCACAGCGAGAACATTTTTTTGGGTATACTTATTTAACTACTTTTAAGTTTTAGGCGTGTTTCTTTATAAGTTTATTTACCAATACACCACTGCCTATTACGTATTTATGAGATATTTTAATATAATTGATAGATAATTACATATCTGCTTAGATACGTATGTACCTATATATAAAATGATCGAATATTCACACTCCCAACACCCGAAATGTTTTAAAAAAAAATATTCATATATTATACATTATATACAAAGAACTTTCTAATTTTTATAAAGATTCATATTAAACACTTTTATGATAACATATTAATATCTTAACGATAAATTGACAACATTTATTTATTAACGATAGAAATATTAAGTTAATTTCTTATAACCTCCCTCCCCTCCTCTCAAGCAATATTATTTTCTGTATAAGTTTTTGTTAATCATTCTTAGTCATTTTTTTTAGTTCATTCTCTATAAAACTTCTATGTAAAACAGTTTTATTATTGCTTACATAAAACACTAACATAAATGCGAATTATATTCATATGGTATATTCAATTTCGGGACTATGTATTATAAAATATGGTCATGTAATATGAGAAAAATAAGAGAATGGTTAGTGTCAAATAAGAATCACATTTTCGATTGTAGTCGAAAAACTGTACAGAACCTCACAACAGTATATAACATTGTAAGGCTTTGATATATATAAGCAAGTACATACAGAGGAACTTAAGGAGTGGGGGATCAATACGTTGACGTGCGACCACTCGTGTCGATGATAAGGGAGATCACCACCACCCCGAAGGGTTGGTAGCCACACTGAGGGGGCGGTGATCAATACGGTGCCGTGGGTCAGTAAACCTCACCTACTACACCGACCTCCACAATATCATCCCTTCTCCTCTTTAAACTTCCCACCACCACTCTAGTATATATATATATATATATTTTTTTTTTAATGTATAAACTTTATATACACAGCTAGACATACGGTACATACTCAGAGGCTACATAACAAGCACCTGTAAGGATTCTTCCGTTCAACGTACCCCGAGCTCTTTTCTTGCTCACTTCAGTGTGTGTTTAGTCAATATAAGAGTCCCCTATTCTTTCTCATCCACTCACTCATTCCGACACTGATGGTAGGTATATATTTTGCATCAATGGTAAACGGCTGTACTACACTTTTTTTTAATTATGAAGTGTTTTTTCCGTCTCAATTGTAATCGATACCTATTATAGCATTTTAGATATATGTGGGCAGAGTATCAGATAATTTGATAATTTTATTATCGTAGCCGGTTGAGAAATAAGCAGCTTTTATCAATTAAAAAAAAATAAATTTTGTTCCTGAACCCAAATACGTTAGATGTTTTTTAAATAAACTTGTTGCGTTACTGAAACGAATTTTATAATTTTCTTAGTATAGTAGCTAGATGACTATTTTCATTTAATTTAAAAAACACTCCCAGATAGCGCTAATGTTTTGAATTTTAGATTTACTCTTCTCTTATTAATTTTATTGTATTGTCTTCCAGAATGTTAATTTATTGTTATACATTAACCTATTTAAGCCGCTATCTATAAAACAGGATAACACTACACAAGTCTACACTTTTGATAATAGTAATATCATTTCATTTTACAAGACATGTACAAATAAATTTTCTTACGGTATGTATGATCGAATTTTTATACAATTTATCTTGTATGTTTAATAAATACGTTAATGACAGTATTGTGAGCTGTTACATTGTTAGCAACAAAATCAAAAGCTTAAAAACAAATATCGATTAAAATCATTTGAGTTATAATTTTTTTTTAATATTTAACTTTAGATATATATATATATATATAAATGAATTATTAATAGATAATGTAAGTTCAATATTATATTTAATAATATAGGTATACCTACTTAATAATAGAACATTAACTTTGCTATCTACATTATTTTATAAATTCAGGCAAATCACTATGCTGCAGATTTTTAAAAAATGTATATTTAACTGAAATGTCTAATAATAAAAGTTCAAAACAAATTTATGTATAATGTATTGAAACAGTTATTATTTATAGTGACTTTATTAAATACTAATTGTTAAAAGATTATTATTTTGTTTAGTTATGTATAATAAAATAATTTTAAATATCTAGTTAAATATTAGTTATTCGAAGCATTCCAAATAAGTTTAACATCAAAACAATTTTAAAATTTTAAAATTTTAAATTTCTTTCCATTGTATATGTATCATAATATATGTTACAACTCTGACTTACAAGTATTACAACAATTTATTTTTAAGAATAAATATTAACTGAAACGATATAAATAATGAAAAAAGAGAAAAGAGTTAATAAATTATTAAATCTTATCAGTATAATATATTATCATCTCTTCATTTATCATAATATTGTCTAAAATTTAATACAAACTTTTCGCATTATTAAACATTCATAAAATCATATTATAGTTCAAATAGCCTGAGAAATACCTGTTGTCTATCTTAGCAATGGGTCTTACCCCTTGTTTGTCGAAACATATACAGATGCAGTCAGAGAGAGAGAATAATCAGAATTGTACGCGTGCGGTTGGTGCCGGCGTAACTACTACTACCTGTTGATTTAAATGAACTTCCTATACCAATGAAAAGTTTGGTGCATTAGAATTATTGCCTCTTAAATCTATATTGGTTAACTTATTTTGTACGAATTGCTTAGAATTCAATTATGCTAATTAGATGTATTCCCCGAATTGCATTCTATCCCATATCCATATTAAAAATCAACATAAGTATCGACTATTATACTGATTTTATTTTCAAATTATTCGTGGAGATTCACTGATTATTGTTGCAGATTATATCAGAAAAAATAACTTATTACGTTTGGACATTTTAACATTTATTTATCATAAGAATATATAATTAATATTAAGCAAAGGAGGGAAAACATTTTAATGTATTTAAATTTGATAAAAAAAAATATATATCAAATAAGATAAAATAATGGATGTTTTAATAATTTAAATAAATTAAGGTTGGTACTCTACGATTAACGAGCTTTTTTCTAATGTGAAATAATTATTTAAAGTGAAATAATATTCAAATTGTGGATTTACTATATTAATTGGAAGCAATTCGAACTACCAAAAAATCCAAAGAGATAGTATGAGCGCGACCGAAAAAGTCGCTCGTCTTATAAGTTACTTGATAAATTTAAAAAAAAATGATATGTTAATAAAAACACAATTATTAAGATAACTAATTTTGAATTGTACGTTATTTATGGTTAATTAATAAATAAACAACTTTAGAATATTATAATTTTAACTAAAAAGTATTTCTTTACTTTTGATTTTTATACATAAATAATAACTATATAAATAATTTTTGATTTAAATTTACAAAATATCATTTATACTAAATATTTTGTAGATTTTTTTACAAAGATTAAAATTAAAAATATAAATAATACGAAACTTTAAACTATATACCTATGCCTTATTAAGTTAATACATAGAAATTTAATAAGGTGTACAAATGTCTTATGAAAATAATCTACAAATATTTTAAATTATTATATTATATTGTAGTGATGTGGTATAGTTAAACGATGGTAATTGCTATCACAATATCACTAATCGCTAAATTCACTATTAACTTACTAACTTGAATAAAAATATTATACTTTTCTACTAAAAATACTTAATGAGACTACTAACAAATACGTTGGATAGATTTGCAAAAATAATAGCCATGAGAGGAATAAATTCTTTATATCCTCACTTCAATATGCCTCTGGTTTCAATCATATTTGTTGTCTCTTCTTATACATGCATAACATGGCAAATCTACACACTAGATTAATATTAGAGAAAATGTACATATTAAAATCAATTTATAGAGAACATATAATTTGGATTTGATCAGTTTTTCATGTATTTATTTTAAATCGTTACATTATGAATTTGAAAGTAATTATTATTATCATTAGTACTTTTAACTCGTTTTAAAATTAAAATAACAAAAATACTTTTTTACTCGGGTTCAGTATTTTTCTTTACAAGATTGATAGTATATACATTTTCTCTTTTATAAATTATAAAAAAAAAACCATAAGAATTTGACATGTAAATTTATCATGTTATGCTTGTGTAGAGACAACACATACAGTTGTAATGGTTCTCTTTGAGAAATTGTATACTAATATATTTAGATATTTTTGTTCTATTGCATGAAAAATTATATTAATTAAATATTTTTAACTCGATAAGTTATAGTTGCAATGATACTATAGGTTTTCATTAAATAACCTACTGTTATTGAGTTTTAGTCTATATTCCTATACAATTGGTTTTAGAAGCAGCCGTTAAATAGGCGTTGATAAATATACAAATAAATAAAAATATTTTTGAATAAATCTTTACATTTATCAATAATATTAAGTCTAAGCTATAAATTATTTTACGAATATTGTTTATAGTAATATCACTATATAATTGTTTATCGCTTAATCACGTAATAATTGTTATTACAATTAAAAATACTCCTTTAATACATGTATAGGCGTACACCAACCTTCGAATAGCTGACTATAAAATGTTATAAGTAATTTTCAGTTGCATAATTAAGTTACTGTTATATTTAAGAGATTAGTACTTAATAGGTATATATTGTTTGTATATGATGGATTAAAAACATCTAAGAAACCTTTATTAAATATTTAAATTTTTATATCTTTTTTTCGTATTTGCTAATATAATTCAAAAGTATAGTTGAACATATTTCATTCATTAATTATAAATGTATAACATTAATCAAAACTTACTACTTACCAGAGGCGTTATGATTGGTGTGGTGCATGATTTTGAAAATTTGACTTTAACTAGTTTCCCAACTACTTTTGAACCACTGGAGGTTTTAGGTTCTATGCTATTACTATTATTTGTAAATGTATATGCTAATTTTTCTTGATCATTTTCTAAAAATTAAACAAATTTATTAATTTAAATTCAAAAAATAATATTTTGACAATAATAAGTACAACAGTTAATTATTGATATTATTTTAAATTTAATAATGTCTATATTTTTAAATTCATACTTAATGCGTTTTATATACATATTTCAACATTTTATTTTATAATAAGGTAATATAGGTATAGTATTGTAATCTGTGTATAGTATTTTACATTATTTCATATAGAACGTAATAAATAAATTTGAATTAAACAAACTTATTTATATATTTCTACTTTAAATAATTTTTATTGATAATTTTATCAGTAAAATAATATTAATTAAATATTTATTAAACTAATTCTATTAATTTACAACTAAACTGACTAAACTTTCATTTTTGTATATCTAACAGTGTTAACGACCAATATCTTATAAAAATAAAAATATATCTATATTTAATTGTTTATTAAATGCGTTTTAAAATTAATTAAAATCTTTAAAATTCTAAAAAATTAGAACTTAAATTTTCTTAAATATTGTTTTTTTACTGTATTTAGCTACTTAAAAATTAAATAATACTAAAATTTCCTTAATATTATCTTAAACTAAGTAAAATGTTTCATAATATGTAATCATCGCTATAACTTGGGCTTGGCATTAGATGAAAAAACACTTAATTTAAAAAGGATATTGACTATGTTTTGTTTCATTGATTGTTTAATAACTTATATTATAATATATAAATTATGTTTTTAAAATTGTTGCAATTAATCGCATTATATATATATAACTTATAACCCATCAAGTTCATCTTGGCAGTCAGCAACCGTTACGATTTTTTCAAAAACAGTTTTCAATAATTATATCATATTGAAAAATATTTTATAATCTCACTCTCTATCTTTGTACATGAGATAATTTTTTTTCAACATAATATTATAATATTTGGACCACTATTTTTTTTCAAATCTTAACGGTTGCCCACTATTAATATGAACTGAATGGATTATATTGCGATTTATAGTGTTTATTTAATTTATGTGAATAAAATGACGTTTTTACAACGATTTTTGGAATATCTTATCGTTAGTGTATCTTTAGTAAATCGTAATATTACCAATTCGCCGTTTGAAGAACTAAACAAATGTTCCGGTGTTATTGCTGGACTTTCACCGTGAATTGTGGTGAAATCAAAAACAATGATAACGGTAATTATTCTTCACTGGCGCATCATCACAATATTATGATATTGTACAATAATTATGACGAATTAAAACGCGTCTCGTATTCGATGGGAAAAATTTGAAACACTTTCGATAACAGCATGCATAGGTACGTTGGTTATTCTACATGCACGCGAATATGATAGGTGTGGGTAGGCGTGGGTGTGCAGTGGTGTGTTGCAGTACGCGTACGTGTAAGCATAGCTTCATATGTATGCGTGTTGTCTTGGAGCGTTAGCGGAGCGTATTGAGCTTTCGCGCTCACGTGCTGGTCGCTGGTTGCCGGTTGTCACGTATATACTGCGGTGCGCGCGCAGGTAAGAAATACACACGCGCGACTGCGCGAGTCGGATTCGGCGGAGCGATACAACAGCCCCTCCCCCACCCCAAAGGCAGGGCTGGGTGTGCAGGAGGAGAGCAAACGGGAAAGGAGTGAGAAACGTTTACGGTTAGGCCGTCGCTCTATACACCCCACACACATATGCGGTGGTGTCGCCAGGAGTCTTTTCTCGGTGTGCGTTTGCGCCCGCACCACCGTCACACCGGCGGCGGCGGCGTGTGAACGTAATAATAATAATAATAATTGGTATATACGTGTGGCAAAGGCTGGTGCGGGTGGATGTGTTTGGTTGCGAGGAAGCCGTATATTAGAAGTGAGTGGGTGGGTGAATGGGTGGTGGTTCTGGGGGTGAAAGAGGTTGTTCGAAGCGCGCGCGGTCGGCTAACGCGTGGGTAGCCGCCGCCACTGACGCCGACGCCGGCGGCCGACACAGGCGCGCGCGATTCAGCCGACAGTGGCGGTGTTCGCGCGCACCGCCAGTGGAATCAATACCGTCGCCGCGGCCAATCCATCGGTTTTCGACCGCACGGCGCCGAGGCGTCGTCGACACGTCGCACCACCACCAACACCGCCACCACCACCAATCACCCGGTGAGCGTATTGTTCAGGTGTGTGTGTGTGTGTGTGTGTGTGTGTGTGTGTGCATAGGCGAAAATCGTCCATCAAAACTCTAAATAATTGTTAATTATCAATTATTATTTCAATATTGTTATTATAATTACACTTATCTGTATTTTCATCAATATTTTTAATTTTTAGAAAAATATCATACTTCAGGCTATGAAATTAAAAATATAAGTTGCGATTTAAAAACCAAGAGTTGAGATATGGATTACCCAACGTCTAATAAATACAAGAATGAAAAAATAAACACAATATGAAAATATTAGATTTACATGTAAGTATAGGTAGTATATCTAACAGTTTTCAAAAAGAACATTTTCGAAAAGATTGTCTCGTATTGTTAAAAAAACTATCCTTTACATAATAAAATATATATATTTTTTAATTTTAAACGAATTCTTCATGACAATATAATGATAAAAGTACTACCATAGGATTTGTGGTTGTAGAGTTCAGGGTGCTATGTGGTAAGCACCCTTATCGCTTTTGCGCCTCTGTGTTTGCCGTGTAATATCCTGTATGGATTTTTAGTCGAGGAGGGAGCGGTAGGCGTTGGTCGCCCATGTAGTATTCCGAGGGTTTCGTGGCTGATATGCCCCTGGAGCGGAGGGAAAATAAAACCATGCTCGGTGTAATAGGTTATACCAGGGTCATGAAGAACGGTCTGGGTTAGTGGTGACAGGGTAAACGTGAACGCGACAAACTTTTTTCTTATATAATATACATATAATATATATATATGTATCGTATTATTATTGTATACGAATTATTAAATTATCTTTTCGCGTAATAGATGTGCAAGGTGAATCACGAACGGGTGCATATCGTATTATACCATTGGTAATAATTATAATTTATGATTTATTATTATATAGTAAAATTATGTATCAACGAGTGAATTTTGAAATTGAACATTCCATAAATAGGCAGTAGGGTAGGTAACGTGAAATTATATTAACTAAATTTTATATTGTATGGTGTATATTTCTCCGTGTCACGAAATTTTAAGTCAAGCCAAATTTGTAAGAGATTCGAAATGTAGAGTTTTATTCCATTGTGACCAGAAGCAGATTTTCTAGGCAGAACGCTGAAAAAAATCCCGATGACTTGTTATAATAATAGATTAAATAGCTTAATAATATTTTTGGAACTAATAATTTAGTACATAAAATAATATAAAAATATAATATATAAAATGCATAAATAAGTACTTAGCTTATCTGTTCGTATGATTTTAAGTATTGTAATAATTGATAATATAGTAGCATTATGCAAAACCGCAGAGAGGTCCACCAGTGCTCCTGGCCAATTAATATATTTGCGCCCATATACATTTTTAACCCTCCCCCTACAAACTTTTTACTTGGTTTTAAATAACATATTGATATTTAAATGTTAAATTAAATTTTATTTAATTATTATTTTTAAATTTGTCAACAGACTAGTTTTTTTACATTATTTAAATTCAAATTATTTGATCGATAAAAACCAACAAATGGTAATAGCAACTTTTTAAATATCTACAGGTATTTTAATTTTCATACATAAATATTTTATTAAAACCTAAATTTCAATTTATATTAATATAAATAAATTCATTAAATTTTGTATAATGACAATAAAAACATCTCACCGTAAAATTTTTTTTAGGATTTTTTTTTTTGAACTTATAAAATATAAATGATTTAAGTATTGAAATATCTATCAACTAATAAATATGAATAAATTGACGGACGGTGAAGTTGAATTTTGAATTATATTTCTAACTTAACATGACTTTTGTTATATTTAGTAGTAATAATGCAAAAATTTAAAAATTATTACTGTAACTTGGCAATTTGGTATAATATTATAACGTCGTATATTTTATTTCGTAAGTATTTTGTAATATTTGATACTAAATATATTTTTATATTGTGTATTATCAAATGATAATCTATCTTGAATAGCCTAAAATTTCACTATATTTATGATTTATTATTATATAATATAACTACTTTACACTTATTTTAAGTATTTTTAGTTTTACATTATTGGTATTAATTATTACATATATAAGCATATTTTATTTTACTTTTTTAGTTGCGCCCTTAGCATCATTAAATAATCAAGTGTATTCTTGATACACTGTTTTATACTTCGTTTAAGCAATTTATACGAAATATACATACATATACATACGAGCGAATAGCCTGTATAAGAATTTATTTATATACTATTATAATTTTTTTTTATAATCATAATAACTAATTATAACGCCACTGAACATAAAGCACCTATAATCGCTCATATGGCAGATATCAAAATTATAAGAAAAAAGGTGAGAATATAGGTAATTACATACTTATAGAAATTACTTGAAACATTGATGAAAAATTCATAAATAATTTAAATGAAAATAATTTATCAGTTAGTTGTTAAGCTTATCTATATTGCAAATTAAATATCAATGTATAACTATATAAGATATTTAGAAGCCTAACCTATAGTATACTATTATCTAATAAAAATTAAGAACTGAATATTGTTAGAATGATATCATATCATAATTCCTAAGTTTTCAAATGATAAATTAGATTCAGTGGCTAATCATATTTTAATGTTGATATGAAAATTGATTTCTGTGTTTAGATAGTCTTTTGATATTTAATGATTTATGGTTTATACATTTTAAGATTTAAATTATTTAAATATTAAACATAATCTTCCATTTTAAAATTTTAATCGCTAATTTTTTTTTTTTTGCTACACTTGAATTTAATATATTTTACAATAAGTATTATCCATATAGATACTAAATCTTATATAACACAATCTAGACAACATATTATAGTTATACAATACAGACTATATTGTAATTAAAATAATGTTTTAGTTGAAAAATTAATTATCACATTGATACGCAATGTATATTTTCATACGTGAACATATTACGTACATCTTAGTTTGACCTTACACGCGTATAACAATGTGATGTAGTTAAAAAAATCAATGAACATGTAAACTTATAAAAACGTATTCCGGTCAAGTTGTCTCGTCAGTTTTCAAGCTTAAATAAGCATAATAATAATTATAATAATAAAAAAAATATTATAATAAAAGAATAATATTTACAATAGTATTTGAATTCTTTTTAAAATCTGCTCATAATTCAAATTATAAAGCATTATAAATTATTGTAATAATATTTTTAATTTTAAAAATAAAAACTGTAAATACATCTTATGATGTGTTTCATCACAAGATATTTAAACATATTATTAAATTGTGTTTTTTATTAAACTGGGTATATAATATTGAAATCTGCTGACAAACGTGTTTATGAAGTTCTAAAGTTGTAACAAGTATAATTAGGAGAAGGTGTGTAAGTGTGTTGCACAATGGTTTTTGTAAATCCTGCAGTATGAGAATTGGTTGGACATTGAACAAAATGCTCATTCGTAAGCTATTCTTAAGTTCGTTAACACAATATAAAATATCGTTATTGACCATAAAAAATAAAAATATATGATAAAACTATAAAACTAGGAGTATTATCAGAAGATAGAGAGATGTATTTTTTTCTTCCTCTCTCACAATATAAATTATACGTCTAATAATTTAGATTACCTATATTGAATTGGTTTCCTTCAATAAAGAATGCAACAATGTAGAATAACACATTATGGTTAACTTAGTTGAAATTTATAATTTAAACAATTACCTATATTGTCAATATTTTAAATTGATATGTAATACTGAATTATATATTTTTAAATCAGATAAGAATCTCAAGACCGATCAAGGTAGTTATTTATTATATAATTTATATATTAAAAGAAAAGTGTATTGTGATACTTTTATAACAATTATAAATTTAATTTTAATATCTATTTTATAAAATTATGGTAACATTATTTTTTTTTAGAAGGTATTTATTTAAATATTAAAATAGTGGTAAGATTTTTAACTTTTTTTAACATTTAATATTAATTACCAACATTAATATATTATTTAATATTACATTATTTTGTTATAAAATTATATTATAAACTATTTATGATATTTAAAGCAGTTTTATTAACTACGATATTATCTATAATAACAAATATATCAGTAATACACTTTTAACTCGTAAGTCGTAACAATTTAAACTATTACCTGCATGATATGGAAGTTCTGGTAGATTGTACATCGTGCGAGCTTTAGTTGCAGTTTCATAATATTTATGTTTGTCTCTGATATTTAAATTTTTCCACATATAGTTGAGTCTAACAAGTTTAAAATAGTACAAAGAAATTATTAATAATAATAATATTAATCATTATTTATAGTTATTAGTATTGAAATTTATTTTAAAAATATTAATAAAGCCCATCAAAAATTCACTTAACAAAATTTTAATTTTGTTATTATTGTTTAATATAGCATTGTAAGAGTATTACAATTTTATATTAGAAAAACTTAAGAATCCGCTAAGCTACATAGTATATTTGGAGTTAACTTTGTTGATCATTATTTAATAGGTCACTGTAAATTGTAATGGACATAATAGCTACATATCAAATTTGAATTAAATGAAAAATCATTATATGTGTATGACAAACTATTCTGAATGTAGATTGTATATCAATCTTTATTTTTAAAGATATTTTCTAATATATTTTTATAACTATAAATTAGAAGTTATTTTTTGCCTATTTGTAATATTGTATTCTGAACCTATGTTTAACTTGAACTAGGTTATTTTTCACAAAATCATATAATTTCAAATATTATTAATTAGTAAAATATTATATAATAATTCATAAGTATAGAGTTTGGATGTTTATGACTTCTGCATATTTTTTCTTTAGTCAAGCATAATGCAGATCCTGTAATAAATTCGTTTTGTATGATATAGAATTAGATAGGTACATTCAATTTTAACTTGCATATTTTTGCAAAATTAAAGATTTTTAATGATTTATTAAAATTTTAACAGCTCATATTTTTGTATATTTGTATTTAAGTTTAATGTTATAAAATGTTGTATATTAATTTAGAATAAATTTTTGATTAGTAATAAAATTTTAAAATGACATTTATTTTTTTTAAAGGAATATTTTGATATTTACTGGGCATATTTACATGCATTTTTAGTGCTTTTAAGATTATAAACATTCTGATTCTACTCATATGTATAATTATTATTATTATTAAGTTAATGAGTTATCAATTTAAAAAGTTCTAAGTGTTATAACACTTATAACTTATAAATCAATACCAACATACAGTAGAATGATAATTTTCATCTGTGGTAAATAAGGTCATTAATCACTTTTATAGAAATCGAATACAATATTATCATAAATAGAGTGTATAAATATTAAATACTATTTGAATCAACAATTGGAAAAATTTTGAATGTAATAATTTTTGTTATTTATAATAACTCAATGTGTTGAATTATTAACCTAATTATCGCGTAATCAAATATTTGACTAGGTACTTATTTTTTTATTTTTTTTTTGACAAAAATTCAATTAGTTAATAAATAATAATTATTTTTAATTTTGCATATTAATTTCTAATAGTTTGTGATATAATTAGATAGGTAAGAATTAGTTTAGATTAATCAGAAACTGATAAATAAGTATATTCTAAGCGTATTTGTGAATGATAATATTTTTATTTGAATATTATTATTATTGGAATAATTTTTTTTTTAATTTTTCTACTAATTTTAATTTATTATGGCAATAATGTGACTAGTTATTGATTTGTAATAAAGTTACAAAGATTATGGGTATTTTTCTAATGAATTTTAACGAATAATCAGAATAATGTTAAATGCTTACACTTACATTTATTTTGTTGTTATAAATGTAAAATATGAATTAAAATGCGATAAAAACAGTTTTCAACTACAATTTACATTTAATCTTTCAAATCTACTTCATAGTTTATGAAAATTAATTTTAGTATATTATAATAACCCATCAGTTTTATTACTTAAAGGTTAAATTGTTTTTACAGTTTTCGAAGTCAACCCTCTTCTAAATGTCATCAACAATATTAACACATTTATTATAGTGGTGCATTATTAATCGACTATTATGTTTATTTATCATCATTTTATACTAGACACTTGTTGTTCAACTACGCAAACTGCACAAATCGTCTTAATTTTACTTTTATTTTTAATATCTTATAGTTTATTTGAAATTTGGGTAGTGTTTTTATTAAACTTGTATCAAAGTTTCCTTTTAGAAACAACTTTTATAACATTAATTTTACGATAAATCGTGTGACTAGGATTTTGAAGAGGAAAATGGTAATCCGTGGTTAAATATATTATATTACATGAAAAAATAACTATTTTGGAATATTCTGGCTACTTATACGAAATATTCAATAGTAAAATGAAAAGATATCAAACATAACATTAAGGAAAAAAAAAACAGAAAATTATTGTAGTTCTCATGTCATGATAACGTTCTACATTATCAAAAAAATAATTATAGGTATTGAATGAAATCTTTATTTTAAATACGTTCTTTTACCTACTTATTTATTTTACTATAACAATATGATTTCTAACAATCATGCAAGTATCGATCTTCGGGTTTCTAATGTATGATAATAGATATACATATATGTAATATAGGTACTAATATAGAATTCTCTTGATTTATGATAGTTATAACTTATAATATTATAGAAATATAGAATCATATGAATAAACTATTGTTGTACAGAAATTTAAACATATTGTAATTTGTAATTAATTTAAACTGTAGTTACTTTTGAATACTGATTACTTATTGTACTTATCTAATTCATCTAATTTCATTCATACACGATAATTAATAATATTTATAGGTCCTAACCTAATTACGTATATTTATTAAAAACTGTTATCATTACGAATGAAATGTACGATATTGTTTTAAATTAATAATGCTTATTATTAGATTATTCATAAATAAATAATAAATTAATAAGTAAGTAACTGAAAATAATTAACATAGGCAAAACTTCTATTTTAATACCACCATAATCGATAGAATAATATAAAATATGTAATATTTATAATGTTAAAAGCTATTTCTGTTGTGAATACTTACATAGTTTTATGATAAGTTTCGCTTTTATGGGGATATAAGTAATTAAGCTGTTTACGAAAATCTTCACAGAAGATATAAAATGAGCTGAAGCTCAAATTTGCCCTTGCTCGACCATACACTCGTTTCCCAGCTTTATTATCATTGGAAATTAATTCCGATTGATGTGTTGTTTTATCATTAATAGACGTAGATAGCTCTGGTTGTGATTCAATGTCGAATTTTGGTTCGATCTCTAATTTTGACTCAATTTCTGGTTTTGGTAAATATTTTAATTTTTTCTCAGGAATACCTTCATTATTGATGAAATACATTGTGTATATCCCTAGCATCAAATTACGAATTAACTATATACCTAAATATGTTTTGAAAATATCAAAAACATTTTTATATTTCAGTTTAAAATGTAATTTAAATAAAATTTAAAATTGTATTCACCTGTGTTCAAGTTTATCAAAACGTTTAATATTTTAACCATCCAGTTATAAATGTCTATGATTGATTCTTCGTTAGCAGATTAATTATAAATCATAACCTTTTATTTAACATGATAGATAATTACGATAAAAAAACATCTTTTAACTATTTCCAAATGACGGAAAATTGGGTGCACATAGAGACATAAGAGTGCATGACCGATGAGTATCATGGAAGAAAAATATATTCAACATCGTTTGCTAGTATACAAAACTTGTATCGAAAATCGTTACAATAGATAAATTTAAATTTAAATATTGTACTGTTTATTGTGCTCGTATATAGTTTGGTTTTATTGAGGGATTTTATATTGATTAACTTGTGTGTACAAATAGGTTGGTTACTTACATTAACTATAATAACTATTATGAAAAATAAATATAACATTAATATGTATATTATTATACCTATGTTCTATCAATAATTAATAAAAAAAAATTTAATTATCATTCATAGTGTCAATATTAATATTTTTTAAGTTTTATGTAGATTGTCTTATAGTTTATATTTCATAACTAGATATATCTTTATAAATAATTTTTTCATACTTTATTTTCAAGTGTTGATTATAAGTTATAACTATTAATTATACATATAAACTTAATGTACACTTAACATCAAAACGTAATAAATTATATTTATTATTATAAATAATACATTTTAATTTTGCAAAAATATTACAGTTAAGAAACATACTTATTATAATAAACGGAATATAGATTAATTCTCAAAAATATTATCTCTGTTTAATAAAATAATAATATTATTTTATATAAAAATTAGGTCAGTTTAGGTATCTGTTACTTATAAATATATGTATAACTGTATAAGTAAATCCATAGTAGATATCTATTATAAATTTATACGTATAAGTGTCCCACAGCTCTTGCCCCTGTCATACTTAAAAATTTAAATCTCAACAGATCCACAACCTGCCCATAGATCACGGTGGTATTTACATTTTAAAATATTAATCCCTTGAATTTTGCGTTTGATTATTAACAAACTTCAATTATGTAACTAATACAATTATAACGCAATATAACTAATTTACTTGTGCGCCAGACATAATCAGCCACCTGTTATAAATATAAGTATAATACCATAATCGTAGGTAGAAAATATTTTCGGAGGGGTTTTGGTCTAGGTCTGTATTAATACTATAGAACATTAAAATTAAATATAAATTATTTATTCAGTTTTATCTTTAATTTCGAGAGGTGTTCGAACCACCCAATCCCCATATTACCTACGCCATGCATAATACTATTATTAAAATAATAATTAATATTTAGTACCTAGAGCGTACTGCGTAAGATATTACTATTAGGTTAGAGTGTTGATAAATGATGAGTACTGAGTAATGAGTAAGACTCTGAGGCGCCATTGAAATAAAAATTGACCAGAACTCGGAATAAATTACAATATACTTTATTAATTTTCATTTTGCAACTGTGTGCGCCATCTGTGTGTTGATATTAAAGCTATTCTGCGTTGAGCGTATGATATAAATCCATTTACCGACACACCGCGCAACGATTAAACGTGTTATTATTGATATAAATATGATATAAATCATGGCCACGAAGAAGTTCTAATGGTCATGACCACGGTTTATGAAATAGTCATAAACTCATAACATAATTTAGTTGTGTAGATATCTTATATCGTGAAATAAATACGGTGAATGATGATGTTATTTAATATTTCAATCAATACTCCTCGTGTGCAAAGATTAGGTTTTAAAAATAAAAATATTTATTTTGAAAAATTTTAATTTACTCAAGTACTTAAATTTCAATAAATTAAAATAATGGACTATAAGTAACTTAATAAGAGACACCAAAATATAACAAAAGAAGTCACACGGTTGAGACTACCATACATTACTTTAAATTATTAAAATATTCGTGTGTTAGGTCACAAAACCAATTTGAGGTATCTGTTTTGTTTAGGTAGGTGAATTTGAAACTAAATAACTGAAAGGCTGGTTGGAATTGTATTAAAGTGTTGCGTGGAAGTACAGTTTGCAAAAAAATGTAGCAGTTTCATCGTTTGGACATATTTTGAGGTCAACTAAATTAAATTTAGTTTTAAAGTATATAATGTAATTTAGTTTGGACTAGCTATATATTTATAAGTAAATTATTGTAAGTATAATTACTAATTAGACAGGTATCAGCATATAATTTCTTTCAGATTTCACTTAACTAAATCAATTATAATATACGAGTAAATAATAATAGAATATTTCAATATTAGAAATATATGATTAAATAATAAAAAAACATTTTTGGTTTGCAACTTTATTGAAAATAATTATTACATTATTTTAGGACAAAATAAACTATATAATCATGTTATTCTATGATTTATAATATTTATTCGTAAAATTCTCATTATTGTTACAAAAACCTGTATTGTACCATTTATAAAATGCTGGAAGTCTTTAAAATTCATTAAAATAATTTCTGAAACATTAAATATGTGTTTATTAAATAATTTAAACAGAATTTAACATAAACATTAAATTAATTGAAAATGAAAAATGAAAAAAAGAAAATAATAAATATTTTTGGTTTACAAAGTAAAAAATAATTATTTAACTATTTTCTGTTATCTGGAGAGTACACATCGGCTCCAGCAACACCAGTTCCTTTTGAATCACCGAGCCATGGATATTTCCTTGGACATTCCTTACACGTTGATAAATACCTGAAATCATCATATTATATATTAATGATTTATTTATTTTTTTTTTTTTAGACACTATAAAAAATTTTATTTTGATACTTACTTTTATTTAAGTTTAAAAAATATATTAATTTATAAAATAATTTATAATTTATAACTCATTATTACCAAAATAAGAATAATTGTAAATAATGCATTAAATGATAATTGGCATTTATTTATGATATTCTTTATTTTTACATTTCTAAATTTCTAAAACAAAAAAATTTTTTATCTGATACTTTCGTTTTAGTTACTTAACTACTTAGTATTTAAGTATATAAATTACACATATTATGATTGTGTAGAATAAAAAAATTTTTATACAAGTATTCAATAATCTATTCTTGACCGAAAATTTAAATTAATATTGAAGATACCTTCTTTAATATCTTCAACGGAATATTATATCATGTATATAATTAAAAATGATTTAATATTATAAACGAAGTATAATGCTGCTAGATGATTTTTTTGTGTCAAAATATTATGGAAGTGATCAATGTAGCAGCAAAATAAATTTAATTTTTTTTTTTTTTTAATTTTTAATTCAACATTTGTATATTATGTATGAAATTATTTTTTTCTTTAGAATTTAGTAATTTATAAATTAAATTCGAATATAACTTTATATTTATATTGCTCCCTAGATTTTGGTCATTGTTTAAGATGCTCGGTTCATATGCGATTAATGATTATAATTACATTACCTACTTACATTAGATATTCTATTTAAAAAAAATACATTGCTTGAACATTTTATAAACAGCTTAGTTTTCTACTTAGCCGGTTACATAATATATACAGACTATAATAAATTACCTTGTTCCGGATATATTGGTTTCAGGGTGTTTAAATGATAAAGGACATTTATTCGGCAAATTACAAGGCGGTGCAGGTAATTGATCGGGTTTATCACACATCCATGGTTCAAATCCAGACAAATCTTTTGTGGTCTTTGGATCAGTCATCCACGTTAATGCTTGTGTGGTTGTGACAAACCATACGTCCGGCCTAAATTGAAAATTTTATTTTATTTAATAAAGTTTTTTATCAACTCTTACAATTATAAATATTAATTACTGTTTATTTGCCCAATCAATGAACTTATGTAGTCCATCTTCAAGTTCTTTAATTTGGAACCAGTTGGTGTGGAAAGGCATCATGTAAGGCGCCCGATTTTGCGAATAATACCGTTCGAAATCTTCACGAAGCCATTCGAACACTTCATTAGCATCATGACTATGCAATACGCATTGATCTAAATACGGACAGTGACCGCCTTCGTAAGTCGCCACGTAATGGGCGTTCAAAGGAACTTCCCACGTACCTGTAATTATTATTTAAAAAATGTAACATTAAAATTTACATTAATTACAAAAGAACGAAATGATCAAACTTAAATAGATTATACTTTTTAATATTTTTTTTTCTATAAATTAACCTTTAAATGATTTGGTTGGGCATGTTCCAGACTTGCATTCATGTGGAATCTTATAATCTAAAGAATATGGCCATATTGGTACTCTAGACGGAGGTATACCGATTGAACTATCATAGACGAACCCATAGTCTTCGATTACCTAGAAATAAATTAATTAACTTCATTATTGTTTTGAAACAAAGATTTGAACATTTAGAAATTAAGTTAAAAATATTAATATATTCTATTAAAGGGAAAGGAAAATCGATTTTCAGTAAAAAAAAAAGTTAATACTTAATTATTGTATTATAATTTAATAGCGATTTAAGAGTAATTCATCAAAAATTTGAAACAAATATAATCATTATAGAATAAGTAAAATTGGTAATATTAATGAGAATTTTTTTTTTTTAAATACACATATAATTTATAATAACAATGTTATAAGACAAAAATGGTATATTATACATTGATTAATAAAAAATAAAATAAAAATTATATATTATATAAAAGTGTATATAATTTTAGATGTGATAAAAAAATATATGTCAACTAAAAGTTTCTCAAATTTATTGAAGAATTACCATGATTGAATATATATTAAAAAAAGAAAATATATTTAAAGATAATATATGAAATATTATAAAAGATCAAATAATATATTTTATCTTTTATCTATTGCTAAAGTACCTAATTGTATATAATACAAAATATTAAAAACCTCGTATTGTGTGTTTCTACCAGGCTTCAGGAATGGTGCTCTCATGCCAACTATATCTCCTTTGGTTAAATTTGCAAAGTTAACTAGAATCTCTCTCATTCCAATCATTTCGGCAACCCACTCTTCATATCCTTTATCATGTAGGCCTTTTTGTAATCTACAAATACATAATTTAATATAAATGAATTTTTTTTTTAATATAAATATTATATTCTAATTATTCTTATAATATTCATTATTAGAATATTGATTTTAAATCACAAAAACAGTAGAATAAGAATTTAAAAAAAAAAGTAAGCATAAAAAGTGAATTTATTGTTATTCATTGTTTTATTTAATTATAAAACTATTGTAAAATATTATTATTATTATTATGATCTTTATTTTATCTCGAAGTGTTTTAAACTCCGTATAACTTTATTGAAGTATATTATATATTATATATTTATATATACTTACGACACAGTTTCAACACCAATCTCATGGCCTTTGTGTGCGAATTCTTGTACCATATTATAGTCACAATATTCGTGCGATATGAAGAATGTACCTTTTATGAGACATCCATTAGGATTTTTCTTGTTGTGGGAAAATACTTTTTGATAGTGATCATAATTATTTTGATTCAATGCTCCGTCAAATGTCAACAATATCATTTGAGGTGTCTGAAAACATTTTAGAGAATACAAACGAAATCAAAATATGATTTTATTATAGAAAAAGATATACCTCTTTTGGATCTAAGCCTCCAGGTATGATGGTTCCGTCTCTGGAGCAAAAACAATAAGGTAATGTGCATTGACTTGTATCACATTTTTGAGCTAAATCAATAGGATTCTCTGTACTTGGAGCTTCAGCTAAATCAAATCATGATATATGTTAGTAATGTAATAAATGCTACCTAATATGAATAAAACCTTACTTGTAGGAAGAGGTCCACATCGGGCTTCATTTTTAAATGTACATAATTTGTTAACATCATCAAAGTATAAACCAGCAGGACAACGATTTAAGTATGGAAAATTATCTACACACTGAAAATGTTATTGAGTTTAAAAAATATATAGACATTAGTACAATCAAATGTTAAAAATACCTGATAAAATCGACGACATGTGGCTGGATCAGCATAGTTTCCATTTCCACCGACTTCAGGGCAAACAAAAGTTTCTCCGGTAGTTTCACATAACACTAAAAATAAATTTCAAAATATTAATTATATTATATAATTATTATAACATATAAGGGTATAAAGTATTTATTAAGTATTAATGTCTTATTGTCGTATTTTTGTACCTATTTAAATACGAAAAATTACATAACATTATGGTATTTAATAATTATTTTAAAATTATGATAAATATTTTATAGGTTTGTAATAAGTTCCAAGGTTATTTTCGTTCACAATATTTTTTGTATTAGAATAAAAAATATGAAGATAAATAAGTTCAAAATAATATACAGTTTTAGATTTATAAACGTAAAAAGAAAACTTATCAAAAATAATTAAAATAAACCTGTTATGATATTATGATAAAATAAAAACCGATCAAGGTAAACAATTTGCATTAGTCTCAAATAAAAATTTAGTTAAGCATCTTTTCTAGGAATTAATTTAAATATTATATTTTTATTAAATTCGATGTGAAATCACAAAAGCAATAAATACAGGTAATGGTTATTTGTGAGTTTGTGACCATATTAATTTTAATACATTCAGGCGGTATAAAACAATTGTGAGTCATAAATTAAAATCGATTTATGTATAATTATTATAGAAATATAAATTTCTCGAGTAAAAACTTTACATAATTTAATGCTAGGTTTGTCGTTTTATGTACTTAACTTTTATTGTAAATTTGTTAAAAATAAATCATTATTATTCAGAAATACAACATATAATATAATATTAAAATCAAAACTATGCAAACATTTGGATTAGCTATAGATCTATAGGTACAGTTATCTATAAATATGTGCTCGAATTCTATTCTATATTTCTTTATAATTAAACAATCAAGTTACAATTTATTGCAGGAATAGTAGAGCTAATCTAAATTAAATTTGTGCAGCATGTCCTGAGAATGTCTAATAAAGTTCAACGTTCTTTAGCGACCTTAGCATAATATTATATTATAATTATTAAAAACTCCACATACGTTTTTTTTATTATTATTATCCTTCAAGAATAATAATTACATAACGATGTGTGAGAAGGTATTGTGGGAAGTGATAGTAGACCATGTGTATATACACATAATCGACATTTAAAAAGATGAATTGAAATGTTACGCTTTCACAGTAAGGCCGAATATTAATTTCAATACAATAATGTTTGAAATTTTCAGCTTTGAAAATGAATAAATCATTGTTTTTTTTATATAAAACCTGTGCGCATACGTATGTATAAAAATACTAAAATATTTATTTGATGATCATGTTTTATATTTTCCAGCATTTATAAATTATCACTAATTATTGTTATTTGAAATCGGTTTCACTGATTTCACTTTTACCAATTGTAAGCTTGTTAAGATTTACAACCAATTTCTCCTAATATAAAATAATTGATAGTAACTAATTTAAAGTAAGTGACTTTTTAATGCATATTAAACAAATATTTATTTCTTAAACATCGAATAATTTATAATTTAATAATTCCAGTAAAGAGAGTAATATTCATTGGACTTATAAAAACATTTTATTTTATTTTTTCTTACATTTTTCAGACATCTCTCTATCTATTTGTTGTTACAAATTAATTGACACGTGGATTAAGTTACCTTATGATTTTGACAGTATTTTTCCAAACCATCAAAAACTATGAAAAATATATCAATTAACGGTGTTTTTTAAATTTAATCGAACGTTGCTCAGAATCATGTAACGAATACGATGATTGATAGCATATAATATTAATACACTAGTATTTCAGTATTTGGCACCGATATGTGAATTAATAATTCTACATCCGGTCTCCGTTTTGAAAATTTATGTCTGGATTGTTTTAAATATGTCTATAATTTATTCACCGGGAACTAAAAATAATAGATAAATTGCAATTTAAATAATGATTTATCTCAATTTATTTCATCTGTTCATATAAAAATGCCATTGCTTATAAATATAATTTAATTTATTTTTCAACTTTAAACTTCATCAATTATAAGTTTGATGTTGGTATAACTGTCGAACATTTTAAAAGCCAACGATATTATGTAGTTGATGTAGTTCAATGAAATACATGTCATATTTTATAAATGTTTATTCAGTTTTAGAATCATACTACAATAATAATATTTCAAAATAGTTGAAATTATTTTTTTAATTAAGACAAGAAAAAAAGGTATACCCCATTTATATTTTCAGTTTGTTTCATGTTGATTTAAAATTTCTTTAAAAGAATAAATTTTTAAATAGTTAGGTATGTTCAACATAAATATAATTTAATGGTTTACACTTTAAATACACATTAATTTGTTATTTAACTGAAAAATCCAGACTTTCGTTTATGACCATGACATTACACTTATAATATTTAAAAAATGCGTGCTTATATAACTATTATTAAAATATTAAGCCCGTAGTTTAAATGAAATATTATGATCAGCATGCTTATTTAGTTTTTGATCAAAAATAATTAAATTACAGACAGTAAGTACATAAAATGTATAATATATTAATAAATATCCATATATATATATAGATAAAGAAAAATTGTACTTAAAATTATTCACTAATATTATTTTAACCTGTAGTGCATATAGTTAATATAAACTTAAATTTAATAAAATTAATAAAATTATGCTTTTTAAAACTTAAGTTATACAATATATAATCCTATTATATCCGGCTTTGCAAAATTATTAATAAACTCTATGTAGGTGGTAATGCATAAAATATATGCATACGAGATAGACACGAGTATCTGCTTCATAAATAATTGCAGTTTTTTAAATAACCTGTATTCAGTTCAATATTACGACTAATAACATTGTTATTTAAATAATTTAATAAAATATACACTTACCGATTGGGAAAACGTAAAATGCAGTCACTGCGATCACTTTAAATGCAGAATCCATTCCTACGTTGTAGTTTTGGTTTACGAGATCACGAAAAAATAAAAAAATAAATAAAACACAAATATTTACGTCATTTTTCGAAAGCAATATTCTTTATTCTACCAGTGACCGACTTGCTTGGGTACTGTCGCTGAACTGTGTTGTACAGGTACACTCTGTACGGCGTTAACCTAAGGTTGACCACTTTCTCACACCATAACCAGTTCCAAGACAATTTTTGATTCATCATTATCATTTATACTACTACTAGTACTACTATAATTATTATTATATTTATTACGATCGTCAACAAAATCTTTCGTATTATGTGTGTATATAATCTTATAATATAATACGATATATTATAGTGTGGTCGTGTTTGTTGCATACAAAGTCAAGGACACGACGGATCAACGTAGACAGACAAATAATTTGTAATGGTTTATTCTTTATTCCATAGAATAACGTATTATAAGAGACTTATTATTTTCTTTATTCGATTTTAATAGTTATATTTCATATGGTTATATATAAGTACGCAAGTGATGAAATAGTTATAATTAGGTAGGTGTATATTATGTAACTTCGTTTAAAAAATTAAATCTAAATAAGTGAAAATCGATTTGAAACATATCTACATACGCCATACCATTTGAACAGAGGACTAGAAGAATACTTTGATTACGTATTTTAACTGTTAGTTTAGTTTTAAGAATTTAAGTACAGTTATACGTTTATACTATGTTTTGTGTATAAATATTATTTATATAACTATTTAATATACGCACTTACATTTTCAAAAAAAAACAATGCATATTTATGATATATAACATTTAAAAGACAAATTATTTGAATTTATATTACAAATTAGGAAAAAAGTTGGATAAAGCTTGATTAAATATTAAATTATGTAATAAAAAAAGATACGTGACATTTCGTTCGCACTTTCTCTAGAACAAACAAATAGTTAGATATGTTCATCATTAATTTTCAAAACCAGAAGTTCAAGATTTATTACTTTCTTTTAAAACATTTTTCGAATCAACTGAAAAAAACTTGATAATAGAATGTTTAGATATGTCGTTATGTGGTCAGTTAACTACCGGGATTAAATGCAAAATAATTAAGATTGCTATTACGATAAATAAATTCCTGATAATAAAAAATATTTAAAAATAAAATATCATCGTTCGTCTAACTATTTGTTTAATTTTTTAGTCTGACTATAATTAATAAAATTTAACTAAATATTATGATTATAGCTATTCATTTGAGTATAATACAGACAGTCCAAATACTTAAACGCGAAATACTATCTATTGATTATTATCAATGATATTTTAATTTTAGTAGTTATGTCTAAAATATACAATATTTAGAATCTACTATAAATATTGAAGATATTCTCGATTATTTATTTAAATATTTTATTCATTATATATTATTATATCAAATTTATTTAAGATAATCCTTCAAATTTGGCTAGTTAAAAATGAGTTATAATAATTTAAAAATTAAAATACTATTTATTTCTATAATATTGAAATTCTAATAATACGTTATCTATAATAATATATGATAACTATTTTAACTAATTTAAAACTGATTAACTAACAAACTTATTATTAATAAGATTTGATTAATATTTAAAATGAAAAAACAAAAATAAAAATGTATTTGTATTTAAATTATTGTACAAGCCTTAATTTTTTTTTAAATAATTCAACTACCTACTTAATAAAAAGTATATTTAATTTATTTTTATCTTTTCTTAAACAATAATATTCCATGAATCAGATACGTCGGTTTCATATTTTTCAAGCTGCAGAAAATAAAACATATTTAATATATATTCTGCTTTAAGTTTAGTAATTTAAACATTTTAAGGATAAATGTACCTTTTCGGTAATATTGTCTTTGCAAGACATTCGAATTTTTTCCACAGTTGCTGGAACATCCAACCTAAAATACCCTGTGAAACCAGCATCTTCTCTAGCTGAATATATGGCATTTTTAATCGCAAAAAATATTGAAGCCGATAAAAACAACGGTGGTTCTCCAATAGCCTAAATAATACATATCATACTACACAACATGAAGATATTATTGATATAATTATAAATATTTTTACTTTTGATGAGTAAACAGCTCTTGGATTTGTTGAACTTTTCAGTAATGAAACTGTAAACTGTTTCGGTATATCTGAAAAACCCGGTATTTTATATGTACCTGGTCCCCTCGTATATAACATTCCTTTTGGACTATATACAAGTTCTTCTAATGTAAATAACCCATAACCTTGCATAAAAGCTCCTTCGATTTGCCCCACGTCAATTGCTGGATTTAGGCTCTGTCCAACGTCCATTACTATATCTGTGCTTAAAACCTGATCAAAAGAAAGAAAAAATGATAATAATAACCTGTTTAATGTAGAAATTATGAACCCTGTATACTTCATGGTCACCAGTTAAACAGTCCACTTCTACCACCGAAACAGCTGCTCCACTAGTATAGTACAAATAATTGTTTTCCGTGCCTTGATCTGTTGTTGTTCCTATAGTGTGATTTCTACGAACAAAACATAAGTAATTAATTTTCATGGTTACCAAACATAATTTTATTATTATTATTCCTTTAATTTAATAATCAAAATCAATAAGTCGTGTACAAAATAAATAATTAATTGGCGATTGATGAGTATTAACAATCAAAGATTATTTTTTTTTATTATCTATAGTAAGCCATTGTACAATATACGCATACACGTTGATATGCATTGTACATTGATATTTTCAATATGTTTCATATCATATAATATGAAATTTTTTACATCCTAAAAGTTTTCATTTTCATTAACTTCTGAGCATGACCTTCATTTAAACTCGATATGTATGTAAGAAGTGTATAATAATATTTATTAAATTTATAAAAAAATACATATATTTTTTAATTTTTTATTCTTAAGTCCAAATAACATAATATAATATTAATACCTAATACAACACATACATATAATGGCGATATTAACAGGTAAATGACTTACAAGTTTATATTATGTTGAACGAATTTATTTTGTTTATTGAATCATAATTTTATTACTAATTATATCGAGTTTAATGTTTTTAAAAAAAATCAATGACACGTGTATTACTTAAAAATAAACAATGAAAGCGACACTAAACTTACGCGTAAAATCCTGAAGCACACAAGTTTACTTTTTCAAAATACGCAGTCTTCACCCATTCAGCCCACGAACCTCCAGGATTCCTCTTCTTGATTGGTTCTAATCTAGCTTTAACAATCTCGCAAGCGTTCTACAGCACAATCGTCACAGCGATAATAGAACAATAAATATACACAATAAATTTATAGTATAACATATAAACTATGACAAAATAGATATAAAATTCATCATCATTGTTTTTTAATTATACATTAATATTTTTTTACTTTCCCTACACATCTTAGTTCTCTAACTCTAATTGTTTAACATTTTTATTATTTTACCATCATTATTATATATATATATATATATATATATGGGTTTGGAAGAAATTCGCATGCTATATCAATTATGATGTTACCTTCCTATCACTTTTGTCGTAATGTAAACAAAAAAAATAAGCTATGCAAATACTTGCGTCAGCAGCATAGCCAGAGAGGACTAAGACCATAATAGGGCTGTAGCCCTTCTCTAATCATCGCGTTAATTAGATTAAAATTTAAATCTACTTTCAATACTCAGTAGCTAATATATTGTATCTAAAATATTACATTTTACCACGGTATCTGCAACATACCAAAATTACGAGGAATCCTAGTTGTTAAGTCTCCTCTAAATGATAAATTATCCTCCAAAAAATTTCAGACTATTAACAAACGTGTACATAATATATTATATATACTCACGAGAACGGCCATCCCGTTGAGGTCAGAGCTAAAACTGCCTGCAGTCGGAGACGCATTGGCTATTTTGTCAGTGCTGGTATCTTTAATATGTATCGACTCAGCGGGTATGTCCAAGGCTCTACTGGCCACTTGAATCATTTTTGTGTGTAATCCTTGGCCCATTTCGACGCCACCATGCGCCAGGAGTACGGATCCGTCAATGTAAACGAGCAACAATGCACCAGCTTGATTCAAAAACTTCGAACCACCCGAAAACCCGATACCGTACATTGTGGGTACCCCTGCGATACCTCGTTTCTTCCATCGGTTCATTCTAAAACCGTATTATTTATAAATGGTTTACGGTTGGTGAAAAAATTGTAAAAAAAATAATAGAAGAATTCCAAAGATGATAATTTATAAAAAGTAAATGTAAAAATAATTAAAGCAACTATCAGCAGCTATACAGATAATTTCAATTTGTTTAATTCTAATAATTACCTACTTTATAATAAAAAGCAACCAAAACAGTTCATAATATCATAACTAAACTTAAATATATTTCTTGATTATTTAATTTAATGTTAAAAAAAATATTTTACAAATAAAACATATTATTGTCCATCTGTTATAACGAAAGCAATTATAGCACTTAATGGTGTTGTCAAAATTTAAAAAAATCCCCGTGAACTTTAACTTAAACTTGAGTATTGAGTAAAATTATTGTTATAAATAAATTTCAATAATATGAGTCAGTGGTGCGTTAGCTAGATAATATAATAAAGTAAGTATTGAAAATCATCTGTTTAATAATATATTGGGTATCTCCTGTTCATTTATAGAAAACTACAAATTAAATTTTTTTTTAACTATAATTAAATAATTTGATTATTCTCATTTTAAAGTGTGGTATACCAAGGGCATCTTTTTTACCAAACAATATTCATTATTTCAAATCTATTAATATTTTTGAAAATATTTTTATTACGTAATTTTCAGTCGAAATAAAACAAATTCATTTTTAAGATTACTATATTTTTTATCGTTGTATATTTAAATTATTTTATTTTTCTGATTGACTACATACATTTTTAATATTTTTTGAAGTATTTTGGTACATAAAAATCTAATTTCAAATGATTAGTTTATGAGTTATAAGTATTTAAAGTTCGGTTAACTGGAGTAGTAGACCATGTTGATCATATTTTGCGGAGTATACCCATACCATTTAATTCTACTTAAAAATTTTAAATATAATTATAAAATAAATCGTAAACTATTCGTTTGAATTTGAATTTTTAAGTAGCAAAATACTTCAAAAAATATTTTACTATAGAATATGAAATTGAAAATTTATATTGTCTTTAAAAAAAGTAAAAAAAAAATATTTAAAAGATTTTGACTGGAAATTAGACAAGAAAACTATTTTCAAAAATGTTAAAAAATATTTTAAAATAATGAGTGATGTTTGACGAAATAATCACTCTTTATATCTATTATGTCAACGCGTGAGGTTTCATTTGCATTTCATGTCACTGGTAGAGGTTTGTAAGAATATAATATTAATTTATAATCTTAACTACACATAACTCATGCAAGGTTTTTATACAGCTGTTATATATATATGTGTGTGTGTGTGTGTGTGTGTGTGTGTGTGTGTGTGTGTGTGTGTGTGTGTGTGTGTATTATTATTATTGTTTGTTTTATTAATTATGTTTATACAGTATTTCAATTAGTTAGAAAGTCAATAAAGTTCATGATGCAGCACAATTTAAATGTAGTTTGTTAATGTAATATAATTGTAAATGACCAATAGCCTCCCTTTTACTAAGATTGTAATTTTTACTGACTTTCCAATGAATGAACACATTCTATTATAATAGGTATAGCAGTATAATATGCGTAACACGTGTAACTATAATACAGGTAATGAATACCTGTTGAACTTTTCAATTTCATTAGACTTCAAGGTATATTTTGATCTTTCCAATACTTCATCCCAACAATTTTTTGCGGTAAAATTAGATATTAATTGATTATAATGAGTTATATGCCCGTTTACGAAGAAATTCTTTGCTCTCACTGCATTTGAATCGATATTCAGTTCTTTAGAAATGTGATCGATAATCGATTCCGCGAAAAACATTCCTTGGGGTGCACCAAATCCTCTAAAAGCTGTATTTGATGGTAAATTTGTAGCACAAATATATCCCGATATTCTAACATGAGGGATATGATACGTGTTTGTTAAATGAGAAACGCATCTATCAATTGTCTATAAAATAGAAACATAAATATAACAATATTATAATCTAATAAATTAGTTATAATAATAGTATGTATATACTCAATAAAAATAAAAAAATGTTTAAGTACTTACTGCTGCAGACAAATCTCTGGAACATCCAGCATTATTATATATAGAAACGTCCAAAACCTGAATTTTTCCGTGTTCGGTAAATCCTACACGATAGTTACATAAAAATGGATTTCTACCACCAGTGATTAACATGTCTTCGTGTCTATCTAGCATACATCGTACTGATTTTCCAGTTCTAAAAAAAAAAAATAAAATATTTTCTAATACTAAATTTTCCATCCATGTAATCTTACTTTACAGCAGCTACTGCACATGGCACTGCTATAGTAAATGCTTTAGTTTCTTTACCACCAAAACCACCACCAAGACGTTTTGTTTTGCAAACTACACGATTTTCCGGTATGTCTAAGCAATTTGATATACATTCCTGATCAAATAAAATGTTAATAAATAATTTTTAAACAAATTTAAATTTTTATTTTAATTGTGTATCAAGTTTTAACTAAATAATAAAATAATCGAGATTTTTTTAACATGTGACACAGTGTACCATACATATATAAAGAATTTAGAAAAATATTTATTGATTACCTACGTCCAGTATTATACAACTTATTACCATTCAACTTAAAAAAAAGTATTGTCAATTGTGCCATTTAAAAAAAACAATAGCATGTACTTATATTATTAAAAAAGTAATTTCATTTTTGTTATTAAATTAACTAATGTAATAATTGATAAAGATTATTTGTTTTAGGTTGTACTATTTTTATTTTATATTTTTACTTTTTATTTTTATCTATAAGTTTACAATAGTATTTATTTTTTTTAGTTTATAAAAAATAATGTTGTTATCGGATTTGATTGTACTTAATACTTAAATAAATTATAAATGCTAAAGGTATAAATGCATAACATAAAATATTGGTTAGGTATTTTAAAATGCATAATTATTTAAAATAATAAATACATAATACATACATTTTTATATCATATGTTTTAATAATTCTAATTTTTATTTTTTTATTTAAATACATACATATATAATATATAATTAATGTTTTAAAGTACACAAATAATATTATTATAGCTTAATCTATTTTGATAATTGTAAGCTTTCAATTTCAGGATATAGATATTAGGCAATTAAATTGAATTGTAATTCATCAAAAATATTTAATAACATGATGCATATTTATTTCTTTATTATATTTTTATAACATATTAATTATTATGCTTAAAGTTATTATTTCTATAAATATTTAATTATTATTTAAAATAGGAAGCAATTCGAATTTATTTTAAAATTTAAACGTAATATTTTAGTTTAAAAATAACTGCATTTTTAAAACAAAAAAAAAACATAAACGATTTTATGATGTATAATGTTCGTATAATTATACCTGCAGTTCATTTGGTGATTGTGTTGAACTTATTATTTCTATCTCATTATGTTCATTTATTGGTATTGCTATACAACATTGAGTTTCTAAATAAAAATGATCTTGCCCACCAGTTCTTAAGGTACCGTTTAAACTATGGTTTGACTCTTTGAATCCTTGATCAATACATCCTTTTTCCAAATAGATACACCGGCCATCATAATACGATTCACTTTTAATAGCTTCCTGTAAAAATTTACAATCAACAAAAATATCACATAAAATCTAAATTTATTCATTCTGTTGATTACTATCAATTTGTCTGAGAATTATTATTTATAAATTTATTTATATTCTTTCAAAAGTCTATAATTTTTTTATCTAATCCGGTTTATTTTTAAAATTATTTCTGGTCAAGATTTTATTCACTAGTTCACTTATAGTATCGCAGTGGCTTTTTATATGAACAAAACAAGTAGACAACTATGATTATGTGTATGACATACATCATATTTTTAATTGATTAAATTATCATAATGATTTAAAATTTTACATACATCGATGGTAATTATTGGTTTTAATTCTTCATACTGAACATGGATTAATTTAACTGCTTCCTGCGCGATGATTGGATCTACAGCGACTAATCCGCAGATTATTTGACCAATATTTACCACCTAAGAAATAGATTTAATTTTAATGTTCGAATCTCGAATTATAATACTTTAAATTGATTATAGTACTTTTTCTCTAGCAAATATATAGTCATCTTTGATTGGCGTTATGCCGACCATATTTCGAATTCCTGGTAGATCTTTTTCATCAACTATGGTCACCACACCAGGTTGTGATAAAGCCTCGGTATAGTCTACACTTATAATTTTAGCATAAGCATGTATAGACGTTTTAACGGCTAAATAAAGTTCGTCAGAACGACGAGGTATATCGTCACAATACACCGCTTCACCTATGAAATACATATATAATACTATATAAGCAACTTTGAAAAATATTATATTTTTTCATAAAAAAATGTTTTATCATTTGATTGTAGGTACCAATATTATAGGTATTGTATTTTATTGTGTACAAATTTTAAATATAATTTTCTTGGTAAAAGTAAAGGGTACTAATATTTAATTTTATTAATTTGTTGTATATTTATTTACTAATGATGTGTTACCTGTAGTTTGTTGTATAGCTGATTTATGAACTAATGGTTTACCAACAGCGTCATTTGAACTTGGAAAATTTGCGGCTATATTATAGTATTGTGCGTACTTAGAAATATGTGTTATAGCATTTTTGTCATTAATTAAATGTTGAACATCTTTCATTGTCGAACTTAATTGATTGCACACGTAAAGATAAAATTTAAAAAATAGGCTAAAAAATATAATTACTTGTTTAAAATATATATACTATAGCAAAAATCATTGTAATAATTAAATAATTGATCACCTTAGAACAAGACTTTTACGATAAGTCACCATTCCTCCGGGGGCATTTGATGTCAGAGGTAAGTCTTTAAGTAACTCTAAATATACACCATCTAATAAAGACTCTGACCATTCACTGTTAATTATTAATGATTTAGTTTTTTGAGCAATAACTGCAGTGGCTGACATTCCACCAAAAACTATCTCTGCGTCTTTTATTATATTATTTGACATCTCTACATAAAACGCAGCATTTACCAAGGCTATGTCATCTTCTTTTCTTCTTGATTGTTTAATCGATTTAAAAAATGTGTTCTAAAACGATTTTGTTAATTTTTTTTAATAACTATGAATTAACTATTATTGGACGTCATATAATTAAATAATTACATCAAATGCTTACTTTCTTCGTAAATGGAATAAATAAATTTATCACAACCTCATCCAGATGTAAAGCATTTTGTCGATAACCTGTAAAAAACGTATTGTCCATCTTCAAAAATCTTATTCCATTTTCTAGAAATAACATATTTATTGTAAAATTAATTAATTTATTTATAACATTTCTATATTTTTAATTATAAAATTGATTATTATACGTTTACTCTGTACTTTTAGTTGACAACGAGCAGCTAAAAATATTGGATTTAAATCTGATATAGGACTTCCCGTTATAATATTCCCGGCTATACACTAGAAAAATGATAAATGAAATTTAGAATTATTATTTAACATCCATACTACTATACTTAATTACAAATAATAGTTTTAAAACAGATAGGTACACTTACAGCAACATTACGAATCTGTTTACTTGCAAACCAGGGTATCATTTCTATTATGGATTTTATTATTTTAATTTTATAATCTGACAAATTATAATTATCAAATTAAAAACTGGTATATTTATAATGGTGTATTAAATTATTTAAACATCTTACCTGGCAAAATATCAATTAGTTTCTTTAATTCATTTTCTAATTTATCAATAGTTACCGCAGCTCCAACAATTAATCCTTTTACACATTTTTTAATGATGTTTAACTCTGACACCTTATTTGGTTGTATCATTACAGGATACTGACAATTTTTAAATTTAATTTCAACTCCTATTTTTGAAATGATATTAAAACATTAATCGTGCAGCTATATATATTTTCATATTTATGTACTTTACCAACTTCCGTATTCCCGACAATTATCCGAGCATTGGGATACTTATGTTTAAGTTCCAATAGTTCCAAAAGTGATGTTGGTCTATACCACGTAGTCTTTTTACCTCTAAATATCAAATATTCTTTGTCGAACTCATTTGTAAGCTACGCAGATATGTTAAATTTACTTGTATAGTTAATAATTAAACATATATTATTTTTGTTTCTCACTACAAGTTCAGGTGGAAAAATTGGTTCTTGAGAAGGATCATTTGGTAAGAATTCAGATGAATTTGACATGTCTTCATTAACATTTTCAATTGTATTAGTCTTCATACAACAGTTATTTCCCAACGAACATCCATTAGAGATTTTATTACAAGTAGTCAATGTCATCAATCCTTCTAAAATAGGTCTATAACCTGTACATCTACATAAGTTTCCTGAAATATAATTGTTAGCAAACAGTCTGAACGTTTTAATTTAAAAAAATTGAAACTACCTTGTAAAGCAATTTTTAAGTCGTTTTCATCAGGTGTTTTTTCTAATGATCTGAGCATGGCATATACAGACATTACAATACCAGGTGTACAAAAACCACATTGTGATCCATGGTTTTTTGCTATTAGTTCTTGAACAGGGTGCAATCTTGTTTTTGTGTTACCAATGCCTTCAACAGTTATTATAGCACATCCATGTAAACTGACTACAGGACACAAGCAAGCATTGACAGATATATGTCTAAAGTTTAGTTAATTAAAGAACTTTAATCGTTATGTATAATGTATAAAATGTACACACTATTTGTATTTATGTATAATGTATAAAATGTACACACTATCTGTATTTATGTATAATATTGATTTAAATTGTTTGTTCATATTATTCTAGTAGATCAAAGGATACATTGGAGATTTCTTAATGTGATCATATTTTGATACCATTACAGTACAAGCTCCACATCCTCCTTCGGCACATCCTAATTTAGTTCCACATAAACTCACTGGAGTAGTAAATTTAAGGAATTTTTAATTAGCATCATTTATTGATGTTTATGATAGTGATATGGCGTTTTCTTTTAGATTCTGAGCCATGCGATGGATATATTGATTTTACAATGATATGTATGTTTTTTGTGGGTACACAATGAGTTGTCGATGAAATGCTTAGGTTTTGGATATAAAATTGGATTTAGTTTATACTTTAAAGAGATCACACATAAAAATGCTCAGTACTTATTTTCATAATTAGAAAAGACAAACAAAAAATTAAGGAAAAATGAGAATTTTTACACAAATCCAATTTAAAACAAAATCGATTTATTTTTTATTTTTTTTTGTGATTCAAAAACGATTACTCATAGATAGACCAAATGTTTATATCATCATTTTTATAATACGATAAAATTTTCAACATTTTTTAAATTCTTTTGAGCTATTTATAGGCATTGAAAATTTGTGGGGGTTTTTGTGAGGGGGGGGGGGTTCTTTAAATGCCGATCAAAAATTATTTGTTGGGCCCAAAATTCTTGAAAATTTAATATAAGATCCCATAAAAATTATTTTCATATCAGTTAAAAAATATTAAAATCATATTATAGGTACAGTTTTTTTTTTTTTTAATGCATTTTAAGTTAGAATTTTCACAAAATTTGACAAAACCGCAAAAAAATACCAACTATTGTGTAGTAAAAAATTTATAAAAATTTCCTTTTTATATCTAAGTTTTGAAAATTTGATTTCATACTAAAAACATTCAATTTATAAAAAAAATTATTTTTCATAGATATTTTAAGTTTAAATTTGGATGAAATTACTTATTTAAATGATAAAATATTTTTCTTGGAAACCTAAAACTTTTACGTAATATATCATAATAATTATGAATTTTTTTATGCACAATAACATTTTTGATTTATTTTTAGATATTATCTTTATATATTATGAACCTGTTTTTACTGTTTTATTGTATTTACAGTAAGATGTTATTAAGTTTTGAGTTACATAGGTTATTAAGTTATTATAGGTTGATAAAATGTGGTATAAATATAGTATTATAATATATTTTTTTTATTATTATTAAAAGGAATTTTTACAATCTATACTGCAAGATATGATAAGCAAATAATTATAAAACGAAAACTATACACACCAATGATAAATATGACGAGGGAGACTATCTAGTGATAGAACCTAACATTATTTTTATTATAATAATTTAATACTAATAAAATAATAAGTGACTTCAATAGTTATGGGTATCAAAAAAACAAATATAGTGATATAGGCTAACAAACCATTTCGCTCAGAATCTTTTTTCGTACCTATAACATTGATGTATAATACATCATGTATCATTGAATTCATATACACCCATAATAGTAATCCATTTGACAACTAATAAACAGCAAAGCAGTACCCACTTTCCAATCTTATTTTTTAAATTAAGACAATATTTTAAAAAGGATACATTTATTTCTTAGATAGTAAAGTAAAGTCCAATGTGGATCAGCTTTATCTTCTACAACCTGTTTAATAAAGTTCAATAAGTTTTTATTTTACAAAGTTCAATTTAGCTAATGTAAATATATTTAAAAAGTAGATAGACTTATATAAGTAACTAGTATATAGTAAAAATTGATCAACCGCTTAAAAAATATTTTTTTTTAAATAACAGTGTTTCATCTTCATATATACGTATGTAAAAAAAAACAATATTTATAACTCTTAAATAAATAAAGAAAATCACACAATATATTAACATTCTATATAACAGTTAAAAGTTTAAATTCAATATATAACTATTAATAACGAACTCATGATATACTGCACTGGTTACTAGTTGTAATGTTGCATATATGAAATAATAGAAGACAATCTAATATATTTATTTTCAATGAAATAATATTTATAATGGTGTCACAACGTAAAATATAATTAAATTATAATTCAAAATTTAGAATATTTTAATATATTCGAATAAAAAAACTATAAATAATATAGATATTTTATACATAAAAATCCGTAAACTACGATTTTTGTTTATAAATAGTGATAGGGTATTAATCCAAAATATTTAAGTAATGTATTGATTCAAGAATTTGTGATTATACTCGCAATAAATTTATTCTTTAGTGCATGGTAATTCTAAATTCATACTTATTTAATTTTATGTTTTCAAATTGGTTTTCATTTTGTCTATGACTAAAAAAATAATTGTTTATCTGTACCTTTTTACCGTTGACAAAAAATATTAAAGAGGATGTAATATTTTTCATAGTCAGCTTTTGTATAAAAACTCCGGACTAATGTACAATTTCTTGATTTGGATAAACTAAATTCAAATTACTGTTGTAATATTAAAAAATAATCTTAATTAATAATAATTCACTTGTACGGTTATTACATAAATGCACTTCATTTTATTGAGAGCTGTAATTTATAATGGTTTTTAAAAATATAATATTTAAAACTGTAAGGCTTCGGAAACCATAAAACCATAATTTTTAAAAATTAAAAGATACGTTATCGATTTCATTTATTTAAATATAATACGTTGATGAAATATAATATCTTGTGTGAACAACATATTTTTGAGTTTTATGGACACTTCCCCATAAGAAATTTTCCCGTCAATACCTTTCCCCATACGACGTTTTATCGTCCTTTATATTAAATTGAATTGACTTCTATATTTTTACTATATAAAACATTTATTGTTGTATATTTTTTGTTATCGGTACAAAACCCTAATAATACGCCGGTTAAGTAATAATCAACACACATTATGGATTATCTGTAATATTAACTATGATTTAGACGGCAATGAAGATAATAATCTGATAACGGGTGTGTAGTCGTCAGTCTGATTTTGATGTTAAATTAATTTTGTTTATTGTTATAACGCGTTATTTTAATTTAATTCATAAAAAGTTTTTACTATGTCTATAAATTACGTGAAAGTTTAAGTGAAAAAGACTTACTAGTGTACTTGGGATACATTTTTGAAAAATATTGTATGAAAAAAGAAAAAACTTATTGGAAATTATTCAGATACAATACTGATATTTGCCGAGGAAGAGTACATAAAGATGAGCATAATCATACACCGAATGGTGAAAAAATTGATATTAAAAAATGCATTTCCCAAATAAAAAATCAAAGTGAGTCAACTCCACAACTAATTGACAATTGTTACTCAAATGTCATATTTTTCTCAAACATAACATCTACCGCTTTACCATCAATTAATGCAATGAAAAAAGTGAAAACAATTTAACAATAAGACATTGACAAATACACTTAAATCAAACTGGAACATGTTATCGGAATTAATTTTTTTTTAACCGTATAATATTACCTTCAACAACGAGAAATCCCTATTAAATAATAACGGCATGGTCGCATGAATGACAATAATAGAATATTATATTTTCAAAAATAATTATTTAATTATGTTAGCGTCTAAGTCATTGTGGTTTATAGATGGTACGTTTAAATCATCACCGCATTTTTTTACTCAAATTCTATCTATACATGCAATAAAATATAATGCGGTATTGCCATTAGTTTTTATTCTTATACCTATAACATAAAAAAAAAGTTAAATTTGAGTTTACCGAGTATTTTTGATTTTAGGAAAAAAAGTCCAATTAGTATAATGACTGATTTTGAAAAAAGACTAATTCCAGAAATACGTCAAAAATATACGAATGATGCAGATTTTGCTTTAAAAATAAAACAGCTAATGGCTTTAGCTTGTTCCTGTGTCACATATACTTGAGAAATTTGAAAAATTAATGTCCCGACAGTTTTTTGTAGACAATTATTAGGAGACCAACTAAAAGAAATAAACGATGACCTTCGATGTTCGATTTAAAATTATGGAACCAATATGATACTACACAAGCGAGTATGTCAAAAACAAACAATAATATTGAAGGTTGACATAAAGCATTTTCGTCTTTGTTAGCTGCTTCTAATCCTACCATAGTCCATATGGCGACTTATTGAGGTTTTTAAAAAAAGAACAACGTTTAACTGAAGTACTAATTAATCAATTTATCACTGGACAAAAACCTCCAGCAAAAAAAAATAAATATCAAGATGTTGCTAGACGTATAGAAGATATTGTGTCCACATATGACGAACGTGATCTAGATGAGCACCTACTTAATTGAAATCGTTCATAATTTAGAACTACAACATTAAAATATTTGATTGTAATTATTATTAAGATTTTTAAATTTTATTATCCTTACAAAATAATATAAATATAATATGAATGGGTAAATGTATCGGACGGGAAAATGTATTACGAGGAAAGTGGTTACGGGGAAATGACAAACAGGGAAGTGACCCGATACCTATTTTTAAAACTGACAACTAAGAACTTGTTTTTGTGTACATCAAAATGTATAAAAGGATTTATTATTATATTAATAGTAAGGTCAATGATGCATCGAAATATAAAAATTATAAAATTAACTGTTCCCAAACGATTTAGAAAATCTGGAATACGGCTACTAAGTAGAGATATATGTTTTAATATACCTATTGTGATTTATTTTATTATAAAATTTTTTAATTACGTATTATAGGTATAATTTAATAATAATAAAAATACATTTTTTTTTTTTACTTATGAAATTAAAATGTGATATAATTTAAAAAAATATTATACACGTCGTACGCGTGTTTCCAATTAAGATAAGTAGTGATTTAAACACTAGTCATGTGGGGCCATTATATAGGATCTGTTTTTCAAAATTAATTAGACAAATCATACTATAAAATATAAAATATATTATTTAAACTAATTATATCAGTACAAAAGCAATGTAATAAATAAATAAATAAAAATAATTATAAAACTAATTTTAAGATGAATAAATTATTATTTGACATATTGCTTTAATAAATGTCTTGACAATATTAAATTGTTTCATTTAAGGATTCATTTTCATTTACCAACGAAACTATGGAAGAATTAGGTTTTGTAGTTTCTTCTTCATATTCATCATCGCCCTCTAATAATAAATCTTCGGACACTGTCGAAGGTGTAGTTGTTGTTGACTTAAGAAGTAATAAGCTAGGCTTAGGAGGTACTAACCCCACTATCTCAACCTATAAAAGAATATATTATAAGGTAGGTATAACATTGGTAAAATAATTTAAAGCATATCATATTTTTAATTAATAAAATATGTACATAGTATCAAATTTTATTTAAATTTTCAAACCTTTCAATACATTTTGTAATCCCTCCCCCTACCCCTTTAAAAAATAACAAGAATTTATAATTTAATGAATGATCATCGTAAACAAGTTTTTATTCATTAACATAGTTTTATTCTTCAGAATGTCGATATTATTCACATATCCAACTTATTAAGCTTGGAATAAAACGAAGACATTTTCAGTTCTTCTTTATTAAAAACGAATAATACATTTTATTACGTGAATTGATTTACTATCTTTATTAATATACCTACTAATTAAAATACATTAAATTATATAAACAACAAAACGAACATAAATTTATAATACATAAAAAAATAGCATATTTAAATTTATATGTTGAAATAACATTAAAATTTTACTTAGCTTTCATTTTAAAATTGTTTGTATTTTGTTCTCCCCTTCCTAAAATGGGCATCCATGTTTATATAAATCTATTAGTTTATACCCATTTAGTTTTTCCTTATAGCTATAGTTAAGTTGTGATTTGGTGGCTTACTAAAACATTACCTTTTTTTTATCTACTTCACAATTTCGTCCTATGTATCCATCAGCGCAAAGACATCTATAATTTCCATCTTCTTCTGGAAGACTTACACATGTAGCTCCGTTTTGACATGTGACATTGTTAGTTTCACAGTATTTCAATTCTAAAAAAAATTAAAAATAATTACTCATAATCCTAAAAATGGAGTTAATTAAGCTGTTATTTGTATTTAAACACAAATATCTACCTTGGTCGCAGAGCATACCACCCCAGCCCGGCTTACAATTACATTCCCATGGACGGTTACACGTACCATGAACACAGCCTGGGTATGCGAAACATTGGGTACAGTTCTTACCCCACCAACCTACTTTGCACCTATAACCATCAATGAATTAATGTTTTATTTTGTAGTGTGTAAACTAACACAGATATTAATTAAATACATACCTGCATTCATTTGGTTTACGACAATACCCTCGATCTCGATGACAACCTTCAGAGCATACAGCTGTAAAAAAATATATTCAAGATAGAAAACCCCGTTTTTATATTACACATACGTATTTTACTTACGTATCTGACATAAAATTCCTTGCCATCCCTTTTCACATTTACATTCTAATGGTTTTGAGCATGTACCATGCATACATCCTGGTAATGGTTGACATTCTTTGCAGAGATCACCAGTCCAACCTAAACGACACCTGCATTATTTCAACAGATACAATAATATAAAAAAAAAAACATATATTAATACATCTTGTGTTTATTTAAATAAATTAGCAACTAACCTTTTTAATAGAATTTTCGTATATTTTATGTATAACAGTTCGAATAATTTTAACTTGCAAGTTACATATTATTTTCAATATATAACTTAATATCATAATTTAAAATAGCCATAGTTATAGTTAAAACTCGAAAACATTAATAATAATGCAATTTAAATATTTTTTAGAAATTAACCAATTAATTGAATATTTATTAACACATCATAACATTAATAACATAGATAAAAAGTATCTACATAAATATTATATTTTTAAAAATTTTGTTGATAAATAAATTTTATCTACAGAAAATTATTTTCCATTTAACATTTTTTCTAAATTTTTGTCGATTTTTGCAAAAAGAAATATTTAAAATTCAAATACTTGAAATTAATATAATTTAAAAAAGTTATTCATACGTTTCTTTAAAATGTATAGATAATAAATGGTTTAGCTACACCACACATAAGTAAAAATAATTATGCAAAGTCAATTAAGCTTACCTACATTCTCCTGGCCAGTCACAATACCCTTTACTCGGATGACATTCTTCGTGGCAAACCGCTATTAATACGTTGCGCATAAATAAAACATGTAAATTATTTAGATAATTTTAATGCACCGTCCACACTCTTCTTAACTTTCAATAAAAAATCATCATTACGTTCTGAACAGAATATGCCGTCCCAGCCTTCTAAACACTTGCATTCGAAACTATTGTTGCAGTAACCATGTTGGCAGCCGGGCAATGCTATACACTTGTTGCACATTTCACCATAAAAACCTAAAACAATAACATCAATTTATTCGATTTTTATACACTATTTCAATGTAACACCAAGATTTTTGTTGACTATTACTCACCTAACTTGCAGCGGCATTCATATGGCCGTTTACAGTAACCTTGAATTGGGTCACAGCCTTTTTTGCAAATTGGCACATCACAAAGATCACCTATCCACCCGGGTAGACATTTCATGTCACCATTATCGTCGCAAATGTAATGACTTGATTCATTTTGCGTTGCTGGTGCTTCGCAAGCCTATATTGAGAATGTTAGATACATACCATTTATAAAATCAAACTCCGATAAATTATATCGAAGCTCATTTTGAACGGAAGTATAGTTATAGTTATAGTCATCAAAGTTATTACTTATTAGAGTATCAAATGCAAAGAAAATATTATAATTATAATGTATTTTATTTCAAATTAATTTTTTTATTCATTATTATTATAAAATATATCGCTACCAAGTACCAAGCACAAACTATATCAATAATTTTTATGAAAACAGTGATCTCATTCTATACTATAATTATTTTATATCGTTCGTAATAAATAAAAAATAACAAATCATAAATAATAATAACAATTAATAACATAGATCGTGTAATAATAGGAAAAAAAAATATCAATTATTTGTTTTATCGATCTCAATTTATTAGGCGTATTAAAAAACGAAATTCAACCATAAATACAATCCCAAATCTAGGACTAAATTGTATAACTTCCTTCTGAATACATTGGTAGAATTATAAATTATTTTTATAGTCTTATATGTAAAAGAAAAAGTGTCTGACAATAAAAATATATTTAGTACCTACAATAAAAGATATTTTTAACAATATTTTAAATTTTGTTATCAGTTATTTATTAAAAGATAAATAAAATAATTTATGTAATAAATTTTAAATAAAATTCTTTAATCCATGAATATTTGTTTATCAGGGTCAAACGGTTTCATTAAAATTTCAAAAACATTTTAAATCAAGGGTAAATAAATGATGTATGCAAAGTAGATATAACTGTAATATAAATACTCGTAGGTGCCCTACAATTATAAGTAGGTGTATACACATGTAATAAATAAGTATACTGTTAAATGTTATTAATTTTCTACTCCACTACTGGTTTCAATCCTTAACTAGAATTCAAATAGAGTTGTCTATCAAGTTTCTATCATACACAATACAAACTATTCAGTTGTAAATTCTTATAAGTATTTAAAACATAAATATTCATGGGATTTTTTTTTTTTAGTTTCTTTAAATGATATATAAAATATAAATATCGAATCCCATTATACAAGCAACTTATTATTTTTTCAATCTATTTATTTAAAGATGAAAATTCTACCTTTAATATTTTTTTTATCACCTTGAAGAAATTTAATTTATTACATTTTATAATTATTATTATAAATTATATTATATAAACATTATATTGAAATGGTTATAATTAATTACAATAATGTTTTACGATTTAATTTGCAAATTTTTAATACATTTTAATAGTTAGTATGTAGGCTATCAGTTTACCGTTGCACAAAACCTGAGCGTTTTAGAACACCTATACACGAATATAACTTATATGATACACAAATCGACACTTCGGCTAACACATCCTTGTTTATATAGTGGGTCACTAGGCTAACAGATCGGATCACGGACTTAACTATATAAGTATATAGTCAACGTGACCGATGATAATCATAATTAGAAAGTCAGTATAAACCCTTACTGTTTCATTTAAAATGTAATTTTTTTTTAAAAATTAATTCTACAATAATATTGAATTATTTCCGTCTCACCAGTACTAAAATAATTAAACAAATAAGCAATTGAACGCTTCAAAAAAAAAAAAACAATAACATTATTTACTAGTTCACGATTTACATTTTTATGTAGTAGTAAAAACAGTTAACAATAAAATTATGAATTAAAATTATAAAAAAGTTACCGTTTTTATAATACTTCTTAAATAATAATAATTTTTACCTGTTTTTTCCATTTTGGTATATTTTTGGATGCGGCTAAAATCTTTGGAACTCCAAAAGCACATAAAGTAAAAAATACGACTAGGGTACGTCTATCGGTCATGTTGACCAAACGACGTCGTATCAATGCTTTCACCAGAACTATACTGACTCATCCGAACATCCGAAGCAACCACTTCCCATTTCTTTTTATAATTAGCATAAAAACGTGAGCGTTAGCTTCTTAGGTGCTCTCTGATATTGTTACAATAGCGGGGAGACAAAAAATACTTCAACAATAATAAAAAAAATTATTTACTATTACCAAAACAATAAATCAAAACCAATAAATATCTGATGTAGAATGTGTTATGTATCTTATGTGTTATAGAATAATAAAAATATTAAGTTAAATTTCTAATATTACAACAAAATATAACAAATCTTATTCTATAATTTATTCACACATTTATAAATTATACATAAAAACCATAAAAATGTTTCTCATTTCTAAATGCGTATAAATAAAAACTATTAACTAGAATATATAAATATACTAATAGGTAAATAAACATTTTTTTTTCTATTAACCTAAAAAAATATTCTCATAAATTCATTAATGTGTATACTTTTAAAATATGCTTATTATATAATATACGTATTACTTTAAAACTATTTATTTGTTATTTATACAATTAAAAAATTAATATAAAGCGTTGTTTAAAGAAGCTCATTTAACCAAATAAAAAAAATAAATATAAATTTAAAATAAACTTTATGTTGCTGATAGTGAACAGTTTCTCCAGTTAAATATTCAATTCTTTATTTAAATTATTTATTTTTTTCCTCAAATTTACTTATTATACTTTTTTATTGTAAATATTAACAAAAAAATATTATTTGATTTCTTTTAAGTTATCAGTATTCCAAAGTTGAATATACTTAAATCAGGTTGTAATTTATAGTATAAAGTAAATTATTAATCGTTGTATTATACATTTCTCAATAGAGTAAAATATATTAATTTAGTGTCTGAGAAATTTTTTGGAGTTTTTCAGGTTTACAACAAAATCATAGGAGTAGCCAGGTGGGTTGCAGGATATGTGGTAGCACCCCCTAAACAAAAATAAAATTGTTTACATACAACGATGAATAAAATATATAAGTACTTTAGTAATTTATTTTCGAATTTTTTAAGATCAACAATAGTATTGCCGTATTTGTCATAACGATGCCCCATAGAATCGAAAGTTGTAGTTAACAATCGTCGGACAACTATAGAAGTAATTTTAGATATTCCACATGACCACACCTAGTAGAGAACAAGAGAAACCTAAAACTAGAAAGACTAAGCATTTCTAAATTTTATATATAAAAATAAATAATCTTTATAATTTATTGTGGTTATTGAATTTGAAAAACATTTAGTTTGAAAAAATTACTTTATTAGATAATACTTTATACAATAGCGTACCAATAAAAAAAAAATTGAACTGTTTCTACAGCTTATCCACAAACTATTTGAAGTATTTCTAACGATTATGAGTGAATTATATTAATTATAATAAATATCAATCTTTTTTTTTTCATGATGCAGTATCAGTATTCAGTAGTATCACTACTACAGAGATAAAAACTATGATAGTATTACTTCCACCTCAATCTTCAGTTGTATTGTTTCTTGTACAATAATAGTAATCAGATAATTAAATAATATTAATGCGTAAAAATATATTCAATACATCATGGTCTGAATAAATATACAATATAAGTATTAAATTTCAATCCAACTTAGAACACAAAGCATTATATATTTAAGCCATTTTCAGGGGGTAGATCTAATTACACTTTGAATCTGAACAAAAATATATTATAAGCATTTATCAAAACGTTTTTGAATATTTTTATTCAAAGTTACATAAAATAAATGAGGGTTAAAATTGGGCGGCTTATTGATATTATTAATTTACAATAGCTTTTAAAAAACTTCATTAATAAAAATATTAAAATATACTCAGAAAATATTTTTTTAAATGAATGGATAATTGTATGCCATATGGATTACTGCATTTATACCTAATTATTAATTAATATTTTCATCGTATTATAATTACTTACTCCTTCAACATTATTTTAAAACCTTATCACCGAATCCTATAGGATTATGAAATTGGTTTCCAAACATGAAAACAAGTCTGTCACAATGTCGGAGAAGTTAAAAAAAGGTTCTAAACCCGCTGCCATTCACTGTGTAGGCTAATAATAGTAGAAAACTTTGTCAAAACTACCACTATCATTAATACGGAACTCGCAAGCAATTAATTTTCAGCAATATTTTCTACTAGTCAATTTTAAGAAATAGTGGTATACTGGTGTGTATTAAGAACATAACAATGAAATTAATGAGAATCTTAATGTCTCATTAACTCCGGTCCGACAAATTTTCGAGGATTACATGATGGATACTAATTCTGATTACTGATGTGATTTTTTTAAAACAATAACTAATGATCTTCCTTTAACTACGATACACAGAAAAAAAACGTAAAATAACTTATAAAATACTTTTTGATTTAAAAAATAAATGTTGGTGTTACCGACTATTAATTAATTAACAACACTCATTATTTTAATATATATCAAAATTTTTGAAAATATTTTTCTATTATAAATTTCAGTCAATGTATAACAACATTGTTTCAAAAAATTCGTTTTTAAATATTTTTATAATTATGAATTTTTAAGTTTCTTCAATGACCATTTACATTTTTAATTTTATAATCTGAAACAAAATATTTTTTGGAATATTTCGGTACATACAAATCAAAATGCATAAAATAAATAGCTTATTAATTATTAACTTATAAGTTATAACTTATTACTTATAAGTATTTAAAGTTTAGGGGAGTGAAAAGGTAGAGGAATAACCGCAAAATGTATGTCTACTATTTAAATTATCTAAAATAAATAAAATTTAAAACTAATAGTGTTGTTCGATAATAGTATATTATTCATGGGTTAATGGTAAAAACAATAGACACCGATAGTTACAACCATGTTTTAGCATTTATTGTGATCACATGACGTAATGTATATTATAATACAATAATTGTGAAATCAAAATAAAATCTGAGTAAAATAATCGTGTGTCTCACATAAAATTATGACCGTATTTAGTATTCATATTAACGTATCTATTATTAGCATTATTGCAATACATTATAAATTAATAAATAATTATTGTTTTGTATCCTCCATGCCTATAAGCTCTGAATAATTATATTAATAAATATCTAGGTTATATTTCTACTAGATTTTTTATTTGCAGTAGTATTATATTATAGCAAAAAAACGGAAAAATAATTCGATAAGATGATGGATAAAACCATAAAAACCAAAAAAACCAAAATTGTACACACTTGATGCTAAAGTACACAGTAATTATATTTGTTGACGCTGAATTTGTTAAATTTCCAGGTTTTTTTTTATGTTAGAACCTAGCTTTTAATATTTATTAATTATATTGTTAGTATTAAATATGTTATAATATTCTCGTACATTTATAAACCTTAATAATTATTTATTACAAAAGAGACTAAATTTATTATATATTATGATAAAAGTATGAAGATTCTTGACATATAAGTAAAACCCAGAATTTCGAGATTCTACCTCTATTGGTACATTTTATGGACCTGATCAAGATATTAATGATAATTAATTCAGTTAAACTCTGAATGATATTGTATACTGTATTTCGAATTGTTTCAAACAAAATAGTATATTATCTGTAGATAAGCAATTTATTATGGTAAAAATCCGAAATAGAAATAAAGAAATTATTTGTAGGATGAGATATCTGGTATAACAGTATACAAATTTGGGGCAATGCCGCTCCAAGTAACCAAGTAACATACAAAAAATTCAGTCATTCCAATCCATATACGCACTTTAACAAATTTTCTCTGTTTTGTTAGTAATAAATCCTTACACTCTGACCTAAAAATTAAATATGTAAACCAAGTTACAACAACTGCCTACCTTAAACTACATAAACAATTCAACACACATACTAACCCCAACATAAGACACCTTGCTTCACTCCACATCCCCAACAATCCTCCACAAGACTCAAACGAAAATGGATTAAAGACCTTCTCCATTAAAAACTATTTTTTTCTAAAAAAAAAAAAAATTTCCTTAAGTAGGTAGCTCTATTAGGAGCCCTCCTACATCGTGCCCAATCATGCTATATAAACCACCTATATCATTAATGCAAAATATTGTGCAAAATTTTGTATAGTTGTATATTTCTTATCAAATAAAAAAAAAAAAAGGATGAGATATCAATAAATAATTTATACTTGTTCATATCTAAGCCTTATTTACTTATTTTAATAATAAATATAAATGTATTTAAAAATTATCTAAAATATTTATTTATACTATAAATGGTGTAAAAATTACAAATTTTCTTAAACGTTAGACAAATTCAATATAATGTATAAGCTAGTCCTTATTATTAAAATTTAGATTATAATAAAACTAATAAATGAACATATCTATCAATAGGAATAATAAAATATTATTTCTTAGACAAATAACAGAATATAAATAATATATTTTGTATAGCTAAGAACTTAATGTTTTAAATATGTATGATTGATTTATCTCCATAATAATAAGTTGTAAGTAAAAATAACCAATATTGGCAACACTAGACGAGCCGGCCGATGAACAACGCCCCACTCCCTGAGGCTATTGACTTAAATTTCTATGTGACCGTAAAAAGATTAGTTTAATATAAAGTCTGCTCCTTTAATTTGTGAACTAATACACGCTGGTCGGTAACGTATATACATACAATACACATAATTGTATATTATACATTTTTGATATATACGTTTCATATAAAGCTTTGTGCTATATTTACACAATAACAAATAATAATTACTTAAACACACGCAATACCTACGTAAAATGAATCAAAATCACAACAAATTCGGATTTCAGGAATACTGATAAAATAGTATAAAAATATGGAATGTAAATTTAACACAATATGACGTACAATATATTTACTAAAAAGTTAATACAACATTTTATGTAGTATAAGTTATCTATTTAAAATTTATTTAGGCGTTCGCTTGGTACTTACCACTTGGTATAAGTTAATTAATATCTATTGTTTACCTACTTAAACGTATGTATTTGTCTTATTATAACATACAAACATTGAAACATCATTCTTTCAATAATGTAAAAATCATAAACATTATAAAATTATTTATTTATAATTTATTATGATTTACAAGTATTGCACTATCGCCATTTCTTAATTCAGAATTCTAGAATCAGCCTAAAATAAGAATGATTTGGCAACATTAATTGAACATATTACTTGAATCAAAATTATCTCTGGGGAGTTTATGTATCATTGGATAATTATAAGTTACAAGTGATCATAATAAAAAAGAATATGTATGTCTAATAAAAAACAATTAGTTGATTCTACTGACCTTTAAATTTTAATAATTATATTGTTTTAATTGTATTTAATAATAACTATAAAATTCAGATACATATTCACTATAAAAATCTATACCAAAACTAATATTGCGATTCAGACATTCAAAACAATAATATCAATATTAAATATTATCTTAAATCCCTAAAAAAGAATTTAAATGAATTCGGGCAATAACATACTTCTATATCTATATAATATGTATGTTACGGATTATAATAATCTAATAAAATAAAATTTTTAATTTTCTTTTGAATTATGTTAAAACAAATATTGTTGTTATATACTTTTGATTTAACGAATTTCGATGTAACGAACTTTCAATATACCGAACTTTTTGCTCAGTCCCTTGAAATTCGTTATATCGCGAGTTAAATGTATTCTTATAATACTGTTAATCGCCAATGGGTATCTAGGTTTATTACTTTTTATTATATACACCCTATCCCCTTAGAAAATATTTGGAACCACCCCTGTGCAAATTAGGTGTAATTTTTCTAGTAGAAATCATCCTTGATAATTAAATTTGAAACATTTTTATTGTTTCTAATAATAACATCAGACAAAAAATACACATAATTACATTTGGTATCTAAGAACTTATAGGCTCAGATTAAAGATCTAAAAATATTCAAATTGCATTAAATTTTAAAATTAAACTATTAATTTATTTTTATTTTCCTCTTTTTGTTTAATTATTTTGTTTCCATATCCAAATTATTCAATCCTTTAATACATATATATATATTATTATATTAAGCCAATATTATATATATACACATATCTAAATTGTTTTAGATGACAAGAATCGTGGAGATTTATATCGTGTAAAAGTATACAATGTTGGCATTTTTTTTTTAAATCATATTTTTTTTAGAATATTTAATAAAAATACATAATATGTAAATATACACTAATAAGCAAAATCTTTAAAATGTGCAAAGTAAAATGTTAAATTCCTTGTATCTTAAATCTATTTTTTTTTTACTTGACTCTATTTTAGGACCAATTTAATTATTCAAAATAAACATACAAGTACTAGAAATCCTTAATCCTATTAATATAATTTTGAATAACCATTAGGTACCTATGTTTATCGTTTCGCTCAGAAACAAAAACATAAGGTTTACTTTTACATTTTGAATGAATTTAGAAATAATTTAATTGATTTATAATCATGTAAATATGTATTTATTTTCTGTTGTATAACTTTTTATAGGAATCTTATAACCATAAACATTCAAAATTGCTTTTTTGTCTTTTGGAAAATACTGAAATACGTCAAGTTACATATTATAATACATCATGCATATTATATATACACTAAAAATTTCAAAAATCATAAAAAGTATTTTTATAGATAATTTAATAGCTTAATAGTAAACTATTTTATAATTATAATACATTTTTTTCTCATAATAGCTTTGAGTAGGTATTAAGACTCGATATTTTTATTCAAGGCCACTCACATATTTATTTTTATATTCCTACTAAATTATAGATTAGACTCTTTAATCTGTGTTCATTTTTGTTTTCGAGAGTAGCTAAATATTGTTCAATAATCTTATAAACACGATTATAACTTTTACATTAAGTTATTTTTTTAAATTTTTAGAATCAGATTTAGAGCTGTGAACATTTATTCCCTCCTCCTGTAACTATGATTGGTAATTTATTATTTATTAATTGAGGTGCAGTGATGGCATGCAACTATGCAAGGGTCAACCCGCCAACTCACCTTAAATTCTTAAATGCTTAGAATGAACAATATTTAGCCTGCCTTTCCATATTAAAATTTATAATTGATAAATATAAAATTTAATGTAAAACTATTTTAAAATTATTTAAGTTATTTATAAAATTTAATACTATAATTTAGTAGATAGAGTTTCTGATTAAGTAACCTTTTGAAAAAACTTTATACAATTTTATATTATTGCGTTTTTATTTTTGAATTGTGTATAAATATTAAATACAATAGTATTTAATCTTCATTCTGTAATATGATTTTGGAATTTCTACTCGCCACTTAACTAGTAAGTAGTGACTACACTCGGGACCATCATTATGATTGCGATGCCTAGAGCGAAGTAATTGCGAAACTTATAATAAAAATGTATGATTACAAATATCTTTAAAATACCTAATTTTTTTTACTATTCATAGTAATTGGTTTGACATTAACAAATAATTGTTTATCTTTTGGCGGAAACAAAGAAAATAGTATAAGTTGTTTTTAAATTACACAAATTAAGTAATAATAGCTGATATGAACTATAATAAAATACCATATCTAATACTTCAAAAACAATAAAATTAAAATGCATGGTACAAAAAAAGTTCTATAAGGTTTTCTGAAAGTATTACTGTTCTCCTTGGTTGAATGTTTGTCTGACTATATTTGCTCCATTATCATATTGTATTCCATCATGATGACCAAACAGTTATTTACTTATTAGGTTTATACAAAGTATATTACTACTTTATTTCTAATTAATTTGTTCGTTATTCTCTATGAGACATACAATTGTTAATAATGTTACCTATAAAAAATAATAATTTATAATTAATTATTGAAACCAATTTTATAATACTAAATACATACGCTTATTATTCTCGTATGTTTATTTAATATTAATTTTATATCATTATTTAATTACTAATAAAGTTATTTTCACTATGTACTTTCTAGATACTACTACTCTAAATTTTAAATTTATTAAGTAATAAGCTTATTATGTGTTATTCTATAATCTGTACAATGTATCTAATCGTCTTAAGGACATAATTATATTCATTTATGAAATAACAATATATATAAATATATAAAATACAAAAATAAATCTTCATTTTTTTATTTTGAATTGCAAGTCTAGGAACCATGAGCGTGATCTCCGATGACAACCCTGACAAGTGACTACACTATTACAATAGCCGATTGTTATTTTTAGTTAATAATTATTTATTTGTGTTTACTTTTTAGTTTTTAGTGAATAATTTGTATTTACTATATAAGATTCATGTTTTTGCATTACTCATAGTTTTATGTTTGTTAATTGTTACGATACCATTGTTATTGAAAGTTCTTATAACCCCAGACAGCTCTCAGGTTTAAAGGTTTAAAGTTCTGATGTCGTGTTTGTCAAGCTGTCTGGGCAATGCGATGCCGAACGAGACACAGTATGATTAATTGCGCGCAATGAAACAATTTTACATATACAAGATATATTGTAGATATAAATTGACAGTTATAATGAATAGTTATAAATTATGAAATATTAACATTAAATTATATAATGTGATATAAATGAATTAATGAAGTGCTATACATATATTGTCTTTTTCGACGGGGCGACACGGTCTTATCGGGCACTAGCCGGGTATCGGGTTGGCGACACTGACGCGTCGACGGTTCGTGACGGCAATTGCGAGTCTGCGCGCACGCCCCGCCGCGGCTGCCCGACGCCCTCCAATCACCATTAGTTGAGTTTGTCGGCCGGCTGCGGACGCTACGAAGTTTTTGTGTGTGCTGTGTTGTGTTGTTTTTATTTTATTTTTTTTACACCAGTGATGATGCTCTGATAATTATAAATTAGGCGAACGACAACGCCCGGATATATTGTAATATTATTCGGCCAAAGGATATTGTGTGTGCGATCTCTAGAAGTATACCTTTATACACCACTCCTCCAAACACGGAATATCATTTGATCGTCCGCGGTTCGGCACCAGGTAAGCGATATTTTATTATTATGCACCTAACTTTTCGTCGTAACCGTTTTATGCTGGCGTTTACGTCAAATCGCCAAATTTTATTTAGCGTGAAATATTCATACATACACTTGACCAAATGGCAGTTATAGTTATTTGCGAACTCACCGCCTCGTCGTTAGCCTTGACCAATATAACGATATACTATTTAATTTTAACGTTTAATAATATTATAATCAGTTCGTCAGCTCGACGACACCTAGACAGTATTTTAATATGTAGTATTAACCACCCAGCACCCGTCGTCTCATCGATCCGACACAATCGAATTTGCACATTGAAACTCGTTTCCGCCCGCCACGCAAGGGACAACTTCGAAGGGGGAATGGCAATATTTCCGTTAGCTAAAGCTGTGAAGAGGGTAGCACACTAGCACCATGCCACCATGGATAGATCGTTTTTATTATGTTTAAAATAATTTTTGCTCGCTTTTATTGTTTTGAGTATAATTAAATTATCGAATCACTCTTCTACTCAAAGCGATAAATTTTTGTACGTTGAAAGTGTTTGTGACGTTTGTGTACACTGTACACATTAAGCCTCAGCCATCTGACTTAAAGTCGTTCATTGTTATCGCGAAACCGAAGACAATTTGATGATAACAATTATATCTTTTCGGAGAATACAAGGGCGACTGAATTATGAATTTATTGTTTAGTGAAAACTTTTAACTTGAAAAAACTATAATTTTTATTAGGACCTACTTTACTTACAACAATGCTTGAACGAAACTTGTGTATCGATACTATTTTAGAACTGTGTTAGTGTGTTACACAAATACAATGCATGTTTAATGGTTTTGCAAAAGTCGCCCCCTTCGATGGGCGTCAATCATCTTCGGGCCAGTTCTCTATGTTCAATTTAAATCGTCCCACAGTGGTCTCGGATGTTTGTGTTCATGAGTTCCTTCCATGAATGAATTCCGTTTGTTTTAACGTTTATTAAGTAGGTATTAAAACAGGCGTTTCCGCTCGGAATTGTATGTGTTACCGATTACTGTTAATTGTACACTCTCAAGTTTTACAAGGTTAAACGTTAGTAGGTTTTATTTTCATTCGGAGCTTTTTCTAAATGTATAGTTATCATTTACAGTTATAAAATATTATGTAAATAAATGTTAATGAATGTAAAATCTAAATAGATAAAGAATATTTCATTTAATTATAAATCGTTCTCATTCATAAATTCTTTAAAAACCCATTAATTTTATTTGCTATCAGATATTCATAAATGTTTTATAGTATTTACATTTAATTGATTTGAATTTTGAACTCAAGAATATTTTTTAATTGTTGCGTTTTTAAAAAATATGTAGGTAGGTAACAGATAATTAATTTTCCATTAATTATTACAACATTACCAAATATTTTTCTAATTAATTATAGTTTAAATAATAAATATATCGACAATTATTTTAAATTAATATTAACAATAAAATTACTTAAACGAAAGATTTAAATATGTATAATATAAGTGGATATCACTACTTTCTGCCAAATTACAATCAATAAGTAATGCTAAATCATCCGCAATGGTGTAACTATTTTTGATTTATTCTTATGTCTTAGTTACATTATAAAATGTGTATATTTATTATTTATTGCAATATGTATATTCATAATCGACTAAACAAAATTTTTAAAAATATAAGAAAACAAAAATAAATAATAAGTAATTCAAAATTTTTGATATTATTTAAAGTCTTTTAGGTTCTAATTTTTAATATTTAGATAAAGACAATATTAAAATAACTTAATATATATATATATATATATATACCTAATAAATAACTAGCAATCAGTCAGAAATTCATCAGTTGCATAAATACAAATTTATGTGATTGTAATAATAATGGATAAAGTATTTAGTAAATATAATAAAAGAGTAGGTATATTACTTATTGAATTTATTTTCGCTAACAATAGAGCTAAATAAACTATTGTTCAAACATTTTTAAAAAGAAGTTAACAATGCCTTTAAATATTTACTGTAATATAAGTAGGTATATAAAATCAATCAAACAGATAGGTATGTTAGATTTTTAAAATAACATTATTTTCAGAATAAAATTGTCTACCCACTATAAATTTTTTCATAATATTTAAAAAAAAAACGAAATAAATTAACACTAAAACTGGGTGTGTCTTAGTCTACGTAACGTAGATAAATGGTCAACTTACTTTTATTAATCACGGACTCTTTCGATTAAAATTTCAGCAATACGTACCTATGAAAAAAATATGAAATTAATTATTATTATGTTAATTTTTAATTTACGAATATTAGTTTTAAAATATTAAATCTGCTAAGCTGTATTTTCTTCGTGTTTAAAAAATGTGTTGTAACCATTTGAAATAATATTATTCGAGATCGTGACATCATATCTTACTGGTGGGTCATCGGTTAATGTAGTCATCTTGACGAGATTCCGCCTCCGCCAACTATATACTTCCTTGATATACTATTACAGCACGCCAAAAACATAAACCTACATATTCAAATATTTACTTGGTATTTTACTGTTCTCCATATAGTAATTTTATACCATTGATTTTAAAATGCGTATTACTTAACAATAATAATTTATTATTAATTGAATATAAAAACAACATAGAATATTAAGTTTTGACATTTTTCTGAGTTTAATTACATTTGGCATATTCATACGGCAGTGGTGTTGACAAACCATATTCTGGCCATAAGCCAAAGTTTCAGGAACTTTCTAAAACTTTAATATAAAAATGAAAAATTATATCAGTATTTTTGGTCTTAGAATAGATAAAATAAAAAAAAAAAATAGACAGGTATAGCCTTCTTAATATTTATATTTAAAATAATATCATCAATTAATTATTTTATTGTAAATAAACGATAACGATGAATATCATGTACACGTTTCAAGTATAGCAATTAATGGGTTGCGCCCACTTGACTTTTCTATCCATTTAATATTTTACGAGTTTCTGGCGACTAGTTTTAGCCATCAATATTATTTCATAATCTAGTGACAAATACCAATACTATTCAAATTTAAAAACACATAAACCATCTATTTATTTTATTATGCAAATCAATATTGCTTACATGTCATTTAAATTTTACTAAGCACTACTAAGTATATTATTAATTTATTTATAAGTATTCAAATTTAAAATATTTAAAAATATTAAGAACAATCATTAATTAATAATTAATTTCGATTTGTACCTGTTCTAGATATTTAAATACAAATCTTATTAAAGTACTTATTTTTAAAATTCTAAGTATGTAGTATAGTTTGTTTACTGTACACAACAATGCATCTTTATAATCGTAACAGGCGCCACATGGGCTATAAAACCAACCCGATATCAATCAATGCGACGATGGTACAATGCTAGGGGTGAAGGTCTGCAGTGTCTCGAACCACTACAACAGTTATCGCCTCATTGTAGCCTTAGTGTCTGTCTGTGTAAATTAACTTGATACAATCCCATTTTAGGCCACGGTTTATGCAACCCGCTGACTAATTGATTTCGACTGAACCGATCGAATCCTGTAGCCTAATTTTTTATCGTTTATGTGAAGGAACACTTGATTAATACTTGCATAATTTTGTTTAAAATGAAATACCTATATAGGTATTTTAGTAAAATACTTAATATAATAAACCTACCTTAAGTAAATAAATAAAAATGTTAGAATATTTAAAATTATGTTATTTTAGTTAAATTAAGAAAATAATTAGTATTTATTATGATACACAACATTGGTCGTCTTTAATAATTATTGTCTATTAAACAGATTTTACTCAGGTTCTTAAGCATATTTTTATTTAGAAGTTTAAAAAAATCGAAAATATATTAATACCTGTCATAAATATATCAATTAATAAATATACCAAATACTAATAAAAAACTAAGTTATATAACATGTGTCTAATTTCTGTAATCAAAGATTTTAATATTTTGAGTAATTTTATTTAAAAACAGAATTACGTTTCTGAAATATTCTGATAAGCTCAGTATCTTTATTAGAAGTAATAAGTGTTCAGTCATTTAGCTTATTGTTCAGTTTTATTTTTGATGTAAGTATATACGGTGTATCGTATTGATGTATATATATTATCTTACTTAATTTAGTTCATAAAATATTTGATTCAAGTTTAAATAATCTGTGGGTGTTCCTTTTATTACTAATTATTTAATATAAGTATTCAATGCCAATTATAAAAGTTACTTAACAAATAATAGATTTTAGCATTGTTTTTAATACAGGTATTTAGAATAAAAACCAAATTAAACTCATTAATACTAATACTCATAATAATAATGTATACATTTTTATTCATGATCGATTAAAATTTAATCACTAGATAGGTTTTATATTAAATATTTATAATTTATTATAAGTTTTATTATCGCTACTAACAGTTGTTTAAGATTTAGGTATAATATTCACATAAAAAACAATCCTGGAAATTTCGTTTCCAAAATAATAACTCTACAATTAAAATTATGTGTATTTCTTACCTATCAGTCTATAAATGATTTAAAAACAGTCAATTTGTTTAGTTATAACAAATTTGTATTACGATGTCAATAATAATGTATGAAAAAAAAAATTACATATAATATTAATATTTTATAATCGTTTTCTTAAATTTAAGTATATTTTTTAAAAAATGTAGTAACTTCAATTTGATTGGTATTTAACCGTTCACATGAGATTTTTAATCTTTGTTAAACTGTTCGATTTTGAATATTTTGTTTTGGACTCTGTTATGTTTTACAAGGCAAATTTTGCACGGTCTACAGACAATTATTTATTTATTTATTTTTTGTAGTTAATGTCCAAATCGATAGGCGTGTTTTTCCAATTAATTGGCATTATCAATTGTTCACAACTCACTAACATTATTAGTTTTGTGGTTATTATCAAATATTGACTGATGTACATTTCATTTTTCTTGAGGAAAAATTGTTGGAAAACGTCGAATAGTTAAAGAGTGTTTTGTTTATGTGCTCGACGTAAATTTACTTACGTAAATATCTTCAAAATATTTAAATAACTATTCAAACTCAAGATGACTATTTAATTTTAAATAGTCAACACCTTGTAACTTATTTAGTAGTACAAAAGTCAATTTATCTAACATACCATAAAATTCACTGTTCTGAATCGTTTTTATCATCGTATCATTGAAATAAAGTTTAACATTATTTGTGGGGCTATATCAATTTTATTATTTACAATAACATTACCTAGTTAAAAATGTAATATGATAAAAATTAATTATTGTTCCCATACTTACCTCCTTTTTTTAATTTTGCAAAATCTCATGAAGTTTTTTTCGGAGACTAAATTTCTAGGCGGTTTTTTTTTTTTTTATTAAGTATAATATGGATTTGTCGAAACTTGCTATACAATTGTATACTATCTATCGATATTACCTTATAATTTGTCATAAATTATAAATAAAATATAGGTACCTATACTTAGATAGTTATTTTATTAAATTATCCTGGTAGTTTTATTATAATCTTTTGTTCAAATCATTAATTGTGTTTTTCTATTACCTTAATACTTACTTTTCACTTATTATTATATCGTATATGATTTAAAACTATTTATTATAGTAGGTAGTTATAATTTATAATATTATAGTTCATCAGCATAACATAGTATAGTAGGTAGTAGGTACTAAAGATAATGGCAGCGCACTATTCGTTTTCTCTCTCTGACTCATTCGTAATATAACAAATTTTCGTTCTGCAAAACAAATTTTAAATTGTTACCCTAGCTTTAATACTAAAGTGAATTAACTTATTATAAAACTTAAAGTTAAGAACATTATCCATGCTTATATGTTCAGCAAAATCAATCTTGTTCTATAATAAGCTTTAATGTTAGTGTGAATCGACCTATCTTTTACTATCAAATTTTAAGTTAAGAACATTGTCTGTGTTTATACGTTAGTTGTTTTTAAGATACTTGAGCACTTTTAAATTACAATATTTTACATAATTTAGTAGTAGGTACTATATTACTATAATTATATAAATGTAAAATATTGTAATTTAAAATACTGTACAAATGTACTATATTGTTGGTATATTTTTAAGACCCGAGCGCATCAAGTTATCTACTTTAATGATACTTTCGTAGTTAAAATTTTAAAAATTATATTGTTAAAGTACATTTATAATCATCAACGAAACATTTATTGGGCTATTTGTACCACTAATTTAAATTTGTTGCGGAAGTCACAATAAATCTCGCAATATATTAACTAAAAAATTATTAAAAAATGTATTGAATTGAATCATTGGTGTGTACTAACTACTAGCAACAAATTTATAATAAAATTAACAATAATTTTAGATTCTGGTTTCCTAAATGTATGGTGTAAATGTATTATCGTTTATTTAATTATTATAAATTGTAACTATGGTAAATAGCAACTACTGTAATTATTATTTCTGGAATATAATTTACTTCATTGAATTTGATACACATGAATACATTAGTTACTTATGTATAATTTAGTTTATAAGCAGATATTAACAATTACAATATTATAAAAATCATTAATAAAAGTCCATAGTTTTACTATTACTATTTATTAGCTGTAAGTTCAATATTGAATTACTAATAAAATAAACCTAAATATATGGTTTGTAAAAAATAAACTAATAACGCTTCAAAAAATATAATATAATTTGTATCATAATCTTAAATTATTATTATTATTTATTTATTTATTTATTACTTTTGTTTTATTTATAAAAAAAAAAAAAGAATATTAGATTTGTGTTTTTGTATTTTGATTTATTGACTTTTACTTATCTATTATTATATTGGTACATATTTTATCCAATAATTTGTAAGCCTATAATATTATATCATGTTTACACTTTTACAACTTGTAACAAAGTTAACCTTTCATGATTAAAATTTTAAAAATTTCGGAATCTTTATCTTTATTTTTTTTTACATGAGAGGTTAAACCAGATTATACATCCTCATCACTCATATTTCTTTCTTAAATGAATACTTAAAACATCTAAACTAAAATATTTATATTATAATTTTTAATATTTTTCTATTTAATAATTTTTGATGTTCCAAATATGGTTTTTATTTGTACAATAATTATAAATATTATTTATAACTATCTTATAAACCATATTAAAATTATTTATGTAATTTATAAATAATAACAATAGAATAAATAAAAATATTAATATTCCCGTTAGCTAATTAAGTCGTTCAGAGTTTAAGTTGCGTGCCTGTTGTTGCGAATGGTTGTTGTATTCTCGAGATAGTTTTAATTTTAATATTATTTATTCGACATAATACAATAATAAGTTTTATTTAAATTAATTTTTTGTCTTGTTCGGTGTTCTAATGTACATTTTTTGCTTAAACCCAAATTATTTTTATTGATTACATTTTATACTTAAAAAAATTTTGATGTATCTGCTTTCATATAAATGTAATTAGTATCATATTATTTTTCTTGTTTTAAATAGTATAGAAATTTACTCCTGAAACTTAAGCATACGTAAAAATTAAAATACTCCTATAGATGGTAGATAATTGACGTATGTTAATTTACAAGAATTTAGCTAGATTTGTTTATAATGATTGTATTATTATACTATAAATAACATATTAAACAGTTAGTAATAGCTACAAAATTCGCACCTTAACTGGGTTCGAGGAATCAATAGTTTGTTATAAATTATTTATAATAGGAAATTTAACATAACATAAATATGATACGTTTTATTAATGACTAATGAATTATAATAGTAATAATAATGAGCAGTTTAAATCGAAATTGTTTTTATTTATTTTTCAATGGATCAAGACGCCGTGTTAGGTCAACAATTATAGTAGGTATCACTTTTTGTTTCTTTGACCTTTCACAAGTTTCAGTATTTTGTACACACGATATATCGCTCAAACAGTAATATTTTAAGTATACGTAATCAGCTGGGTTTATATAATTTAAATATTTTATTTAAAAATATTGGTAAAATATGTCAATTAAACATCAAACATGTATTCATTGATAAATTACCGTTTATGATGAATTTCGCAGAACCACTCTTAGCATAGTAGTCTTCAGTCATAACTCGGCGCAACCGGTTTTGACTTTTACTTCTTTACAAGTTCTTGTCTTCTCAATACGAAACCGTTCAACGAATTATATATTCTTTTACAATAATTCTTTTACTTTTTTTAATAACTTGTATTAAATCTGTTTCGATACCATACAATTTAAGTGATGGAGTTAATTTTTATTTTTTAACATAGGTTTTATTATGTATTGTGTAATGTATTTTCTGTGTAATATGCATAATATATTATTTTAATTATATATTATTAGTTATTACATTTTAAATCGATCCATCAGTATATTTTATATACGCTCATTTTAAAAATAGGAGGAATTGTTGAAATGTTTGGCAAAAATTAGTTAAAATAATAGTCTATGTGATAAATGTAGACGTGTAGTCCAGTAGTTGGTTTTATAACTGAGTTGGCCGTAGTTGTCGCTTTGCCAAACATGGTAGAAGTAGAACCTAATGTTATTCTCGGTACATTCCTCCCCTGTATAAAGGCGCTTTAAGTTTTTTTTATTCGTCGAGTATCAGCATTGTCGGATATTTCATGTGAACGGGAAATATTGTAATAAACTCTGTGCCTCCGTACATTAGAAACGCCGGTGTTCATTTTTAGGATATTATATACAAACCGTTACCGCCACCGTATATTATGTTTAACAGTTTAACGTATACGTAGTACGTACCGCCACAGAGTTGGGCCGCCATTAACCGCTTGCACGGAATTCTGTGCGTGTATAAAATCGATAAGTAACGCCGCCGTCTCTCCGAGGCCAGTGGTTTCCAAAACGGAAACGAAAAACCGACGCTTTTGTTCGGTTCGCGTCGTTGGCGTTAAAAAACGAAACCAAAAATAAAAAAAAAATGTGTCACGGTGGTTGAACTTTGAGGTCGATTTGGTATATTGTGTATATGATATTATGGTTTGCGTTGTAGGAAAAGTGTAGGCAGATATACAATAATATTATAATTATTATTATCATCATTACTTGAGTATAAGTTTGATATAACGATGATATTATAACAATATCCGATGACAACCACCGCGTGTATATAATGCGTGTTTTAGAAAAAGAGCAAGAGGAGGGTCACCTCTGTTGGTCACTGTAGTATGAGCGTGCTCGTGTATACAGTGTGTTTTAGTTGAACGACCTGTGTTCGCGTTGTGTTGTGTTGCTTTATTTCACGCGCGACACATTGTTCTGCTGACGGGTACCGTTACGGACGTTGTGTGCGCGTGGTTCGTAATAGTCGGGCGGTAAAAGGATCACGGCAGCGGTGATGATGACGACAGTGCAGTAATAATTAAATGTACGTAATTTTGTTTGTTTAGAGAAGTTAAAGAGTTCTTATTCAATATTGTATGTGCTGTATTGTGTCTATGCCACTCAACTGATTTTTTATCAATGAAAATTCAACTTTTCTAGCAGAATCATGTAGGAAAAAAATTAAAAACAGGACCTAGTGTTCATCGAATTACTATTATCTCACTATCGACGGTGAGTAGGTATTTTATAAAACAGACACTTTGTTTTTCAGTTAATTTGTACATCATAATTATTATAAGAATATTATATCTCATGATTATTTAAGACTAGGGAGTTTGGTTTTTTTTTTTTATTAATCGTGACATTATTAACGTATTATACTATCATAATTATAGAGGTCGTGATTAAACACATTCTGGAACACGAATTGTTTTGTTTTCATTATTATTTTATGTTTTATTATCTACTAGCTCCGAAATTTATTACAACATGTTGAAATTAACCTGAAGACCGAATTTTCCCCTTGACTGTCTAATCTGTGTAATAAAACCATAATATAACTGTTTTTTTTTCAGTTCTCGCATTATCGTAATTTATGTACGTATAGCAACGTGAAAAGAATATAGCCATAATGTCTTTAATGCGTTCTGATTAAACTTTCAGTTTCTATTTTTGATATTGGTTTTTTATTTAAAAATCTTAAATTATTTTCTTAGAAGGTGAAGTTTGTCAGTTATATACTTATATATAAACACCTACAATGTAATATATTTTTATGCATTAAGTGGATTGTTTTACGGCTACGCGTTAGTTGGGTGTGGCTCCCAAATGAAGAACAGCATTTTCCTTGACAGGCTACCATTGGATCTTGCCCTGGATAAATAAATTGTAAATTTTCGCGCAATGTCTGACCCGTTTCTAAACACTACGTATACTGCCGAATTATAATTCTCTCTGATGCGTCAGCGCCAATGTTGTAGAATGCAGCACAATCGTGTGATGTGTATTTTATATAAGAAATAATATTGTCAAAATTCCGTAAGAAAACTCAAAAATGTCGGTAAACGATTTATATTGGACACATATTTTATTTATTTTTTAACTAATGTTTACGAATCATTATTATTATGTTATTTATATTTTATTTCTATACAAATACAATATGGTTTCGTTGTTGTTAGCTTATTCACCGTTGTTGGACTTTGTGCGTTTCCGATTAAACAACAGTTTACACAATTTTATTTTGAATACAGGTACATTATATAATATGTATTTATATTATATTTATCAATGTCAAATCGTACATTGTTGTTGAACATATTATAAAATTGTATACATTCGGACCGTAATAGTGCTATAACGATAATCGCATCGACAACATGTGGCTTAATGATAGTTATAATATAAGTTTTAAAACATCAACGGGACTACGAGAGTGCATAATTAACTATAAACAATACCCCAGATGTACCAAGTACATTATATTTTACAACTAGTTCGATCAATTTACACGTCACATAACTAGTTTTTAAACAATGACGTGTATAATTTAGTCGTTGTATTTGTATAAGTATTTATTCAAAATATCTATACAAAATAGATTTACGTGCATGCGCATTGTGGAGGCTACGAATCATGTGTTGCATGATAGAATAAAGACTTTTTATTATGTTTTCTATCATATTTTAATAGCGTATAATTATTATTGAATCATAATTTAGATTATCTACTCATTACTTAAATGCTCCAATAGTTATTCACAAATATTTGCCTATAATATGTTATGTACTGTAATATCATTTTTTTCTTGGTTTAATACTTTTTAACTGCTAACGGTATAGTTTTTTTACTCTTAAGATCAAGTAACTATTATATCTTCGTTTTTTTATATCTATGTGTGAAATTAGTACATTGTGAACTACGAACGTGTTTTTTATTGGATTCATTTTAAACGAAGACGAATGAACGAGAAGAAGGAAAAGAAAATGACGTTATTATAAAAAAAATCTGGGCTAATTGCTCTATATAAGTATTATAGCCGCAGCCGATACCACCAAAGGAAATGTTTCACTGTTCTTGTTGTATATTATTTTCCCAGTGACGTCCATTTTGAGAGAGAGCAAAATAAAATACGACAATTTTATTATTATTATTAACAACTTAACAGACCAAACTCGCTGCCATGCCAGTGACTGATGACTAGTAGCACGCAAACTGTACCGATTTAAAACTAGCAATATTCATAATATAATGTGTAAATTGTATACTGGAAGGGCACAAGCCTCATTGTATTAGTATGACTGTTTTAAAATTAATCTATTTCAATTTAACCGCAGCTGGTGGATACAACGCCTACACTGCATTTTTCTCGGACTATTTTTTTAAATATTTATTTTGGAAATAAATGAACATATTATATGACATTCTGAGTTTCTTACTCTTAATGACTTTTAATTATACGAAAAGAATAAATAGATATGGATTTTTTCATTGTAATTTGTATTTAATCACAAAAATAGTATAATACCTACTGTATCATGATATCATATTTAAAAAAAAAAATTATTAAACACATTTGTTTTGTAATTTCTGTGAAAATGTACTAAAGTTATTTTATATTGTGCAATATTAAAGTGTCACATTAAATTTATTTATTATTTATTATTGATCAAAGAACTATATGATTTACCATTTGAACTATAATAATTTTAATTTTATAATAATTAAACTTATTTAAAAATAGTTTAAAAAAAAATCATAGAAATATATAATATTTTATATGTCAATTTCATAATAATTTCAAGAGTATCAAATTAAGAAATTAAATTGCTACTAAAAATTTAATTTTAAATGGTCTTTTTGTTGGATAAAAAAAATATAAACAGTACTTTCAAAATTTAGTTTGATGTAGTATAAATTTACTTAAATATATTATTAATTAAAATTAAAATTATGTCTTGCAAAGAAATAAACCCTTTTGCCCCTTCCTTTGCATTACATCCCACTGTCTCCTCTACGCATCCGTTTAGTAGCATATCCCGTGTAAAACGAGTGTTTCAATTTTAAAAATATTCTCAACAGCTTTGAAAAGCGGTTACTGAATTCTATTTTTGTTCGTGCGTTGCCTTGTAACTGCTCTCATAATGCTATGTATTACCCCTACCATGAAATTTTTCGACCAATTCTTATGTACGATATTTTATGTACACTCACGTGGTATTATTCGATAAGTTGATTTTAGTCAGGTTTCGTATATTTATATGGGTGGGACAAACATAGTTGTCTCTTCATGCATACTACATTAATAGGAAGTCAAAATTGTGTTGTCAAAAACAAAAAATATAATGATCCTACTGACTACTTTAAATAACTGTCTCATTTTTAATACTAGCAACTCCTCTTTCTTTGTGTAATATCTGAAATCTTAAGTATTTATGCTTTCAATTTAACGTAAACATTAAAATTAAATTTAACTTGAAGCATTTATTTCAAAAAGGTAGACAGTAAACAAAAAACTAATATAGATTGTCTACTAAGACAAAATGTTAATTTTTATATTATTTTTATACATAAAACTTAATATACGCGTGTGTCTCACGACATATTATTATGTGTGATGGTACAGGTGTGTGTTAAAATTTAATGTACATGTGAAATTCAGTTCGTATTTTAGAATCTTGCATGCGTGCTTGTGATCATGTACGCAGACATATAATAGACATTAATGTATGTGCAGACCATCATTATTTAGGATATCCGGTAATAGTAATACGTGATTGATTTAACTTCAAGACTAGAAGACACTATTATTTTTCACTGTATAATTTTCTCTTTATGATATAATTTGATAAATTACTTTTCTATCATAATTACATTATAATAAGAGTTTTGTGTATTAAGTACCTACTATTCATGTAATTATTATTTTTTAAATATTATGATTAAATATAAATATATATGTATGATTATTCGTTACTAATGAATATTAAAAGTTATGAATGGTTAATTAATCGTTTAAAACCCGATAATTATGTATTGAAACCTGAAAAATGTTACGAATATGAAATTAAATATTGTTTTAAAAAAAGTAAATAGTAATAACTTAATAATAATAATATATAACGATAAAAAAAAATTGTAAATGTTTTCAAAAACATTCGAAATAGTTAGATACGTTAAAATAATTAATTAGTCAGTGAATGTTATGACTTATGACTTAAACAGGAATAACATAATGTACTTGTAAGTTGGTTTTGTATATTAACTTTAAACTATATATTAACTGTTACAGATATAACAAACTATATAGAGGTGTCTGGTTGTCATGACGACAGATATCTCTGTGGTCCGGTGGGATCCGGCCATACAACAAGACGGAACCGGTATTGTCGAAGATTATGAATATGATGGAGGAAACTCTTCTTCAAGATTATTTGAAAGATCCAGAATTAAAGCTTTAGCTGGTAAGTTTTGCTTTTTTAATTTTCCCAAAAGCAGTGAAAAAATAAAAACGAAAGGAGCAATTATTTCTCTTTGTCAATCATACGTTATTGAATGAACTCGTAGAGACTAAAAATTTGTAAATGACCTTTCGGTGTACCTCTCAACTCTAGAATATTACTCATATTATCCTTATCAAACAGGGGCTCTGTATTAATTTATTTAATTAACTGTTTTTCAGACGAGAGAGAAAGTGTCCAGAAAAAGACATTTCAAAAATGGGTGAATTCGCACTTAGTTCGGGTACATTCTCGAATCGGAGATTTATACATAGATCTCAGAGACGGAAAAATGCTTATAAAACTATTGGAAGTTCTTTCTGGAGAACGATTGGTAACAAATATACTTGAAATTAAAATAAATATTTTTGTTATTCGATTTTTAACATGATTATTTATATATAGCCAAAACCTACTAAAGGAAAAATGAGAATACATTGTTTAGAAAATGTAGATAAAGCTTTGCAATTTTTAAAAGATCAGAGAGTACATTTGGAAAACATGGGTTCTCATGACATTGTTGATGGAAATCCAAGGCTTTCATTGGGTCTTATATGGACAATTATTCTTAGATTCCAAGTATGTATTAACTTTAATTTCTGCTATTTAATATCATACTAATAGAAAATATACACATTATTTAATGTCATATTTAAATTTAATTTTAGATTCAAGACATTACCATTGAAGAAACTGACAATAAAGAGACAAAATCAGCAAAGGATGCTCTACTTTTGTGGTGCCAAATGAAAACAGCTGGCTATCACAATGTCAATGTTCGAAATTTCACAACTTCCTGGCGAGATGGTCTTGCATTTAATGCAATCATTCACAAACATCGTCCTGACCTTGTTCAATTTGAAAAACTTAGCAAAACTAATGCCATGTACAACTTGAATAATGCATTTAACACAGCTGAAGATAAATTAGGAATTGTGAAATTATTGGATGCTGAAGATGTATTTGTTGAACAACCAGATGAAAAATCAATTATTACATATGTTGTTACATACTATCATTACTTCAGTAAAATGAAACAAGAAACAGTTCAAGGAAAGAGAATTGGTCGTGTTGTTGGAATTGCTATGGAAAATGAGCGTACAGCCCAAGAATATGAACGTCTAACTAGTGACTTATTACAATGGATCAAGCAAACAAAAGAGTCATTAGCTGAGAGGAAATTCTTGAATTCTTTGAATGGTGTTCAACAACAATTACAACAATTTAACAACTATAGAACTGTTGAAAAACCCCCAAAATTTGTCGAAAAAGGAAATTTGGAAGTGTTACTTTTTACACTGCAATCTAAAATGAGAGCTAATAATCAAAAACCATACACTCCCAAAGAAGGAAAAATGATTTCAGATATTAATAAGGCTTGGGAACAATTAGAAAAAGCAGAACATGAAAGAGAGTTGGCTTTAAGAGAAGAAATTATTAGACAAGAAAAACTTGAACAGCTAGCTCAAAGATTTAATAGGAAAGCAAGCATGCGAGAGACATGGTTGAGTGAAAATCAACGGCTAGTTTCCCAGGTTAGTTTTTAATTAAATTAACATCTTACATAAAATTTAATCTTTAAAAACATTAAAAATTAATGAGAGTTTATATAATTCTTACAGGATAATTTTGGTTTGGATTTGGCAGCTGTAGAAGCAGCTGCAAAAAAACACGAAGCTATCGAAACAGATATATTTGCATATGAAGAACGTGTAGAAGCAGTTGTGACAGTGGCACAAGAATTAGAAACAGAGGACTATCATGATATTGTCCGTATAAATGCAAGGTAAATTTTAATTTTAATATAATTTTTGATTAATTGCTTACAGTATCATTTTTTTTTTTTTTTAGAAAAGACAATGTTCTTCGTTTATGGAACTATCTTCTTGAACTTTTGAAAGCCCGTCGTCACCGTCTAGAGTTGTCACTACAATTACAACAAAACTTCCAAGAAATGCTATACATATTGGATTCTATGGAAGAATTGAAAATGAGACTTTTGTCTGATGATTATGGCAAACATTTGATGGGAGTTGAAGATCTTCTTCAAAAACATAGCCTCGTAGAAGCTGACATTAATGTTTTAGGAGAAAGAGTAAAAAGTGTTGTTCAACACTCCCAACGTTTCTTGGATGAAGAAAATACAGAAGGTTATAGACCCTGTGATCCAGCTGTTATTATTGAAAGAGTTCAGGAACTTGAGGATGCTTATAGTGAACTAGTCAAATTGGCTGTTGAAAGACGTGCTCGTCTTGAAGAAAGCAGGAAATTATGGCAATTTTATTGGGATATGGCTGACGAAGAAAATTGGATTAAGGAAAAAGAACAAATTGTTTCTGCTGGAGATATTGGTCATGACTTAACCACTATTAATCTGTTGCTTTCAAAACATAAAGTAATATAAATACTTGGAAATAATTAGATTTAGTAATCATTACTTACTATTGTTTATTATTTATCAGGCACTTGAAAATGAAATACAGAGTCATGAAAGCCAATTGCTTGAAGTGGTAAAGGTTGGAGAAGATTTGATCAATAGTAACCATTTTGGTGCCGATCGTATACAGGAACGAGTATCCAGTACACATTCTATGTGGGAACATTTAATCGGCTTATCCAAACAAAGACGCAAGCGTTTGGAAGATGCCGTGGATTATCACCAAGTAATTAAATTTTTTTTTTTTTACTATATTTATATTGTTATTTAATAAGTACATATTTTGGTCCCCCCCCCCCCCCCTCGTCCTTCCAAATTAAATAAAAAAAGATATTACTTGACCAAGGTTAGGTTAAGTTTTATCTGATAACCTTTTTTTTTTTCTATGCGCCCCCTCCCATGGAAAATTTCTGGATCTGCCCCGGATTTTAATTCAGTGGACTTGTCTTTTATATTACTATACTAAATACCAATAAAAAAGTATTTACTCATGAAATAAATTAAGCTAGTCAAATCAATAAATTATATTCATGGGTTGAGATTTATTACATTTTTATGTTTTTCTGCATTAGTTGTTGAAAATTCAAAATTTAAATATTTAGATTATAAAATTTAATTCAAACTTTAATTACCTTTTGTTTGTATACTTTGCTATATTTTTTAAAAATGTACATTTAACAAATTTAAGTATTCTGAACAATTATTAGTATTATATTAACTATTTAAGTATACTTTCATATACATACCATGTTCAATTATTTTCTCTGCTTATAGTTTAAACTCCATGTTATAGAACATTTTTCCATAAATTTAATTGTATATTTGTTAGTGTATTTTGAACTTTTCTTACTGCTATAAGTCTCAAACTTAATGATTATTAATAAATAAATTCTCAATGATAAAAAAAAAACTTTCAATTTGATTTAGCCAACGATATGTTTAAGTTCATAGTAATAACTGCGTATAATTTGGCATTTATACACACACATTATATATAATATTTTTGCAAATAGGTATAAAAAGTTTAAAACTTTAATTTTTACTTTTTATTTTTATTGTTTGCAATCATATTGAATTAACTGTAGTAAATGTTTTTTTATAATTATTTCTTTTTTCATATTATTAAGAATCTATTCAAGAGTTATTTTCAACATTTTTGTAACCAACAATTAAATTATGTGTTATTTTAAAATAGTGGTTTGCTGATGCTGATGATGTTGACATTTGGATGTTAGATACTTTAAGATTAGTGTCTTCTGAAGATGTTGGCCGGGATGAAGCTAATGTCCAATCATTATTGAAGAAACATAAGGAGGTATTTACTGTTTATTTTTTTATTTCATGGTTAACTCCATATATATTTTATATATTTTCCTTCATACTATCCATAGGTCAGTGAAGAACTAAAATCATACTCGCAAACTGTTGAAGCATTGCGTTCCCAAGCCAATCAATTAAGTGCTGAACCAGGTGCACCAACAAGTGGACCTGAAGTAAATGAGCGTATGTCATCAATTGACAAGCGCTATAAAGAATTAGTTGAATTAGCCAAACTTCGACACCAGAGACTCTTAGATGCTCTTTCTTTATACAAGCTTTTCAGTGAAGCTGATGCTGTACAACAATGGATTGGAGAAAAGGTATTTAGAAAATAAATGATTTCTTAATTTGAACTTACTTTGTTATGCCAAAAATATTTTTTCAAATTTTAGAACCGTATGTTGGAAACCATGAGCCCTGGAAAGGATATAGAGGACGTTGAAATAATGAAACATCGTTATGATGGTTTTGATAAAGAAATGAATTCAAATGCATCACGAGTTGCAGTTGTGAATCAATTAGCGCGGCAATTACTTCATGTTGAACATCCTAACTCAGATGAAATCGTAAACAGACAAAACAATGTGAGCCATAAAATTTGTGAATTTTTTATTTAGAAATAAATTCAAATTTGTTAATATTACAAATTCATATTTGTTCATAGTTGAATCATGAATGGGCTGATTTACGAGATAAGGCTGAAGCTAAACGTGACCAACTCAATTCTGCTCATGGTGTACAAACTTTCCATATTGAATGTAGAGAAACTATTTCATGGATTGAAGATAAAAAGAGAATTTTACAATCAACAGACAGTCTAGAAATGGACCTTACTGGTATAATGACATTACAGGTAAAATAAATTTATTCTTTTTACTGTTGTACAAAAAATAAAAAAATGATTTTATTATTTGTTATTTATCACAGCGGCGTTTATCTGGCATGGAAAGAGACTTGGCTGCCATTCAAGCAAAATTAGACTCTTTAGAATCTGAAGCGCAATTGAATGAGAAGGAACATCCTGAAGAAGCTGCTGTAATTCGAGAAAGAATAGAAACAATTCAAAAAGATTGGGAAGAATTAACACAAATGGTAAGAAAATAAACATTTTATTTTAATTATAGATAACTTATTTGTTATAATTTCTCAGTTGAAAGAAAGAGATTCTAAACTAGAAGAAGCTGGGGATCTTCATCGTTTCCTACGTGACTTAGACCACTTCCAAGTTTGGTTGACTAAAACTCAAACTGATGTTGCTTCAGAAGATATTCCCTCTTCATTATCAGATGCTGAGAAACTTCTTTCCCAACACCAAGCAATTCGTGAAGAAATTGATAATTACACTGCTGATTATACTCAAATGATGGAGTATGGAGAAAAAGTTACAGCTGTAAGTGTAACTATTTATTAAATTCAAATTTTTTAAGTAGATGATGTATAATTTCTTTATTAGGAACCGGGAACACAAGATGATCCTCAGTATATGTTCTTGCGAGAAAGGCTCAAGGCTTTGCGCGATGGATGGCAAGAATTGCACAAAATGTGGGAGAATAGACAACAACTTCTTTCCAAGTCACTCAATCTGCAAATGTTTAACCGTGATGCACGTCAAGCTGAAGTATTACTTTCTCAACAAGAACATGTTCTATCTAAAGATGAAGTTCCAGTAAGTTAAAATGTTCTCATATGATTAAAAAATAGAGATAATTTTAATATTTTAATTCTTTTTTAGTCAAATCTTGAACATGCTGAAAACTTGATTAAACGTAATGAAGCTTTCATGACCACAATGGAAGCTAATGAAGACAAAATTAATGCTGTCACTCAATTCGCTAATAAACTTGTCGATGAAGACCATTTCGAAGCTGATAAAATTAAAAAGAAAGCAGCTTCCATACAAGAACGTCGGGATGCAAATCGTGAAAAAGCCCAAGAACTTATGGATCAACTTAGAGATCAATTACAACTTCACCAATTTCTCCAAGATTCTGATGAATTACAACAATGGATCCAAGAAAAGAAATTCACAGCTCAAGATGAAACATACCGAAGTGCTAAAACCGTCCATAGCAAATGGACACGTCATCAAGCATTTGAAGCAGAAATTGCATCCAATAAAGATAGATTAGATAGAGTACAGCAATCAGGAGAAGAATTAATGAAAGAGAAACCTGAATTGGCTCAAATAATTCAACCAAAGATATCTGAAATGTTAGGTCAATTTGATGATCTTGAAAAGACCACAAAAGAAAAAGGTGAACGTTTGTTTGATACAAATAGAGAAGTTCTCATACACCAGACTTGTGAAGATATTGATTCATGGATGGATGATCTAGAAAAACAGATTGAAGCAGCTGATACTGGAACTGATTTGGCTTCTGTCAATATACTTATGCAGAAACAACAGATGATTGAAACCCAAATGGCTGTAAAAGCTAAGCAAGTTGTTGAATTAGAAACACAAGCTGAATATTTAAAAAAGACCGTTCCTGAAAAAGTTGAAACAATTATTCCAAAGAAGACTAAAGTAGAAGAAAGATTTGAACAACTTAAGGAACCATTAAAAGTAAGACAAAGACAACTAGAGAAAAAGAAAGAAGCATTCCAATTTAGGCGTGACATTGAAGATGAAAAATTGTGGATTGCTGAAAAGACTCCAATGGCTACATCTACTGAGTATGGAAATAGTTTATTCAATGTCAATATGTTACAAAAGAAAAATCAAGTAAGAAAATTGATTTTTAAATACTATTAGTATTTTTATTATCTATAAGATTATTAATCATTATTTAAAATTTTTATTTAAATTCTAGTCTTTAGGTAACGAAATTGATAACCATGAGCATCGCATTAATCTTGTCTGTGGCAACGGTCAAAAGTTAATTGATGAAGGACATGAAGATGCTTCACAATTCACAGACCTCATACATGACTTAACTCAGCGCTGGCAACAACTTCAACAAGCTGTTGAACATCGTAGAAAAATGTTACTTCAATCTGAAAAGGCCCAACAAGTATGTTGAATATATTAAAATTAATTTTTAAAACATTTTAAATTTCAAATTAAACAATGTTTAAAATATAAAATATTCTTAAATTAATTTATAGTACTTCTTCGACGCCAGCGAAGCAGAAAGTTGGATGGGTGAACAAGAATTATATATGATGGTAGAAGACCGTGGAAAAGATCAGATTTCAGCACAAAACTTAAAAAAGAAACATGAATCCTTAGAATTAGCTGTTGATAATTATGCCGATACAATCAGACAATTAGGTGAAACTGCTCGTCAACTTACGAGTGAAATGCATCCTGAAAGTGATCAAATAGCTGTAAAACAATCTCAAGTAGATAAATTATATGCTGGGCTAAAGGATTTGGCTGGAGAACGTAGAGCTAAATTAGATGAAGCTTTGAAATTATTTATGTTACACCGTGAAGTTGATGATTTAGAACAATGGATTGCTGAACGTGAAATTGTTGCTGGTTCACACGAACTTGGCCAAGATTATGACCATGTCACTGTAAGTTATTTAGTTTATAATTTCTTTAGTAGGTCATTTATATCATATTTTTAGTGATTTTTTAAATATTTTTATAGTTGTTGTGGGAGAGATTTAAAGAATTCGCTCATGATACTGAAGCAACAGGTAGTGAACGCGTAGCAACAGTTAATGGTATTGCTGATCAACTTATCAACATTGGTCACAGTGACTCGGCTACTATTGCTGAATGGAAAGACAGTCTTAATGAACAATGGCAAGATTTATTAGAACTTATTGAAACTAGAACACAAGTAAACAATTAACATATTTTTTCTTGATATTTGATATTAATATGTTATACTGTTAGATGTTGGTTGCTTCACGAGAACTTCATAAATTCTTCCATGACTGCAAGGATATGGTTAGTCGTATTGCAGAGAAAAGTCATGAAATGTCTGAAGATCTTGGTCGTGATGCTGGTTCTGTCCACACATTACAACGTAAACATCAGAGTTTCTTACAAGATTTACACACACTCAGCACTCAGGTTCAAACTATCAGCGAGGATTCTGCTCGATTACAGACATCATATGCTGGTGATAAAGCTAAAGAAATTACTGGACGAGAAGCTGAAGTTGTAAATGCTTGGGCTGCTTTACAATCAGAATGTGAATTACGCAAACAAAAATTAGCTGACACTGGTGATTTACACAAATTCTTTAATATGGTCAGAACATTAACCTTATGGATGGATGACGTTGTTAGACAAATGAACACATCAGAAAAACCAAGGTAATTTTATTTTTACTTATAGTATTTATTATGACATATTATAACTTTTATCAATATTTTTAGGGATGTAAGTGGAGTAGAACTATTGATGAATAATCACCAGAGTTTAAAAGCAGAAATTGACACCAGAGAAGATAATTTTACAGCTTGCATTTCTTTAGGAAAAGAATTACTTTCAAGAAACCATTATGCTTCTAATGAAGTAAATAATTATTTGATTGATATTAATACGTATATTAATATATATTTATTAACTGTTTAATTTTTTTTAGATAAAAGATAAATTAATGTTATTGAATACCCAGAGAAATTCATTATTGAATAGATGGGAAGAACGATGGGAAAATCTTCAATTAAGTTAGTTTTTGGAACAATCATTTTATATAGTATTGTTATATTAAATGTTTATTTTATAGTTTTGGAAGTATATCAATTTGCTAGAGATGCTGCAGTTGCTGAAGCATGGTTATTAGCCCAAGAACCATACATTATGAGTCTGGAATTAGGTGTAAGTCAATTTAACCAACCATAATACTATTATTACTATTATTAAACTATTAATTGTGAAAAAATTTGTAATAGATGACTATTGATCAAGTGGAAAATTTGATTAAAAAACATGAAGCATTTGAAAAGTCAGCCATAGCACAAGAAGAGAGGTTCAGTGCTTTAGAACGATTGACGACTGTATGATTAAATAATAATTGAAAAATAAATAATTATTTTAATAATATTTTTAATTTTATGACTTATTTAGTTTGAATTGAAAGAAATTCAACGTAGAAAAGAAGAAGAAGAACGAAAACGTCAAGAAGAGTTAGCCAAACAAGCAGCTCAAGCAGAAGCTGAAGCAGCTGAAAAAGCTGCGTATGTTAAAAAATATTTGTACACTTTTTACTAGAAATATATTTATTTGTTAAATAAAGAAGAATCTACATCTTGCTTATGTTTTACAGTGCGGAAGAAGCATCAGAAGCTGATGGAAAACAAGCTAAAGATGGAGAAGGTCGTCCTGGTAAGTTAGCTTTTGTGATTTTAGTTTTTAATTTCAATAATTATAATAATGCATGCAAAATAATGGGTGTAAAATAAGTGGTAAAAGTATGTGGTGGTGCTTAGTCAAAATAATATATTAATTTCTAAATAATAATAATTGTTATTATTATTTTAAAGTTGTAATTTAAACATTTTATAATATTATAAAATCAATAATATAGAATTATACACTATAATTTATAAGCTATTAAATTAATAAATGTCCAATAAAAACATTTATAATTTATTTTAATCTAAGTACCATTAAACAATATATGTATTTCATGTATATCTGTCGATGGGTGAACAATAATTAAAAGAGAAATATGTATTATATTGTAAAAAACCAGTATTATATAAATAAACTAATCATGCACTCTAGGGTTGTTGATATTGTAATATATTTATTATTTATAAATATCAAATAATCTAATGCATTGAAGATGGGATTAAACAAATGATGTGATGTAAATAAACACAATAATGGTTTTAAAGCTATTGCAAATTATCAATACACAGTATAATATAAATGCAACTGTTTGATTTTATAATTTATCGTGTTAATGTATAAATATATAATATGTGTATAAAAATATTTAAAAAATATAAGTTATTCAATTACTAAGAGCTATATTTTGTGTAAAAAATATGAAGTTTAGTTGAATAAATTGAAACATTAAGTAGGGAACTTGAAATTCGAAAAACAATATTGACACATGTATAATATGAACATATTGTTTTTTCTGTTATTTGCACGCTTGCATTCTCTAAATCTAACATTAGCGTCAATACGTAAACCTCCACCCACTAACCTCGCACTGACATCGCCCATCGAAAAACCGACCGCAGGTCAGTTAATTTAATTTAAAACAAATATAATATTTATTTTATTCTATTAAAACTATTTTGCATGCATTTTAAATGACTTAGTTAAAAAATACAGCGGGTATATTTTATAGAACGGTGCTATGCTATTGCATGACTCGCTAATATTTTTCAAATTGTAGTAATAGTGATAACTTATTACTTTTTTTTGGCATGAAGTTGAATTGAAAGTGTTTGTTATTAACATTTGTAGTGCATGAGAGCTCTGTATCGAGTAGGAAGAGCATTGCCAGTCCCGCCGCGCCCGCAGGGGTCGCTAGATCCTCATCTACGTTGCCCTCAAGTAAGTATTTCAGCTATCTCAAGCTTGCTTTCAATTTGATTATATTTATATTATTTTCATTTTTGAAGTTTAATCGTTAGCATGTGGACGTACTTTCTCATGCTTTGACATGATACTATGTGCGTTAACGATTATTTTTTAGTTTGCTTGTTTTGTAAAAGTATTTCTGTTTGTGTGTGTATTTTGAAAACGTAGCTTCGCGAAGCCAATTAGTCAAAGATCGCAACAAGGACAGGTCGCGTTCAAAATCACCATTCCGCAGTTTCCGGTGGAAAAAATCACCGCAAAAGAGCCCGTTGTCTGCTGTATCAGCTAGTGACGACGAGGCCACCGTTGAACCAACTTCAGGTATTGTAGTCTTAAACATGATGCGAAAATATCCGTCGTATGTATACTTGCTTGTGTATACGTCTTGTGCATGGTCATAACTTATGACTCATAAGCTATACAATTATATAAAACAACTAGCATGGCATGAGAGAAAGAAGTTATACACAGACATGGGAATATGTCGTGTATGATGTCCATCCATTACATTTGTTTTAATTGCACCCTGTTGATCATTGGTTACAGATCAATCAGCCACCGAAGCTGATGGTGAAATTCTAGAAGGAATACTCAACAGGAAACATGAATGGGAATCTACCACGAAAAAAGCGTCCAACAGGTAAAAGATACTTACTAGTTACTATTATTTTTAATTTTTTTATGCACGAAACATTTGACGTTTTACAACCTACATAAAATATAATAATTTCTCTAGTAATGTTATCGTTACATAATTTGTTTATTTTTTTAACTATTTCTGGTAAAATTAAATTAGAAATAATTCCCACCCCCCACAAGGATTCATTAGGTATGAGCTAAAAGGTTTTTGACCTACAACCATTGTAAACATCAATTGTCGATCAATAAAAAGGATAAATATTTTTAGTATCACGCTTATTAAAGATTATTGTGTGGTCATGGCTAATTAAAACCGTAGCTTATAGACACTTGCAAGATATATATCTTATATGTAGTAAATAAAATAATTTAGGGCGGTAATTTAGTTTGTTTACAACGGATGATCCTATTTATCTCGTTACAACTTTGCGAATAGTATTCACTTGGTTTTGTATTATCTGTAATAATATGGTTAACACACAGCAAGCTGTAGCGTCACAATCGAAAATTATTTATTTAATTTTATGAGTTTTATATATTACTTAAATAATTAGATATTATAATACTGTTTAACTTTCATATTTTTAATTAATTTTTTTTAGTGATTTACTTCAATATTATTTTATTTTTTTATTTTTGTTGTGAATTATGTTTCATAGCTGTTAATTGTTTTAGACTAATTGATACAATCTGATAATTTTTAACATTATAATATAATTGACAAAATAATAAAATAAAATTAATCTTAAAAAATATAAAACATTTAAAGATTTGATAATTTGATATGTATGTATCAAATATTAAGTATCTACAATAAATTCATTCAAACTTTTTCTAGATCAAAATATTATTTCCAGTGTCACAATTTTTTAGGGGTAATAAGAATACCATCACAAGTTAGGTGTATAAACGTACATTATCCCCTATGATCCTCAATGACAATATTAATTTTGTATGCGAACTAAATTACGTTCTTATGTAATGACATAATGTGAATATTATCATAAAATATATTAAATTAAAAAAAAAATGTTTATCGTAATATATTTTATCATATTATTTATATAAGCCTTGTAGCTTTATAAATATTTTAGGTGCTATGAAGGCCACGGTTTTCTTTGAATACATAATATTCACCCCTTCCATCTCTCCCACAAAGAAAAAATCACTGTATTAACATGAAATCATGGAAATGACGATAATAATATTATAATTTACAAAAATATAGCGAACAATGAGTATCACATTTCAATTTTTTTCAGCTCTATAATATTATGTTACTAATATTTTATAGACCCCTCCCCCATCTACGACGTCCTTTATAATAACGCGTTAAAAACATTACATGTATTAACCATATATTATTACATCTATTAACCTTTATCCGTAGATCTTGGGACAAGGTGTTCGTGTGCGTTCAGGGCTCGAGCTTGGCGTTCTACAAGGACGCCAAGACGGCCAAGACATCGCCGGAGACGTACTTCAAGGGCGAGGCGCCCATCGACCTGCATGGCGGCACGGCTGACGTGGCCACAGACTATACCAAGAAGAAGTTCGTGTTGCGCGTCAAGCTGGCTAGCGGGGCCGAGTTCCTGTTCCAGGCTCGCAACGAGGCTGAGATGCGCCAGTGGGTGAGCACGCTGAAGAACGTGTGCGAACAGGACGCGGCCGGCACTCAGTCCCGGTCGCAGACGCTGCCCGCGGTAGGAGATAAACGCGACGAGCCCAAGCGCCGCAGCTTCTTCACGCTGAAGAAGGTGTAAGGTAGACGAGGACCATCTCGACCCCCTTTCCCTCCCCATAAAAATCCCAAAACTGTGTCGTTTGCGCGATCGTATATTTTTTATTTCACAACCCGAACACGCGTTCACTTAAACACACACACACACATACACGCCGCCTCCGCCGACTCTCGCATCGTATTATATATTACTTGATATTAATAATATATATCATCTTTTCCTCACGCCACGCGCGTGTGTCTTTATATTTTATTTTAATTCAGATTTGTATTTAATTTCAACGCCGTTCGTGTGTGTATACCTTTTTAACTGCCTTACAATGTATTATCATCATCGACGACAGCTATATAATAATAATAATTATACTATATATATATATATATATACATTATAATATTTTATTCCTTTATACTCGCTTTGAAAATACAAAGTATATATATATATGTATATGTGTGTGTACTTGAAAAGAGTCAGCTCCCAACAACGTTAGGTTTTTGTTTTTTCACTTTTCACCAACGTTTTATTATTATTTTATATATATATATATCTATTCTATGTGTATACCAATATTAACCAAAACAATATATAATGAATGTTTAGTTTTTTTTTTTATTTATTTATTTTAAATCCTAGAGATGTTTTATTTATTTACTGTATTTTTATTTATTTATTTATTTTTTTTTTTTTAACGCCTATTTACACCCGTCTAATATCTAATTTATTTATAAACAACTCTTTTAAGCTATAATATTTAATTGACACGTTGTTCATATTAAAGTATTATTTTTGTTATAAATTTAAAATAACAGTAACGCCTGGTCGATTAAGTATATTAATGAATAAAATATATTTAGAGCAATTTTAGAATTTTTAAGAATTTTTATTAATTAATTTATATATATATATATATGAATAGATACCTATATTTATACATAAATATAAATTTTAAAATAACTTTATTCATTAAAATTACAGAAAAAGAAATTTTCTTATAGAAATCACACCATTTTTAGTTACCTCTAAGGCTTTAAACTTTAAAATGTACATTTTAATACAATTTTGCTATATTTATTTTTAAATAATATATATTTAAAAAAAAAAAATTCTATATAATATATATTATTCTACTATATCCGGCGTTTGGTTCCTCTACGCTATTTTTATTTTGTGCTATGAGCAAGAAAATTGTTAATTTTTATGAGATGGAAATAAAAAGATAAATGATGAGTTTTCAATATATTATATATATATATAGATTTATATATATGTGTGTATTTAAGTAGAAATATATACCTATTATGGATACTATTCAATGTTTATGTAATTAAAAGAAATTATATATTTAACTTTGCTTAAAAAAAATAAAATGATTTGTTTAGTGGATATAATAAAACTATCTTCAACGAAATTATTCAGTGTTCTTTTATTCTTCACGCCAGTCTTCAGACATCAATACACAACTCAAATTTCATGCCGCGATCCATTATCCTGCGCCGATGAACTACACGCAGTGATCACTGATAAATCATTTCCGTATATTAGGTATATTATTACGTTGTACATTCTCATCCATCACTCATTAACGGCATATTTACGGGGAATGGTCTGGACCCCTTCCCTATCAGAATTTGATGGATACAACCCTAAGTTATCTATATTCTATACACTTTACTGCTTTAGTGATACAACTATGAACTGAATGTTAAATTTTTATTCCATAAAATATTATACTTAAGTATGGTTGTCAGTTGCAGTTTCTACTGTTAATGCTATAAAAATGAAAAACTTAGCTAACTTAGGTACTGAAGAAATGGTCTTTTAGAAAATGAGCCCTAAGAACTGCTGAACATTTATTTTACTATGCTAGTTAGGTATGCACTTGTAACTTCTAAGACGATACAACACGCGAGTGGTCTTAAGAAAATGCCACAATTCGGCGGACATAGTTTTGACAAATAAAATATAATAAAATCTAAACAAATGATAATATTGTTTTACTGTCGACGATTTAAAAAATACATTTTCTTATTGATGTGTATATGTTGGATTAAAAAAAAGTCAACGATAACGAATAACAACTGGAGAAGCACCGCTGCCAGATATTTATCTACAATCTTAAAAATGTTTGTAAATTGTTACATTGATAAGTATCAAAAACGAGGTATTTGCGTTGATTAAAAAAAGTGCAACGACGAGCAAGCTAGCAACTATTTACTTCCACCGTCATAACTAATGGATTCCATCGCATATATAGGAAAAAGTGTGTTCTAGTTGATCATCTAGAATAACGTTAATGTAAGTCACAACCACCACAAATGTTTCTCTGTAAAATGTATAATATATATAATACCTAGTTTATAACTATATCGATCCCTCTGAATCTTAGATGGACCACTTTACACATAATTTATTTATATAAATAACTTTTTATAATTTTTTTATCGTCAGTAGGTGGTCGCTGTTTGTGCATGTACGATCGATGTAACTTAAAAACTTTCACGCAAAATTGGTGCAATTTTAAGCGATGCTCAAGAACAGTAAGCACAATACTTAAATATTGCTAAGGCATTCGAAACCTAAGACGTAGGTACTTGTAAAATTTGATGCTCTCTACGAATCTACAATATTCTTGACGTTTACTCGTAAATACACAATACTGTTATGAACAGTGCTCGCCGAGACCTAAATCCCGGGAGTGGAATATCTAAGGAGAGGCGCCGCTAGGGTCATGCCCTCCTGATCGGCCGTATTTGCTATTTTTTTTTTTTTAAAGATTTATATTCTTTATTATTCGTATACTTTAGAAGTGGGCAACTGGCGGCTTGCGAACCTTTTTTATCTGATGACTTTTTTTTTTGTTTTCTATGCATCTTGCCTGCTTAATTTTTTTCTTTTTGGTAGCATATTTGATAAAATTGTAAACAGTGTGTGCCCCTCCCCTAAAAAAAATTCTGAATCTTGGTGTAAGTTTTTTTAACCCCAGCCCGCCCCTGAATACAACGAATATGCAGATAAATCGTTGATAGGTACTGTTATTATTTTAAAAATTTATTTCAAATCAAACTCTTAAATATTAAATCAACAATTAAATTTAAGTTTACTATGTGTATCCGTATAAAATTGCATCAATTTGTATATATACTTTTGAAGCAAAATTTTTTACTTTTTCATGCATTTAACAATAATAAGTACCCGTGTTTACTTCTCAATTTTTTCAATTTATCACTCAAGTTAATTTTTTGTTTTTTAACAATTTTAAATTTTTAGGTAATTTTTTTATTGTTAGAGCATTGTATGGTTTTTAAGATATTTTAAAATTAACTTTAAAAAAACTTTTTTAACAAGATTTTTACTAAATTTAATTTTATTAATGGTAATTTTTCGAACGGATCTGTGCGTCGTAAAAATTGAGATTTTGAGTTGCGAATTGCTATGACAATTAATCAAATAAGAATAATTCTTTTAAGCAGATTATAATTCAACTTCACTATACCGGAGACTTGAAATTGTGTAGTCTTGCAAAACTTTTTTTTTAAATTTGATCCAAAATATATTTAAAACAAAAATAATAAAAGTACATTAATTTAAGTTTTTAGGTTATAAAACCTTTTTTAAGTCCATTACATTTTCAAATCTAATTATGGAATGATTATCTGAAAGCATATTCAAATAATAAATTCGTTATAAAGTTTACTTGAGACTATCATCAATTCACATCCTCTCAATTTTAATTTTTTTTTTCGATTCCGTATAAAATATATATAATAACCAATAATCATTAATTTCTGTATTTTTAAATAGAATTAAAATTTTAAATTTCGAAATAGTGTTGCCGTTAGAAGAACTATGTTATAAACAAATTAAACAATAAATTGTTTTCAACATGAACCCATAGTCAGACTATAGAAGCGAACAGTGCATGGATGATGGATGTACAGTAAGGACGGTCAAAAACATAACACTCAAATTAGCCTAAATAAAATATATATTTGATTTCATTACAATTAATATTACTCATACAAGAACATAAAATATATATTAATATTTAATGTATAAATAAAAAAAAACATTAGATGACTCGTTCTGTTGGAAAAAAAATATATATATATATATATATTCATATAAAATAATTTTCCACTCTTTTTATTTTAATACTATAAACTATATCAGTCAATACACACTTTGGAACCCAAAAAATAAAGAAATACTATGTTTCACTAAATTACAAAATAAGAATAAAAAGCAGAAAAAAGGTAAATAAACCAAATAAATAATGTTGTACCAATGTTAAATTCTACACGAAATAAAACCCTAATTAATAATACAAAAAGACCCGTGAAAAATTGTTGACGACAAAATTAAATACTAATATTAAGGGTTAACAAATTATACAATGTTAGGACTCCTGAAGCAAACCAAAAATAAGATAATTGTGCGATGTATACAATTTCTAATACAAGTAGAAAACATATGAAACAAAACAATGTGCAAAATGTACACGTAGCATTCGACTGAATACAATTAAAAAACTGTTAGTGGTATTTATCAGTTCTATATATCTTTGGTAAATTAACTTTATACATGATACATCTATGATTATGACTATGTTACAATACATTTTATTGCTAAAGAATATAAATTGAAATACTTTAGAGAAGGTACAAGATGATTTTCCCTATTTTAGAGAAAAGGTTTGTTTCGTATTAATCTCTTTATAAAATTATGAACTAAAAATACTATTCATCAGTAATATTTGAATAATATTAGGGTGTTTCATTTATTTTTTCAGTCTTAGACTCGTTTGGCCTTTATTAGATTCTGCTATAAAGAGCAAACATCATTAATAAATATTAAATATACAACATAATTTGATTGTTTCATTTTCATTATTCATTATCATTATTGGCACGCTATATAATATATATTCTAAATTAAAAACTTTATATATATATACTTTACATTTTCTTTAATGTAATAATAAAAAATATTATACTTCGGGTATACCAATATACATTTAAAAATAATGAATTAAAACCAGTAAAAATTAATCAAACATCAAACCAAGCCCTTCCCCCCTCTAGAAAAAATAGAATTAAATATATATTTATTTAATAATAATAATGACAAATTAATTAGTCAGTAATCAATCTCGAAGATGAAGTGAAAGTTTAAACCTCCAAATGAGTCATGCGTGAAGCACATCCGACAACATCAAAAAATTCACCGGCTGATGCTGCTGGAAATAATGGTTAAAGTGGTGATAAAGGCGGCCCAGATGTAGCCTGGTTTGTTAGCTGATATGGAGATGGGAGATCCAATGAGATTTTGTTTAGGAACGGTGATGTAGGAGGCTGCTGTATAATGTAGCCACCAGTGGTTGAAGTGGCATTTGAAGACTGGTTAAAACAAGTAACTGATGATGAACCAGTCAGATAAGAACCAGTAGAATTGTTGATGGGCTGTACAGGTTGTACTGGAACCGATTGTTGATGTTGGTGTTGTTGCTGTTGTTGTTGTTGTTGTTGCTGTTGGTGTTGTGGGTGTTGTTGCTGGGGCTGCTGTTGGGGGACAGCATTATTGTTATATACTTGATATGCACCTTGATTACTCGTATTGGTAGTAGCAGTAGTAGTAGTAGTAGAGTGCTCCTTATGGTAGATATTAATGTGAGCACGCAAACTGTATTTGTTCTTAAACACTTTACCACACACACTGCAACCAGCTGGATTGTATTCGTCACTATGCCTAATGCGCATATGCTTTAATAAGTTAGACTTGTTGGAGATCACCTTTTGGCATAATGGACATGGTCGGCGGCCTAGACGGTCTGTCAATAAAAGAAAAAAAATCAGAAACTTGTCAAAATTAGAAAAATTTAACACTGTGCAACGTAAATCGTGCAATTATTAATGTGGTTTCACTTGAGTACCATTTCACCAACACAAAATAATTATTTGTGTAATTAGTCATTAAATAAAGGGCGCTGCATTTAACATCACTTGATAATTAATTTTAAATTATATACACGCTAAAATATTATATAATACTTCAAACAAATTATAATTTTGAGGCTATGGTATGAACATTTTATATTCATCTTAAATATAATAAATAATATTTATTTTAAAAATCAATGCTATATTGCATCATAATATTCTATTACAAAACAAGTTGGAGCTTTTGACAGATCTAGGGAAAACATAGAACAATTTAACTAACATTGAACTAAAATATTGTTGTTTTAACTTATCAATAAATACCCTGCAAGACATAATGTTTATGATGTATAATAATACATAACTTTTTTAAACACAGATTAATAACAGTATTAAACTTAGATTGTATAAAACTTAATAAAAATAAATAAATAATTTAACACAGAAACGTTATAAAAGCAACATTAAAATAAATTTTGCTTTATTTAACATTGTTAGTTAATAAAAAAAGTTGATAGATATTATTATTGTTCTAAATCATAGACTAATATAAACATTAAAAATTGTTTTATATGATTTAAACATATATCTATGACTACTATTAATCTATTAATACTATTTAAACTATTAATTTCCATCATAATTAAGCACTCAAATATAATTTTTATTTTTGTATTTATTTTTATAATTTATATATACACCACTATGTAATTTTAATTATACTCAAAATTTTTCTTTTTTTAAATACTGCAAAAGTAAAAATTTAGTTTAATTTTAAGGGCATATCAAATTTATATCAATATAAAATTACACTAATGATTATCCTGCTTTAGAGTTAATATTTTAGATATTTTTGTGTATTAAAATAAGCAATTTTTAAAATATTGTATAAATTTTAATTGAACAAAAATATCTAAAATACTATTATAGCACTAAATTTCAAATATTAAAGTAATTCTCAAAATTATAGATATTATATATATTGAAATGTAACTAGAGTAGTAAAATAATTTAAATTGGTTCATGATATTATATTTAAAGAGAAACTTTAACTTCAAAATATCATATACCATATTACTATATAGGCCCAGACTTTCTGGGATGCAAACTCTTTCTATACTTTGCTTATATACCTAAGTACTCGCTCTATAATATCTACAAAATATATTAGGAACAAATATGCTATGAACAGTTAACACATCCTTCTAACTAGTGGAAAAGTATCAAAAATATAAAATTATGCACTTAACATAATGCTACCCACATGTGTTATGTCCAACAAACCTATAGCATAGCAAATTAGCGTTTATCAGAACTGATTGTATTGTTAGTTTTAATATAAATGTGAATTGACTTTATTTCTAAAGTTAAAGGTTAGGTAATCTATGGTTAAGAAACATTGGCTTTTTTCAATATTTTATTTTTAACAAAATATGAGTATGTGAAATCTACAAATAAAATTTTTTTATTTTTCCCTCAAAAAAAAAAATCATTGTTTATTGCTTAAACATAAATATTAATATACTTTTAACTTTGATAAGAAGTTAATTCACCATAATATTAAAACTAACAACAAAAACTTGATTCTGACAAGAGCAAATTTACTAACCATAAATTTGCAAAACAGAGAAAACCCACGCATTTATGGTGTCCTCTTAATAATATCTCATTTTATACTTATATCTTAACACGGACATGTTACTGTAAAAGATATTTGAATAATTAAAGTTATATAATGCACAAAATGCATACCAAATAATATTTATGAAACATGCTAGGACATAATATATTAATATATATATATAAATCAAACAACTAGAAAATAAATTAATTTGAGTAGATGGAAAACAAAATAAATTAACATCAATGCATAAAATATTTGTGTATAACATTCTCAAACAAAAAAATAGGGGAAAATACTGTATTATAATGTTGGTACATTAATATTTTTAGTATATCGACATTATTGAGAAATATTATTTATACATTTCTATGCTTATAAAACTGTAAATAATATATTTTAATATTGTTTATAAATAATATACAAGCCAATAGCATGCTGAAATACTCTTGAAAAAAGGTTTTACATTTTTATAAATTTATAGCAATAAAATATTTTTAAATTTTTAGTGATTTTAACAATTTTTTTAACTGTATTTTTAATATTACTAAATAGCTATAATATCAACTTTCAACTTAAAAGAAATCTTATAACATTTTAAAATGTTTTGTCCGAGTGGAAATTGTATTACCAATATTTATAAAAAAAAGAAACAAAAATCAAAAATGTCAATAAATAGTCAAAATATGTTAAAAATTATACCATGTATACAAAATGCTAATTTAAAAATGTAGAATAAGTTTTAAGTACCTACAGTTATACTTTTTTGTACAATAAAATAGGAAAAATGATTTTGTTAAGAATTGGTTTTATGAATAAACTTCCATTATTTTTTCCAATTTCATCTGTTTCACCTAATTATTAAATTAAGTATTAAGATTTTTTTACTTTTAATCCTCAAAAATATCACTTTTCTACCCGAATATAATGAAGTGGAAAATTGAGCACTTTTAAATTTTAAAACTCCAAAAAAAAGATAAGAACTTTGCTCAAAATCTAAAATGTAGTTGAGTATACACAGAAAGGCCATAATCCCATAACATAGTATTCCAATTGTTGTTTAGAACAAAAATATAAATGTAAAAATAGGGTTGATTAAATAATCAATTTATTCTTGCAAATATAGTATAGTTCCAGTATTGTTAGAGAATTAACATAAAGCCAAAGTTATTAATATTATATTACTATTATAACGATCAATATTATATTATATTAAATAATTAATTGGTGTTATTTATGTTTTAAGATTGTTAATTATTGAATTTGTACATATATGGAATGTTTAGTGCTCGAGACTTCCCCCATTACAAACAATACACCATGCTCCAACTGACCGACAACCAATTTTGTCCACTTACACAAATTATATTACGATTCATCACAATCTGACATTGTGCTCTTGTCGCATGTGCGTTTTGTACGCTTCGCGATACACAAACGAGCTGGGGCAAAGGTAACAACACAGCCGGCGCATTAAGTCTGAATGCATTAAACGCACATGATACTTCAGCGACGACTGGTTGTTGTACATCTGTCCACAATGGGGGCAGTCCCCACACTGGGCCAGGTGGGATCCTGCAAAAATATGTGTACCGCCTGCATGGCTTATAAGCCGTAAAACACATTGATTTCCAGTAATACATAGAAAAACTTGATTTTTTTTTACTTTTATGAAATTAATGATTAAGCTCACTTATATTCTAGTACATATTTAAATATTTATACTATATATACTTATATTATCCAATAATATGAATAAATATATTTATATATATATATATATATATATGTGTGTGTGTGTGTGTGTGTAAATTATTTTTAAAAGACTATAATACCTGCAGTTGATAATGATTGTTCAGATGGACATTGATTTGCCTGTGCTGAAGATAAACCAAAATCAATACCACTAGATGTACTTGTACGAATTTCTAAATAAGTTAATTTAAAATAAACCTAAGTAATAAATTTAATAAGCAAAACAATTTAAGAAAATGTAATTACCTTTAGGATCATTTAACATACGAGAAGCAATTAATGACTTGTCAAAAATTGTAGTTGAATGCGAACCAAATTCATCTTTAACTAAATCCACATCTTCATATTCATCAACATCAGGTCCTTGTGCATATGGATCATCACAAAATTCATCTTTTGATCCATCTTCATCAATATAACAGTCAGTATCTACATTTCCATCATCAATATCATCGACTTTTAATCGACTTATTATGTCAGTTTCACTACCAGTCGTTTCATCCTGGAAAATAATGAATTAGCAATTGTAAAATTTAGAAATATTTAAAATTTAATTCACCATAAATTCTGTGCCATTATCAAATTGTTTTTTCAATTTTACAGGAAGACATTTCTTTCGCTTAGCAGAAACTTTTTCACTGGGAGATTTAGGAGAATCAGATTTCTCTGTTGAAGTTGATGTATCATGTTTTTCATCTTGATTATTATTAGTAGACAGTTGCTGTAGTGGAGGCATATTATTTTTCTCTAAACTCGTTCTGGTTGACTCCTAAAAATAAACTAACCATTAAATAATTGTAACTGAGTTAAGAACAATATTATGTACTAGATCTGTATTTATAGTAGAAGCTGCACCAGCAAGACCTCTAATCTGTAGCAATTCAGCAGTCCGTAAAAACGATGCTAATTTTTTCTCTGATATGTAAACAGTGCCTTGATACACAAAATTGAGCAATGCCTGAACATCATCTTGATTTATGTCTTTCAAGATTACAACTGGATGCCTACAAGGATTATCCTAAAAATAAAAATAGACTATTACTTTATGTACAAAGAATTCCATTGCATTAAAAAAAAACCAAAATTTAAAATTTAGTGCAGTTTGAAAAGTAAGGAGTGTTTTGGTTTACCTTGAACACATTTCGAAAGTAAGAACTGCACATAGACAACACAACTTTATGAGCTTTGAACAACTGTCCATCACATGATAAAGTAACATCCACCAGGTCTTCACTAGTGCGAAGACTGTCCAACTCGGTAACCATGTTCAAAGGATAATTGTTCCATTTCAAACAGAAGTGATCGGCAGTCATTGTAAACCCGAATCAAACACAGACGACAGTTGTTATAATCCACAAACCCTATAGTAGCCAAACAATAACGATGAACAATACATTGAGTGCAAGCATTTTAAAAGTGCGATTTGTGCGTTTGTGTCCATCCGACCGCAATCGATTGCACATTTCGTATCAAAATGTGACACTGAGTGAATATAATACATAGGTGATAATAATAACACATTATTATACACCTATACGTGAGTGTGTGTGCATTGTGCAACTAAGTATATCGTTGTGTAAAAATGAGAAATGGTGGACTTACCGTGCTAGTGGGCTGTTCAGAGACATCCGTATAATGGACGCCAAAACGTTCACGTTTGACGGGATGAATAGCATACAAAGATTGCTAAGGACGAGGCCATTAATAAACCAAGTACCGACAAATAACAATCAATGTTCTATTTAAGTATTATTTTTTCTTTTTCTTTTTATTATTATTATTATTATTATTATTATTACTACTACTACTATATTATTATTAATAACAATTAATTAAATTGTTCTTATCTCACTCAACACAGGTTGACCAGTGGAGGGGACGAACTCAAAACCAAACGCACACTGCAGGCACACGTTTTTGTTTTTACTTGCCTGGCGGTCTGACAATTTAGGTCTTAGGATATTATATAATTACACATAATATTTTATTTTTAATTAAGTTATCAACATTAATAAATAAAAGTTAAGGGTAAAAATAAATATTGATGATGTATCGTTGCCCGTTGGTGTAATGACTGCAACGGTACCTCGACGGGAATCGGGAATTCAATATTCATTACTCAATAGTCATTTTTTTGAGCGGCACCAAAACATAATAGTTAGGTTAGATCTTTCATAGTACATACTTACAATTTTCCATATAAAAATACAATATTACAAATAACAACAAAATATAAAAACAAACCATACAATTCACATAAGTTCCAACACGTATTGTTTCCTATGAAAATAACTATTCTACTTGTTTTCACATTGTACTTATCTAAAACTAACCGATTTCAAGTTATTCATAATATCTTATTGAATATTCCAAAAATTACAGAAACTCGTATGGCATACGGTATACTACCTAGTATCTGGTAAATAAGATATGCCTGAATGGGCTGAATGTAATATCGTTATTCGTTATGCATTATGTTATATTTTTATTTCATTTTATTACCGCAAAGAACCTGTGACTGGATGACGTAACAATACAGTACGGCATTAGAAAATATTCGACGATCGTCATTCGTTAGTTAAACGTTTAGTAAGTTTTTTAAATTTTAGTGGGTAAAAATGTGGACTACTGTACACTGCACTTGACACAAGGAATTTTACGGTGAATAGTATGGATACTATACACAAAGTTGAAAGTGTTACTGTAAAATATTTTTCATTCAACCGTTGTAAATAATATAGTAACATAGGTAGGTACTTACCAATTAATTTAATAATAAATAATTGATTTACTGCATAATATTGAAATTTGAAATACTACAATCACGTGTTCAAAAACTTCCTGAAATTTAAAGAAATTATTACACGTCAGGAAAAGCCTTTTTTTGTATGGTATTTCCCCAACATAATGCCATTGATAATATCTATTGTGGTAACTATTATTAGTATAAAACTATTTACAATAAATCCAGGATAAAAAATTTCAAAACAATCAAAACACAGATTGCCAAAATAATGAATTAAAAATTCAAACAATCAAAAACGCATTATTTATTTATTAATATAGAATAGCTACATATGTAAAAACTAAAAATTAAGTATTATGATTTGGATTTTTGGCCTTTTGAGAATACTAGAAAACCCCTAACACTCCTCCCCTCCTCATAAGTCATAACTGAACCTATGTGTGAGTTACAACAACGATATACGATACACGAATAATACATACATAGGTATTGTATAAGTTATTATGTATAAATAAATAAAAAAATAATTTACATATTGGTCATGTTTATTTATTAGAATTTTAAAACAAAATCTCGTTTGATTTATTTGTGATTGAAATATGATTTAATTAAGTAATATAAGTACTGTACTTTCAAACAAAGCTCAAATTTTCTAGCAAAATAAAACAATAAAAAAGCATTTCCCCATCTTTATTTAAATTAGAAAGTACAACATATAAAGATTTAATAACCATGCAAAAAAAATAAGAAAAATAGTACACTTAGGAAGAAAAAAAGCAAAATAAATTTTACTAGTTAGTATACAATCGGATTATCAGGATAATACGAATTATACAATCTTATGTAAGATTTTTATTACGAAAAAATATTTTTTTATTTTAATTCTTTATGTTTAGTGTTCACTTAAAAAGGAAACAATGAGATGAGTGTATATGAACTACTGTTTAGTGTTTAGTCTATCTAGACATATTATATATATGATATATTATGTGAATTATAAACGTATAGTTGTTATTCACTATAAAATTAGTAAAAAAATCTATCTAAAAGTATTTTTTATAGTATTTTTTAATTAGTATTTACATCCTGGGTTTAATCTAAGTCCTGAGGTTTTAGACCAGAAATTCTAGATTGCGGTGGGCGTTGGTGAAAATTTATACAATATACCTACTAAAAATATATTATTGTCTATTAAGCTAATTATCATTAATAACTGTCAATTAATAATGTAGGTAATTTAGGTAAAGGTCTATTAGTATTTTTTTCTATTAGATCATTTAGATCTATCTAATATTATATGGATATATTTTAAATTAAACCCAAAAATGTTTACAAATTACAACATCTCATATTTTTTTTCAATCAGAAATCAAAAAAACAAATTGTTAAGCATAAAACCATGTATACTTTTTATGCAATTGAATTAGCACATAAAATACGATTTCTTCTTACATAATATGATCAATTTATAGATCCTGAGCGAAGCAGTGAATGTATTGATTTTACAATGATGTGTTTTTTTAATATTTTTATTTAAAAAAATATTAATTGTAGAAGCTTAGAATATTTTTCTATTATTTGAATTATATTTTTATATATACATTATACAATTAGATTTTCAAAATAATTAAATATATTTTGAGTTATTTTTATGTATTTAAAATTATAAAATGTTTATATAATTTTAAGAATTGGTCAATAAACTTAAAAATATTATAATTTATGGTAGGATCTTCAGAAGTTTGTTCTTTAAATAATTTAATAACATAAAAATATATTATAACAAGTTTTTGAAGTTCAAAATTTGATAACATTCTTATACTTGCTAATAACATAGTTTTATAAAAACAAATAACATTTTTCACTTTTAATAACTTGGTTTGAGAACTTAATACAATGTTTTTGCAATAAGTTACCTATATTTACAAAAACATAAAAATAACAAGTAGGTACATAAATAATTTTTTTTTACAGACATTTTAAATTGAAATTTCAACAAAAATAAGAACAGTTTTATCTATTTTGTTGCTATATAAAAAATACTATTAGTAGTAATTTAATATGTTTTCCAATTACAGTCATGTGTAATATTATTTTCTATACATGATGACATTTTCAAAATATTTAGATATTTATATATTAACCCATTTAACCATGAACTTATTCATACCGTTATGATACTTTGGTATCAACTAAGTTAAGAAAATATTTAATTCCAATTATTAAACTGTACACAATCGTTTTTTATTGTAGTCCATCAACTAGTTTTTGTTTGGTAATGTAATCTAACCGGGTAAATTTGATTAGAATCTTTGAATAACATGAAATTTGAATTCAATATAAGTGGATAAGTAATTTAGAGTTAAGCACTACAGTAGTGTCAGTTAAAATGAATAAAAACTGGGTATTGTCTTTTAGGAATCAAGTACACCTAGTACAGTACCAAAAATAGAAAATGTATAGTAAATATCATAATGAAATACTATATCAATTCTGTAAATTGTCACTTATTAAGTTTTATTACATTATTGTAATAAAACAAATAGTATGGGTTGTGTTTGTGAAATGTTAATTTTTCATTTCTTCATTCAATTATTACATTTCATGTCATACATCTTAATACATTACTAATATTAACTCATATTCTATTATTTACACAACCCAAATTATTGAACATTAGTACCTTATATTTTTTTTAAACAAATTTATGATGCACAAATATCAAGTACTAACTTAACTAATGACATATGTAACTAATAAATAATTAAAATTCATAATTATAATTGATTTAAAAATTAAAAATATAAATGTATACAGAATTTTAGCCAACCTATATGTTGGCCCATAGAATACTTAAAATTAACTAACGCATTCAATTATTGTTATTTATGTTTTTTTTAGCGCCAAATAACAATTTTACTTACTAAAAAAGATATTGTAGATAAATATAAAATATATACAAGCGAGTAGTTAGAGTACAAGAAAGCTAAAATATAAAAAAATAAAAATAAATAATAGTGCTAAATATACATAAAATTAAATAAGTAAAAGTGGTGATGCAGCTAAGGAAATAAGGAAAGGATTAATTATTATTTGTAACCTGAGCATACAATACATAGTACGGTTGTTTCCATAAGATTATAAGAAGTCTTGTTTTGTTTCATAAAATTGGAATTGATTTCCAAAAGGACCGCCTGTACTGACTCGCGGAGGGTTTTGTCAGCTAAGCCCTCTAACTACACTTATGCTAACAAATATGGATACATAATATTTATAATATGATATTTATTTTATACTTATCAGTTATTAATACTTCTTAAATAATAAAAATTATCAAATTTTTATTATACAAAATAAATATAGTTAATTTTAAATTTATCTTCAACATCATTTATTTTTATTTATGTACTGTAAAATTTGTTTTGCTTGGTTTGCACACATAAAACTTGATATAACTTCTGGTGTTAATAATGATTGTACATATTTTGTGTATGTTGAACGAGATATATGACCTGAAATCATGATGAATAAAATAATTTATTCAAACAACATTACATTCTAAATAATTTAAATTAGTTTCACCCCAATCACAATCTCAATTTAAAGAACCCATAAGATATTTATTTTAGTCTAATTGAATTTAAAAAATAATTTTTATATGATTATATTTATTCTATGATAAATAAATAATGATTTTGTGTCAAATTATGATCATCTGATTGAATGTTGATAACTGAGGTATTGAGTTGGAATAAATTCATTAAAAATAAAGATGTTTAATATTTCACTAAACTCGACAAAATGCTGTCTTTATTAGAAAAAATTTTAGATTAAATTAAAATAGAATAACTAGCATGAGTTTTAGTTAATAAAAATGATAAATAAATGTAGTAAAATAAAATTATGTTTAATCATCTTGAATAATGAATAATACTGTAAATTGAACTGGGAGTTAAATTCTTTGAAATATAATATTACAAATTACTAAAAATAAGAAACCTGAACTTAATAGTAAAATAAAGGTACAATAGATTTTCATAACTACTAGTATACACCAGAATAAAAAAAAAAACAAGATATTATGATAGAATAATATGTAATGCCTTCATTTCCACTCCACCTTAACTAAATTTCAAAAACAAGTTTGAGTTGAATGTGCAACAATATACTATTTAAATTTTATCATACTAACCATGTTTCTGTTTAAAACTAATCCACAACTGAGAAATATTAGGTTGGCCTAGATTTTTCTTAGCACATTTGAATATCTGAGAAAGACAAAAGAAAACATACTTATATTATATTAAACAGGTATCAATAATAGGCCTATTTTTAAATGTTTAACTTACATTAGGCGACTTCAAGATGCTAAAGAAGTGCTCTTTTATCGCAATTTTTGTTTCGTTGGCTATGGTCATTCGATTACTATGTTTCCCACGATTGTCTGTAGGTATTATATGTCCTATAGTCATCTTTGTACATAATGTTCGTACTAGTGATGGAGTCGTATCGTGCAGAATAACAAACGCACTTTTACATACAGATCGAGTAACTCCGTAATGTTTGACAGCATATTGGAAATATTTTGAAGATTTTACGATTTTTGTGGCATTTATTTTGTTTTCGTCAATGGAAATCATCGCGAACAGATAAATGTGTTTTTCAAATCTTTGTAGCTGTGATAGATCAGTCTTAAGACGTGTCTTGAACTCGTCATCAAACATTAACAAGCATTTGTTCGAACAGCAATTATCGTCGACATCGGTCTTGGGCGATGACGGATTGTCATATTCTGCATCTGAGTCCTCTTCCTGATCATCACTATCATACTCGACTTTAAAATCTCTGTCGTCCATGATCGTAAGTTTAATATTGAATAAGATTTTTCTTTACATTTTATTATTATTAAATAGTAATTTCAGGTGTTACGATAAAATAAATATTAATAAATTAATAACGTCTAACACTCTGCGTCTCTGCGTTTAAAGTTCAACTGTAAATACACAAATATGAAATACTTGAACAGTGAAGTTCACCGGGTGAACCAACAAAAATGTGATATGGCTGTTTAGTCGTTGTCAATAATCATTTTACCCGCCAAATTTTCTGGAGATGGACGTTTTGTTCGAGCCGATCGTTAAACGTAACATGACTTGATCGAATACGACTGCGTTTAAAAAAAAATAGAAAAATATAACAGCATTTTTAATTTATTCCTCCTTCAGATCCGAAAAGGTTTCAGTGTTTTACAAGTATATAAATGTTAAGGGAATTGTTTACTCAATTATTTTTGACTCGACAACTTCCAAAATAAAGTAGGTAGGTATATAATGGATAATGCTAACATTACATTTACATGGGTATACTTTATTAAATTATTCGTTTATTAAACTTTCCTCTACAATAGAAATTCTTTATTATTTATTTATCAAATAAACCGATAAACCGAACAAACCGCAAAATCTCTCGACTTACTATGCGTCTATGCACCTTAAAGTTTGTTATCATTTTCCGCGAAACTATCTGAAAAATTTAATTTGAAACGTATACACCCAAACATAATGATTTATAGATAAAAAAATAATCCCAGATTATCAATTTGGTTTTTACAAAAGACATTCTACACTTCACCAAACATACTGACTTGCAGATCTAATATTCTCATTCCTACACTCTAGAGCAAAAACTGTAATGCTCAACAATAATGCTAAACTTTTCACAGGCCTTTGATAAAATCTGGTATCCAGGTCTCCTATTAAAACTGCGTTACATTCTTCCATCATTTTGTTTTTTATTTTTCAAGAGCTATCTTGAAACCCGTCTATTTGCCACCAAAATAAATAATAAAATATCTCTAATTTATTCTATTAATTTGGGTATACTTATACCTCAGAGAGTTATATTTTTATCTATTTTGTTTAATACATCTTCTTACACCTTTAATTACACCTCTTAACCTCTGATCAACCAACCACCCAAAAACTCACGTTGCAGACTACAGCAATGACAAAGGTACTTAGAATTTAGATCTTGATGATCTTGTCATGAACGAAAATCACATAATTATTTCATCCCATTTGTAATCACAACTCAATGAAATGCGTAATTATTTCCACAATGGCGCGTAAAACTAAATAAAAGCAAATCTTGTTAGTTGTTACATAACATTCACACTCCGGAAAAAACTCCTCCTCAAATTTTCTTTAGTAACAATCTTATTTCTACTAACACAAACTTTGATACCTTGGTTTGATTCTATATAAATATAAGCAATTGACGTGGTTTCTTCACATTCCAATAATAATAAAAATAAATAAAATATTAATAGGTACATAGTATTAATAATATAAATTAAAGTAATTTATTTCAATAGAAGTGCCTCCAATAATGGTGGACTTCTTTTCTCATGAAGTAAGTGAATTTGTAAAAAAAAAAAAGGATTTAGTTACTGTTTTGTAGCTGAGTAGCTCAGAAATATTATTACGAAATACGAATCCGTGCCATCTTGGAACTTTTGATGTAAGTTATTGCCGGTGGCGCCTTTTCAATAAAAAAAAAACTAGTGGTGCTAAAACCAGTTATCCCGTTTTAATTTGACCAATGATGTGCATTAGCCATTAAGATGCCTATAATGACCCCGGGCGCCAAGCTTACCCCGTATTGTGCTTATGGTTATTCTTTATATTTTATACAACGAATCTATTCATAATGTTCTACGGTAAGTCCGGATTGACTTAAAAGTCAATAGTAATAATATATGATTTAAATATTACATAGTATATTACTATATTAGTATAGGTACTATTAATATAATAATGAATTATCAATAGCAATAAATGTCGGTAGACGGCAGAGAAGGGCGTTATTCGAATAATTTTCAATTATTTTATTTGAATAAACATGGTTAATAATTAAAAAAACAAACACATATTAAAAACAAAATTGGCATGGTATATTAAGTTATACGATTGTAAATCGTATTTTATTCGAAATAAATCCTAAAATAAATATTATAAATAAAACAAATATATATCATTAGAAGAAAGTAAAGGATTTAATATTATGTTTTTTTTTAATCATATTTTAATAATAATAATTATTTTCGTAATAATTACAACAATAATAAATAATATTAAGCTATTAAATAATAATAACAAAAAATAAAATAAATAATTATAACAAATTTTAAATTTCAATAAATAGGTCTAAACAGTCTAATAATAGTAATAGTAACTAATTTTAATTATAATTCAAATATTAATAAATAACATTATACTTATCAGTATAATAGAAGAATTAAAAGAACATATTTTGTACTAGGTAGTATTATGTTATGAAATTATTCGAATAACCATAGTTGAAAATTTATTCGAATAATAATTTTATTAACTTAGGTCTTAGAAGATACAATTTTGCCCAACTCTGATAGACGGTGACCAAGTCGACGTTCGGGCTCGTCAACTCAGTGCAACTGATAATGGTCATAGAGCAGCTGTTATGTTCACGGAGCAGATGGCGGGTGGGTGAAACCTGTAGATAACAGCAGTCGTATCGAGTGATAAACTGGAACGACGGCGGCCAATGATAACAATATAATTGACGGGAGTAGGCGACGTCTTGTCGTCGGTGGGTACCAGCACTCAGCACGGCAGCACCCGAGAAGTCGTAATCGAGTGTGCTCGTCGTCGTTAATTTCGTCGTCTCGCCCCAGTTAAACGCTCACTTCGCGCACGCGGTCACACTCGTCGTCGTTACTCGCCAGTCGGCTGTTGCCAGGACGCGCAACGTTTGCACGCTTGCGCTAGTCCAGTCGTTGTTTTACGGCGGAAATAATAATTATATTTTTTTTTAGCTTTTCGTTTTTCTCCCTCTCTCTTTCTTGTCGTTTTGTAGTTCCCGCAAACACGCGACTGTAACAATCACAATAATAATAATAACAAACAATTATTGCTGCGTGCAATGAGTTCCGTCGAGAAATCGTCCGAACAGTCATTTTATTTACACCGCCGGTGTATCGTCTCCGTCATCGCACGAACGGTCTCTTCCGATTTTGGACTCAACGTATGAACGATACAGTCGTCGCCACCGCCAACAACAAAAGTCACATGGTTCTCACGCCACAACCGCCGTTGTCAATCAGCAGTTAACACTTAACACGCGGTCCAGTTTCGTCCGTCTTCAATCGCTTCACGAAAATATTCGCAATGGATGGTAAAATCAAGAAACTCTACAAAATCGTGCTGACCGGCGGTAAGAACGAATTCTAACACACGTAACGTAGTTATTATTAAAATGTATTGTGATTGTCGTGTTTAACTTATTCCGTCGCATGGTCCAAAGACATTATTGTAGTACGAGTACATTTCGTTAGGGGATTGCTCCCACCCACAGGTTTCTGATCTGTACAGTGTTTTCTTAAAAAATCGACAGACGAGGTCTGGATAGATGAGCAAAATTGTATTCCGTTTTCCATCATCATCAGTTGTCTGAGATTGAGAGCCTATTCCGATGAGGATGGTTTGGGACAGATATAATGACAGGAGTCTGCGTAAATAATATTATGGTTTCTCAAAGGTCACGATGCTAAACTGACCGTTTTGTACATATCTCCAGGGGATGTGCGAGCGGAGTGCTCGCGCTTCTCGTTATTGTAATAAGTATCGCCGCTGATTCTCCAGGTGGGGAAGAAAAAATTAAATAACCGTCTCGCCCACTTCCCGCCACCGACCACATATTGCGTACATCGTTTTCGCACATTCAGCGCTTTCTTGTTAGTTAATAAATCAAATCCATTTTGTCCGTTTAACTCTAACAAAACTAATACAAACATTCGATAATAATATAGTATGACTTATAAGTATACGAATACGATAAACATAAACTTACTGGTTAGTACAAAGTGGGTCTACAAAAACTGTTATTCACTTCTGATACGAGTATTTCTGCATGTAATATTATTTTAATAGAGTCATGTTATTGTCCTTTTCTAATATTCGCAGAAATTGTATGGTTTGCCTAAATCTTATTTGGCGAATCATTAACGAGGAGGCGTACCACCAACTATATCTATTATATCTAAATGTATACCTCCCTGTATGTCGTACAACGTGTGGTCATAAAATTCTAATTATATTATTGTTTGATCGACATTAATTTAGGGATTTTCATATTTATACCATACTCTGTAGTAGGTGCTTGAAAACACTGAAACGTTGGTTTAATTCAATGATATTTTTTATTTGAAATAAATATATAGGTATATAGATACCTTGCATAAACATTAAATATGTTAACTTGTAAATAATAATAATATAGGTACCTTTTCCCCAACTACTAATGTCGTCTACCGATGTAATATGTTATAGGTAATATGTTATAGTTCATTAAGTTGAATGAGTGGATTTCGCTGTAAAAGTAATTCGTTAACAGATTTTGTGTATTGGTTAGAGACATTGTCTATCGTTAACCACACAAGTGGACTGTAATCGTTTATTCTACCAGTTTGTAATAGATATGACTTATATTTTTGGTTTTTAAATTTTATGTTCTGGAGTAGAATAGTAGGAAATTTCTTTAATTATTGTTGTGTACACATATACAGACACACAGTAATGTATAATTATTACTTAGTAATATAGGAAATAGATAATTCTTTACTATATCTATATGGTTATCTGGTATTGTATTTTTAAGTTAAATATTAAATAAAATATAATTATGAGTCTCAAATCCCAACCTTACCACTCCACTTCTAATCATATAAACTTAAAAAGCTTTTTAACTATAAATTTTACGTAAATATGTACATTTTATATTCGATATTCACTATGTTAATAAATTATAATCTAAAGCTAAAATAATGTATTTAAAAGAACCGTTTGTTCAGTAAACAAGTATATAATTTATAGGAATGTCAGAAAAAAAAAAAACCATTGATTAATTTTCATGTAAATTAATATTTATTTTGTTTACGTATACAATGGTTAATATTATTATTAAAAAATTCATATATTATCATTATCGAACATTTACAAATAAAGGTTTCGTAAACCAGTGTTGCCGAGTTTACATATTTTTGTTGTTGGATCACCTTGGTTTTGCAACACATTTTTAGCTTTGTCTTCTCTTAAATTAAAGCATTATAAATTATTTTGGCTCATTTAAAAATTACTATTACTATTTAGATTTTCTATTTTGATGTGATTAAGCTCCGATTGGTTTTCTAATACTATACAGTATTTTCGATTGAGTTTTATTGAATGTGTTTTGTTATCTTATATTACAGATTAATTTTTTTATATTTATTGCCTTGCATTCTGCTACCCATCTATGATCTATATAATGGGAAATGTTGTACTTTAACCTATAATCTAGACTCGAGCATTATAACAGCATAATAAATTAGAACTTGGTCTGAATTCTTTACGTACCTGTGATTAGTTAATCAGACTTTTTTTCTCAAAAAATTAAATATCATTTTTTCTATATTTTTATTTTTTCTGTAACCATTACAATTATAGGTAGTTCTAAGTCTAATTAAAATTATATAGAGTGTATCTTTATCTTTTTACGTATAAATTATAATTATTAAATAAATAGTTTTGATTTTGAAGTTCGAAAAATCCTAATAAAAAATAAATAATGTAATTTTTTCATTTTTTTTTTTTGAATTACGCGTACAATGATATAACATAGTTTGTATTAAAAAAATGTACATACTTATCAAGAAATGAGCGTAGCCTGTCAAATGTGTATATAGCTATGTTTTATTTTTTATATAAAAAGTATTATATCATTTAAAGGTTATAAATTGGTAGGTTTTTCCAAATTGTACTTTATAATAAATTACAAAAGTGGAAAAAAATTTAACTGATGGCCGACAGGTATTCAGTGGTGTACCTACTATGGTACCTATAAACATTTATGCAACGAATATAATATTAGGTCAGATTATCTCAAGGTTAACATTTGATTTATTTCGTTTTTTTAGGGTTTTATTTTTAGTTTACTAATAACACCAGGTAGGTAGGTAGATACTATAGATACTTTGTTCATTGTGTGCGTTATCCAAAAACACTTTGTGTACAGTCTTGATTTTCGTGTTTTTTTTTTTATTCTTTAATAGTTGTAGGTATAGGTTTTATCTTAATTTTTATAATACGAGTATGTAGTACGTATATTTTTTTTTGCCGGTTTATTCGAGTATTCTAAAAAAAAGGTATTATTATATATTTCATTATAATCTTACAATACTAAGTATAAGTGTGTGACGAAAATTAGAGGCAAAAAATAAGAATTTAATTTTTGGTTTTTTGCTTCATCATCAAAATTAGTAATATCTAGTAAAGATTGGTCGCTTAAAATTATCCATTATACATTTTATTAATTTTTGCTATTTAGGTGCCTATTTTAATAACTTATAATGTTATTGTTGTTTCATTATGTATAAATATTATATATAGGCACTTGATAGGAAATACTGTATTATTGTATATAAATATTTGAGTGAGGGCAATCGTATTTTAAAGTTTTATTGTAAAATTAATGCTGGAATTCGGGAAATTTTGGTGATTCATCCTATATGACAGTGTATGTTATGTCTTAAAGTTATGACTTATGAATTTTAAATGTATACTTGTAGTTTTACAAAAAAAAATATATTAAGCATTAAACAATAAAATTACAAAATAGTATCGACAACTTTAATGTAATAAATTGGTTACATTATTTTATTAATCGGATACCTATAAATCTGGATTTCACGGAGATTCCATAAATTTTGTTATATAATTTAAAAAAAAAGCCAATCCATGTTAAAATTTAGAGGTTTCTTAAAATTATATATAATTAGTTGGTAGATACCTATAGCATGGTTTATTAGATTATAATAGAACTAGATGAGAAAGTTGCAGATAAATTCCCTGTGCATTCAATACACAAAAGAAGGTATTATAGTTCGTGTATAATTCAGACTTATCAGACTAACAGACAACACTGATTTGTATAAACATTTCGTATCGATTTATAAATTATGAATTATTTGTTTTAATTGATGTCTAATGTCTAAAGTTATTTGAAATATAAATATCATAAATATTTGCACCATTGAATTTAGTTAAAAATTATCATACAATCATCAATTGATATATATGTATGTAATATGTATATATAAATAATACCATTTTTGGTATAAATCTTGATAAAATATGTTTCTATTATCAAAAAATGTTTAATAGTTATTACCTTAAATGAAGTACCTAATTTAATTTTGTTTTCTAAAATGTAAATAAAATAGTCTGTCGTGATTTTTATTAATTAATGCTTGGTATTTTTAATAAAACAATTTTTTTTTTTTTTTTTTTAATTTGCTTTTTATTTAATAATAATTATAGCAAAAATAAAACAATTAAAATATTATTTTATGTTATTTTACTAACTGCTAAATAGTATAATACAATAGAATGAATATAAAAATTTTAAATTTAAATGCTTAATAATAGTTAATGCAGTAAAGTTTCTTTTCTCGTAGATTTCAATTTTGTCGAAATCAAATATAATATTTAAACGAAAAATATCGATTTTAGTTTTTATTGTTATTTAAAAATATTGTTCGTTGAGTTTTATAGAACTTTTTGCTATGACTCTATTATACTCGTACATTTAAAATGTTCACTAAGTACAATAGCATTTTTAAAATATTTATATTAGTTTTATGTAATCTATACCACGAACTTATTTACTCATTTGTGGTGTACGCGTTATTTGTAAATACGTTTGTAAATGGATTAATATTTTGAAAATTTCACTTTAAACTTATTCTTTTTATGCTCGTAATAATAATTTATGAGGGAACCTTAAATTAATGTTTATTCAAGATTTTTTAACTAAATTTAATCAAGATAAATCGAAAAATATGTATTACAAATTGGGAAATTAAAATGTCTTAAATAGCATAAAAAGAGCTGGAATATTAAAAAATAAAAAATAAAAATATATTATCCAGAGAAAACTATTGTAAATGTTTTGTAAAATTGAGTCAATGCTCTATATGGTTAATCTTTTTTTGATTTATCGAAGTATTTTCCTTATCAAAAATTGGTGTAAAAACTATTTCAGTCCCTGCCACAACCACTATATATAAATGAATTTAAATTTACTATCAGAAATCATACTTTTATGTTATTAAAAATTTTTTCTATTATAAAATTTAAATAGTAACAGTCCTAAATATAACACTGGATTAGTATTCGGAATTTGAACATCGATTACTGATATATATCATAAAATTGATTATAAAGTATTAAAAACATCAAAAAATTACTCCGTTTAAAAACATTCGTGTATAACAGTATCAGGTATTTCTTGAAATACCGGTATTTTTTAAAATATTTATGTATTGTCAAAAAGAAAAGACAACAACAACAAAACATACGCATTCGTTTTCATTTATATGTATAAAAAACCTTCCGTTTTAAGTATTACACTGTACTTGAACCAAATAATTTATCAAAATTATAAAAACAACTAATATATTTTTTGAATTTTTTTGTTTCGAAAAAAGAATTAAATATACTTTGTATTTTAGTTACTTGATATTGCGAAAATAAAGAAATGTATCAATTAATAATTGTTTCCATCGTTAAACAATGTATTTTTAAAAGTTAAATATATATATTTAATAATTAACTACTATTAACATTTTTAGGTTCATTATTGTTGTTTTGTATACAGTATAATCTGTACTTAGGACAACAAAAAAAGAAAAAAAAAATTGTCTTAAATAAGTAAAAATATGTATTAAATCATTACAAGTATTTATTTATTTTTATCAGTCTTGAAAGTTGTTGAGTAAACTTCTTAAATTAAGTTGTTTTAAAAGTATCCCCTAAATATTATTTTTCAATTTCGATTTTTAAAAAGAATAGCGAAACTAGTAAGTTATTCGATAATACATTTTAAAATTAATTTTTTAATACAATCAATTTTTATCCTTCTATCGATATAAAAGTCTTGGAAATTATGTATCTTAAATGTTTTGAAGACTTGTGACAAATATTTATTTCGTTATTAAAACCTAGAAAAACTTATTAAACATTTAATCGAAAATTCTTAATTATACGGCTGAAAAGTTCAATATTTATTTAGCATTAAATTCAAATGGTTTTTGCTGAGTTATTTATATTTCACGTATACCCTAGAAAGTTGTCATACGCGATTTATTTACCAGTGCATACTTTTCAATACTGTTTTAGATATTTTAAAGAAATAATATTGTATTTTTAGATGTTTTTTATTTTATTAAATATAATTTGATAACATGTATTAAGATATAATAATGTTTACAATAACACAATTAAAAAATCAGAAAACTCGCTCTGTAGAATCTCTTATCAATTAAATCATTATTAAAATCATTGAGTCATTTTCAAGTTTTTTAACTGATAAATAAACACAATATAAAAAGTAGAAAAATAGAAAATACCAAAATTTTATAAATAGCTTGATAACAGTTAATATATTTTGAGTTGTATCCTAGTGTATATAAAATTAAATGCTGATATAAATATTTCGTAAAAAAATTAAATCTGGTTATTTCTTTTTTAATCACAACAAGCAAACAAGATTGATTTTATCAAAAATGGATTCATTATTAATACAGACATCATTGGTTTCGATAACTGCAAGAATTGATATTCCCGTTTTTCCGTTTTTTTTTTTTTTGTTATTTTTAATTAAGTATTAAGAAAAGTGTAATGGTAATATTCTATTATTTGGACAATCAAAAGTAGCATCTAGTTCAAATTTTTTATCAAAAACTACCAGAAATTATGAAGAATGAATATTGAATATCGACGAACATTTTAAGCACCAAAACGTGATGTCATACACAAAAATATATCATGATTATTACTTTACATTTATCACTCTACTGAAAATCTTAAATATACGTTAGTTTTTCTTTTATACCAGTTAGGTCTTTTTCTTTAATTGACAAATATGAAATGAATAATCATGTTAATTACTTTATAAGTACGTTAAAATTTTAAAAGTAATACGATACACCCGAAAATTAATATTTTAATCTAATTAATTCATTATTTATTGATATTAATAGAATAATACTGAATAATTGTTAATATTAGTACAGCAAATTTATTTTAATTAAAACTTGAATTATTATGAAATTATATGGTTATTTATACATATTAATTGTGTTGTATAAAATATGCAACTTAATAATTCAGTTTGTAGACTGTAAACCACATTTTTTAATTTATAGTTTAATATCTAAATAATGTCTGGTATTATAATATCTATTAATGTACAATATTTTGTTTATAGTAATGTATTACTATAATAATAGTATATTTTTATATCACTTAATTTAATTTTGCGTTAACTGAATTTTGGCTTCAATAATACTGTTTTATAAAATTAGATATATATTAGACTTCATTAGATATACATATAAACATTATAAACCAAAAAACAATTTACAATTGTCTAACATTAAAGAAGAAAAATAGTTGTTTCCAATAAATAATTAATTGTTCCAATAACGAGTATAACAAAAACAATATGATGTCTAATATAGGTATAAGGTATTGGTAACCTATATACTAGATAACTCAAGGAATTTAGTTTTATAATTAATTATCAATTTATCAAACAAAAAAAAAAAAAAACCCAAGTTATAATAGTAAGTGAGGTCAGTGCTCATCTTTATAATAATTAGCAATATAATTATCATAACACATTGTGATTTGCCTACTTGAAACGCCGGAATTAAGTTTAAAATCAAGTTAATAAATTAATGACTACTTATAATAGGTATATACATTATTTGTATACATAGTTATGAACATAACTAGTTAATTAGTTACGAACACATAGTTAAATGATTATTTAAAAAAAATATGTTTTTGTATCATACGTAAATTATCAGTTATTAAACTTAAAATTATAATACGTGTTTAAATTGTATTTAAATGATAACTATAGCCTATTGGTTGTTATTATTATTTGTTAAAAAATAATACACGAATAATGTTAATATGTAATAACATTTTTTTTTTATTGAGAAAAGACCCCTTGGCAACATAGGCCTTTGGGTGTCCACAAATAATGGGTGAACTCATAATACATTTTAATTTGTTAAATTTTTGACTTAGGCTGGAGGTGGTGATGAATTTAACGATGTTGGTAATTGATTAAGAGTGGTTGAAATAACATATTCTAATTTTTCTATTACTTTAAAATTAAATAATTAATGTGTGTATTTTTATTTCAATAAGTGTTATTTTTGATAGTATGCTATAGTTTTTTCATTTAACTATATGTAAAAATAATATAATATAATGGTAGCTCGTGATAGCTCTATTTGTGTATTATTTATAATTCCAATAACTAATTGATACAAAATCAACTTATTTTATCAATATTTTTATTGGGTTAATATCTACTAAGTAAATTATATTTTTTAACAAATATTTAAAAAGTATCACTGTAAAAACATGCAGAATTGATACGACATTGAAAGAATATTCGTCCATTCTGAATAAGTTAGTACGTATACCTACGTTTTATACTCAGTACTAGTAGGTTGAGAGGCTATTCAAGTAATTTAAATGGTAATTACTAATTAGACATTTATGACCGTGTCCATATGCATCTATACATAAAATATTAACAATTAATAATCTAATCACATCATATCTTGTGGTGAATTTATTACTGGTAGAAAATATGATCTGCTTTTTTCAAGTTGACAAATTATTTTTGCAAATAAACCAATATTATTATAATATGTATATATCTAAATTATTACATTTGGTGTTTTTAGTACTTAACTACCTACTATAATTATATTGATTTAATTTTTACCGTAATAATGATTTATTTATTATTATCTTCGTTACAATTTAGTAAAGTTAATATATAAAAATTATTTGAATTGTGGTTTTTTTTTTTTATCAGCTTTACATTTTACTTACTTTTAATCTTTCATATAGTGTAGTTATCTGTTCGTGTGGTTTTTAAAAATACAATGCAATAATTTTGTTATTTTTCATTTTTAAGTTTCAATTCATGTAGTTTGATTAAACTTATAAAGTTTTGTTGGAAAAAAACACGTCTACATTTAATATTACATTATTTAATAGTTACAAGTAAAAATTAAATTTAAACACGTTATACAGTTTACTAATTTGAATCTGTTTTGTGCTTATTTATATTATACTTATATTAAACTTTGTGATTCTAATAATAATATTATTATCATGAATTGTAGTTTATGATACAATATTATGATGTTATACTAGGTGATTCTTTTACCAAACAACACTCATATTAATTTCAAAATCTATTAATGTTTTTAAAAATATTTTTTTTACATAATTTTCACTTAAAATAAAATAACATTTTTCAAATATTTTATTTTGAAGCAGATTTTTTTCCGGAGTAATTTAATACATAAAAATATAAATTCGGATGATTGGTTTATAAGTTATAAGTATTTGAAGTTTAGATGAGTGTAGTGAGTGCCGATGGGGATACCTCGCAAAATGTTAGTCTACTAATCTAAATTTTGATTTTTATTTATTGAAATATTTCACTAAATATTTTGCTTCAGAATATACAATTAAAAATGCATGTTATCGTTCAAAAGGGTATAACCAACGTAAGAAATTATATCGATAACTAAATATTAAAAAATATAATTTATTTTAAATAAGTGTGTTTTATTTTGATTAAAAATTATGTATAAAAAATATTTTCCGTAAAGTACTTACAATAATTTAAGAATATCAACATTTACAATCAAATTAAAAGGTATATTTAAAAATATAAATTGTATAACTATATTTTTATCATTGCAATAATAATTATTAAATTTTCTACTTACACTATCATTTAGTTAGAATCTTATTGGTGTATATATTATAATCTTAAATAAAACAACCCAATTATTACTTAATTTTTTTTAATTTATAGAATGTAGATTTTAGTAAAACATAATAATTATATTTTAACGTATATTTTTTTCTTTAGTCACCAAAAAAAAAAAATTATTTAAATTATATGAATTTTGTTGTATTATACATTTTTGTTTATTTACTAATTAGTACTTGGTAGTTGGTTTATTTGAGTCGCGTATCAATTATAATAGCATATTTTAAATAGAACACTTTTTCTTAAAGGCAGCGTGAACAGTTCTAAAGGTTATTAATGTGATATTGATTTGAATATTCAATTTATTTAACAAAACAAAGATTATATTGTAACTTAAATTTATTGAAGAAATACTTAAGAAATCTCTTGTTTTGAAAATTTAAATTTAAATTTAAAAATAGTACTTGACATACCTAATTATACTTAGTTTTACTAATAATATATGGGTCATGTTAAATTTATACTTATAGTAATGAGATTTTTTAACCTTAATTATTGATTGGCGATTGCAATTGATCCTCAAATATTATCGCTTTTATATTATTTTCTTTGCGTGATTAATTAAATTGTATTATATTTATCCGTAGGTTAATAATGAATTTTTTTTATAACTATCAATAACATGCGGTTACTATAGTTATTATTCATGAGATTTAACTAATTCAACAGTTAAATAATATGTATAAAATTTAATTTTTCATAAAAACTGTTAACTATAAATTATTTCATCTAAAAAAGTATCATAAGCGTCTGAAATTTGTGTAAAAGTTGGACTTTGATGTACTTTTATAGTTATATTTTTAGAAAAACAATTGGTATTTTATTGGGATTATCTTATTAATATTTTTAAACTTAAAGTAAAAGTTTTTGATTTATAATTTAAAATTATTTTTCCTGTGTTAATATATATTAAGTATCTACCAATAAACAAAAACAAATTCCTATTTCCTACCGATTTAAACATTTACGTATAAAACGTTTCGTTATTAAAAATTATGCATGTCACAACTTCTTAAATGTTTTAGTAAATATTTAAATTTTTAATCGATGGACTTCATGATTATTGTATATTTGTGTTTAATAAATTTCAAGGTTTGTCGTAAATTATTTTCGTAGTCATTACATAAAGGTTATTTAATGGTAAATACTAAATATACTGAAGTTGTAACCATATTAACAGATAGATATATTTGTACAATTTTCATATCATAAATCATGCGTGTGGTCCGTAATTTTTACAATTGAATATTTTTGTGCATTATTTTTTTAATCTGCACGAATGTCCAAATATATCACGTTATATAATACCATCTTCGTATTATAATATATATTGTATGTATACATAAAAAAATAAAAATAAATGCTTTTCTTATTTTCTTATTTTAAAACTTTAACAGTTATTTTTTTTTATTGATATAATTTTATTTAGTCCCAAATATATATTTATATCTAATGTATAATGTATATGCCAATATAATAGTGACCTATATTGTTTTAGTTTAGTTAAATTCTATTGCTTTTAGTTTAATGACAATTTTGGTAGATTTATAGTAAAATTGTATATTAGTGAATATTTTGTAATCTACTTGAATGAGTAATATAAATATATTTATTATATAAGACTGACGTAGCGTGTATATTAAGTATATGCAATAAAGATATACTTTTTTTTTAAAACTTGTATTTTTGTGTTTGAGCCATTAAAAAATGAATACGAAATATGTTACCTGATTAAATTATACTTTAAGAGTCTTTAAAATATAAATTGATTAGTATTGCTTATTGTCGATAAGCATGTTTTTCTATGATAATTTATATTTCGTGTGTGTGATGTACCGAAACTCAATATATTTTTACTTAAATTTCACTATCATAATTCATTTTTTTATCTATAATTTAAATCGTTCGTACAATTTACTAGTAATTGAATACAAATATTAAAATATAGTTAATTATTCATTAATATTACAAAACTAATATACTCTATTCAAATATAAATGTCTACATTCATTTTTTAATTTGAAAAAATATATCATACTTTTGTAATTTGTTAAATTTAGGCCCTTGTGGAGGCAAGACAACGGGACAGTCACGATTATGCACATTCTTTGAGAATTTAGGATGGAAGGTAAATGTTAAAATTATTATTTCCATTGTTATATCTTGTTGAATTTTTATTTTTTTAGGTTTACAGAGTTCCAGAGACTGCCAATGTTCTATTAAGGTAACACATATTTTTTTTATAAATTATAAAATTTTTTTCCCCAATTTTAATAGTAAATTTATAATTAAATTTTATTTAAAGTTCTAAATCTAAGTATTTATAAAAATAAATTCAAGTTTCATACATTTAACTGAAGTTTTTACTTTTATATTATTGCATAATCCATTTATTTAAAATTATATTGACTTATACTCATTATCTTTGATATTTGCCGACCTTAACATATAAGGTTTTTTTAAGGCAAGGCGACTTTGAACAAATTGTTTTTTTAGTCTAAAATTAGTTGTAAGAATTAATTTATAGGATTCCTGTAGTTTTATTTTATTTAACGACAAATTAAATCTTAACATTTTATTTTCCATATGTTTCATAAACGAATAGTGTTAATACTTAATCAGAAGTATGATTTAAATAAGAAATAATAATCAGCATGATTTTATAATTCATTATTTTATAGATTATTATTTGTTTATAATAGAATAAAACCTGAAAAATTGTTAAATTTAAAAATATTACATTTGTATACATCTGATGTGCCTTAATAATTTTAATGATATAGTAATAGTAAATCTATATTGATTTTAATATTTAGTGTTTACCTTTTATTTATTTTTTTTTTTTTACAGTGGTGGTATCAAGTTTTCGGAATTAAGTGACGATCAAGGTAATGCATTTCGAAAAAATATATAATCATTTATCTGTTTTAGTTAAGCTATACGCGAGTTTCAATTAGGTATATCCTTTAAATGTGAGGATAAAAATATTTTTATTTATTTTTGGCTACCCATCAAAAAATTCAGTCATAATAGTGCGGTTTTTATACCGGGCATGACTGTTTTTTATCGCCCTATTGCTTATTATACTGTATACGTCATATTTCGTCTGTTTTCAAATTGTTATTCTTATACAGCAATAAAATTAATGCACCTCCTTTATCACGACCATGAATTATTTAGCAATCCCCTAAGCTGCATTTTAATCTAACTTAGTAGGTCATCATAAATTTGCAATGTGATATAATCGCATAATATTTGTATTATATTCCTTTTGAAATAGTATCATGTTACGTTTTACGGTTCGTATAATAATATTGATTTTAAAAGCCTCACAAATTATCAAGTCACGGGAGAAGGGGGAATTCTTACCGATGAAATGATGAACCGATGCAGCTAAGCTTGATGCTATTTAGACATGTCATGTCCTTGGAAATTATTATCATTAGCCTCATAATATTATTTTTGTTTTTTGTTACAGCCCATAAATTTCAAGAGAACCTTCTTAGATGTATGTTACAAATAGAAAACACGTTTTTTGAACTGGGCGAATCATGCGACCAAGACTGTCTAATCATTTGTGACAGAGGTGCTATGGATGCTGCTGCGTGTAATAAAATTTTTTTATATGATATGTAATTATAAATTTAAGTATAAATAAAAAATAAAAAATGCTGTTGGCGACAAAAATTATAGTTATTATGACAAAACAAAAGAGATAAGAATTAACCGATTAAAAAAATTCAAAAAAATGTCATAAAGTGTCGCCATTGGGTGGCTGCTTTTATCACGTTTATGTCAAGCTATATTATATATTACCGCATACGTACTTATTGTAATAATTTATTTACAGATTGTACGCTTTAAAATAAAAAGTTTAAAAAAAAAAATTACATTTTTTATCTTCTTCATAGTGAATGTTACAATTCTGTATTAGAATAATACACGTGTTATTGATATTTAAAAAGTATAAAACATGTATGTGTGTGGTAAATTATTGTTTACATCCTAGTTATGTTAACTAAGTCGTGGTTAATACATTTTTTTTAGTTCATAACATCTATTTAGCCATTTGTATTTCTCAACAATTATTTAATATTTTAAATTATAATAATTGGAAGTAAGAAATTCATTTCAATTATTTTTATAATAATCACTGATCAATGATCAATAATATTGTAATTTAATGAAATTTTTATTGGTCCTATAGATAATAATTTTAATTGTTGTTTATAAATGCAATTTTTTTATTTATTACCAGTAAAATAGTAGACCCTTCTCCTACTATTTTTTTTTATCAATTATTGTTCAATAATTATTTTTATACTGTTCAATTAATAAAATTAGTTCATAACAAAGTATGACATTGAATTATTGATAGTGTTCTCATTAAAAATACAATAACATAGAATATGATAAATAAAAGAGTAAATGTAAATAAATATTTTATACACTTGAAATATAAGTTTTTTAAATTTTGTTTGTGTTATTTAATTAGAAATACCTACTAAACAGTTATAAAATCTAGTATCTAGATCAAAAAATATGTCACTACAATAGCTCAATAAAATTAAAACACTATTTGTTTACTCAACACACTTGTACTAATGTTTAAATTAAGCAATATCAAACAATTGAGCATTTATTATTATAGATATACCTAGCAATAAATGGGATCTGATAATGAAAGAAAATGGTTTGAACATGGTTGACTTGAGAGACAATCGTTACAATCAAATTATTCACATGGTATCTGCTGCATGTGGAGCTGAAGACTTTTATACAACTGAGGTAAACACGTCATAAACTTGTCTATTGTATTTAAAATTAACTAATTTAGCATCTGTTTTAGGATCACACGAGCAGGAGAGAGGACGTTTCTCTTGCTAAAAGTCTAGATGTCAAAGCGTCAGCATCATGGATAGGGCATCCATACTTTGATGTTATTGATAATTCATCAGATTTTGAAAATAAAATATGCAGAATGATAGCTGTAAATAGTAACATTAAGTTAATTGTTGGTAGTCTTAAAAATATTTATGTTCTATTATTATTATTTTATAGGCTGTTTGTCAGAAATTGGGCTTAGACACTGGTGATAGATTAGCAACCAACTCAAAAAAACGTAAATGGTTAGTGAAGTATTTGCCTGATGATCAGTTATTCCCTCCATTTCAAGATTTTGATGTTGTACACAATTATTTGCAGACATACACTAAAAATATGCAAGCTCGTTTACGAAAACGAGGACAAAAAGGTTCTTTATTTATTGTTACTTACATGATGTTGCTGACTGTAACTTCAATGTTACTTTTTATAGGCCATTGGAATTATACACACACAATTCGCAGGCCTAGAGTCCGTGGTCAAGTAATTGAAGTGAAAACGCAGCTCAGTCATAGAGACTATGTGAATCTGTTGTCACAAAAAGATGAAACTCACTATCCAATCTATAAAAAAAGACGATGTTTTATACACTACAATCAGTATTTCCAGCTGGACATTTATTGTAAACCTTGTCATAAAAGGTATGTGGTTAATAACTTTAAAATTCAAGTACATTAACATTTCTATTTGGTTTTAGATGTGAAGGATTAGTGTTACTTGAAACGTATTCTGCTCTTGAGGATCAAGAGCTACTTGACCGTTTACCAAAATTCTTAGACATTGAATCTGAGGTTACAGGTAACGCAGCTTATTCCATGTTCAACTTGTCACTTGTTGAAGATTGGGACAAGTCAAAAAATTTTTGTCACTACTTGAAAGGTAATTTTCACTTTCCTAGTAGATTTTAAGAATAATATTTAGTTATTGTAGATATGAAATTAGGCTAGGATTAGATTTTTGTTTAAGATATAGTTGTAGCAACTTTTGTACATTTTTTTTAGGGCCAGATGAAGATCTGAATGTTAGTGATCATAAAACTAACCAAGTTAGTTACATTCATACAAACGGAAAGCTAAGGAAATAGTGACTTTGCTTTTACATTTTTAATATAGTATTACAATTTTGTTTTTAGATGTTTATCATTGTATAATATTCATTTTTTTACGTTTTGTTAATTAGTACACAAAATTGTTATCAATAGATTGTTAAGTTACTAATCTAGGTACTTTATGTAGTCTGTAACATAAACTACTCATACTTACATTTATGCATTATTTTTCTTTAAATTGGCTATTGTTTTTTTCTTTATTATTATAATTCTTTTTTTTTTTTTGCAACCAGTACATTATATTACATTATACTGTAGGTAGTAAATTTTTTATTTATTATTTTTTTAGATAAATCTTATAAAGTAATTATAAGAAACTATTTTTAAAATATATCTAAAACACAAACTGCTTATTATTTGGATTTTCTGCAAATTTTGATTAATTTCATTTGAATAAATGATAGTTACCTTTATATTTACAATGCAAGTGAACATCGTGAAATTCTATTGGTTTAAATTTATTTTAATTGATAATGAATAATGATGTATATAAATTTGACATCCGCTAAAGTTTTCATAGGAAAGTATTATTTCACACATTCAAAAATAGGTACCTGTAGTCTTTTTTGAATGTGGTTAGCGTGGCTTTTATGATTGTCCTAACATTCTAACACATTTTGTTGGAACAAACCCAAGCCCATTTTCCGTTTTGTTTTGGCAATCTATTCAAAACTTATTTTATTTTAAACAACGCGGCACAACGACTACAGTCGGTATTGCTAATCGTCTTCTTTCAAAATGAATAATATCTCATTAATTTTTGTTATTCATGTGTTGTTGGTTGAGCTAGACGAAATATTTATTTTTATGTTCAAAGCCAGTTTTTAAACGCTTAAGATCCGACGTAGATTTATTTATTTATTTTTTAGAAAAATAATAACGACACACGTATTCGCGTATATAACTTCAACTATTTGTAGAAATTCAGTAAAATAGTTATTGGATTCATCTAAATAAAAATGTCCGTGACACAATATTTATCTCAACAGTCCCTGAAAGTCTGTGTAAGAGCACTTCGGAATGAAAATACAAAATAAATTATTAATTTTATTATTTTACATTTTTTGCAGTCCTTTATATCGCAGATGTAAACATGAATAGTTTAGATAGTGCGTATGTTATTATATCAATACAAATATCAAGTATTACGAGTTGACACCGTTGTAAAATTATAAGGTCCGCGTGTATTACAAATAGCTAATTAAAAAAAAAAAATCGCGTGATCACTAAACTGGTGCGTAGAACCACACACGCTGCTTCAACCATGCTTACAGTGCAGTATGTTATTAATTATTTTATTACTTTATTAGTTACGATTTATGTTTCCCACTTCTAATCGTGTGGCGGCGGGCAATTTACGATCGACTATAGGCTAATATGGACATCAACTAGTTAGATAGTTAATTAAGGTTAAAAAGTTACTTTAAAAGTAAACTAAATAATTTAATGCATAATAACATTCTAACTTATCGAATTGAATTAAATGCACGAAATTATCTAATCTAACACATAAAAAAACAAAAAATGCTAAACTATATAGTTATTTTTGTAATCGTTGCAAAAATCTTTATCTTTTATAGCACTGGCGACTGGAGGCTGCAGGGTAATAATTACCAATAAGGCTATAAACTACATTATATAGGTATTAATTATTTTTATAAGATTTTTTAAATTATAAAAAAATAAGACTTCTAACTTTTATTCCTATACAGTATACTTTCAGAAATTAACTTGTATTCTAATTTCATACATTTTTAGTTTAAAATATTACTAACTTTCATACCTGACTTAACCTTCGTATGTCTTGTACTTTGTATAGTATTTAGACGGTGTCGGAGTTCGAGTAGCTTTAAATAATAGGTATTCGGTATTCGGATGGTAATGGATGTCGACGATGAATGGTATATACGTTAATATGACGATTAATTAATAATATATACTATTAACTTTATACCTACTTCTACTTGGGTATCATATAACATTTTCCTGTACTCATATTATCACTTAACTTTCGGATGTAGCCAACTGTGACACTGAACTATATTATTAAAAGTCCAAACACGTGATATCGATCGGAATTCGGATTATACTATTTTATTTGTGTATTATGTAAACAAATATCTAGTCTTGACTCATGACTATAGAACTTAAAATTCAACACATGAAATGTAGGTATAAGAGAAAATTGCGAATAACCATCGCGGTAATCAACAGTGTCTTAATAATTATTACGGCCAATGGATATTGGTATGATATACTGGTTATTTTGTAGATGATAGGAGTGGCGTATTTAGGCCGGGGCCACCGGGGCCTGGGCCCCAAGGCTCCAGAATTAAGTCTAAGTTAGGGTACCACAGGACCTGAAGCATTACATAAAAAAAATTATTCAACATTTTTTTTTATTAAATAATATTTACATTGAAAATGCATGATATATACTGATATAAATAGGATTATTGAATTTTATAATTTTATTTGACAAGGTTTTCACTATATAATGTCACAAATTTAAATGTTGATAAATTGATAAGTTTTTGCACTCTATCATAGTACGAAACAAGTTCCATCTGTATTCACCGTCTAACTAGTTCTCCCATAGTCTTATCTAAAAAAAAAAAAAAGTATTTTTAAACGTTCAGCTCGTTTTTAATAACTTATTGGAAATTACGGTAATGTATAACATATTTTTTTTTTAACTCGAAAGTAAGTCATTATCAGATTTTTTTACTTTCTAACCTTCGAACCAGTGGTGAATTTTGGCCGTGGCACCAGGGCCCCCAAATTAAGTCCAAGTTGGGGGGGGGCACAGGACCTGAAGTATAACATAAAAAAATATTCAACATTTTTTTTTATTATAATATTTACATTGAAAATAATTTAATTATAAAAAATATAAAAAACATTGTACAGCGACGGAGTATTTAGACTAAATGTCATTAGTTAAGAAATTTTAAAAGCTGAATACATTTTGAACAAATCTTGAAAATTTTAACTTTGTTTTAACGTTAGTAATTGTAAGCGATATACTATAAGAAAAGTAGATGGTGTCTCACAATTGTTACAACAAATTGATGTTGATCTTCATACAGTTACTCGACTTATTAACGAGTAAATTAAAAATTATGGGAGAACATTTTCTGGAATATTTTACAGAAGCTAAAAATCTTTTGAGACAATGGAGTATAGCACCAACATTTAAAAATCAAAGACATAATGAAAAAAATTTTTTGTTGAGATTTATAAAGACTAAAGGTTAGAATCGCATGAAAAAAAATTTTAAATTTAAATTTTTAATATAACACTTGATCGTAATATTACCTTAATGGAACGAAGATTTCAAAGTTTTAATTTCGTATCTCACTTCTTTAAATGCTTACAATCGATTTAATTAATTAAATTGAACGATGAAGAATTATACACAAATCGGCAGAAACATTACAAAAAAAGTATGACCAAGATATTTCTCCAGATTTTGTTCATCTGATACTACCTTTATGATTGTGTTTTAAAGACATAATATCGATCAAATTAAAGACAATAAAAGAAAATGCAAAAATGTTATTTATTGAACATGCTCCTGTTACAATGACATACCCTATGTACTGATTTTATTTTATACTTGATGTTACCTATGACTGTTGCGGAAGCAGAGCGATTGTTCTCAAAATTAAAAACGATAAAAAAAATATTTACGATGTCAGAAGAGCGGCTTAGTGGTTTATCAATTATTTCCATCGAAAATAAGTGGGCATAATAATTAAATTTGGATGAAGTCATTGACACATTTGCTCAAAGTGAAGATTAAGAAAGTTAATTTTTAATTATATTATATAATATAACACTTTATATTTTAAGCAGTATAATAATACAGGTGTATTTTTTTTTTTTATCTCATAGAACCACTATTTAATTTTCTCGTCAAATAGGGCCATCAAGTTCACGCTACGTCACTGGATGATAGGTTTCAGAGGCAAAAAAAATACCAGTAGACTAATATAATTGTTTATGAATTTTTATCAACTCCACCCCTCAAATATTATATCAATTTTTTTATGATAACAAGAAATTCATAAAATTAAATAATCAAAATAAATATTAATTATAATTTATTTTATAAATAAAATAAATATATTAGATGTATGCAGGGCGGCATTTTAGCTAAAACTTTTGCAATTTTATAATTGTATTAGTATATTTATATCTATGTGTTATGTAAAGACTATTTTATACTTTAATTTTATGTTTATGACGAAAATATTATGACTATGAAAATAAATGTTTTTAGATAAACCAATATTATTGCATAATTTGTATCATATGATATTATTTAATTTTTTTATTTATTTAGTTTTAATAAGGCGGCATTTATAATTTTAGCCCAGGGCGGCAAAATAGCTCGCGCCGGCTCTGGATGTATGCTATTATAGTGTCATTATATAGTTATTTATGTCGTGAAATCATTTTCAATAATTGCTTTTTTCTAGCTTTTTACTTTTGGTGCATTTGTTTCACGATAACTTCAATCATTTCCTCAAAACTCACATTTCATACGGTTTCTCGATCAATTGAAAAGAATATTAAACCGTTTAGCAGCCACTCACACTCGTTAATCTAAACATTTTATCTATCAATACTATTATTCAGTAGTATAATTTATAGAATGACTAGTATATAGCGAAAACCACAAATTCGGATTACTACGGTCGCATTAAACTACAACGAGAAAACAATCCTATAATTAAAATGAAATAGTAATTAATTTACAATAGTGTTAGGTGTTAGGTAATAAATTTTTTTTTACCAATTAAATTATCAATGTGATAGGTCTCTTGTGTGCATTCGTAATCTTATGGCTATTCTATACCAATACCGTGCGTGCAAGTTAAAAACAATAATAAAATATCGGTCATATTATTATGTCAAGGTAGGAGATTTGTGCGTTTGTTTTTTTTTTTTTTTTTACCTGCATCGTGGTCAATAATAATTATTGATCTTATTGTCTAGTTCATATCATATTAAATACGAGTATACGACTGATAATATTATAATTGATAGGTAAGCGTAATTGGCTGTGCAAATAGTTACAGATTAGTTACTTTTAGTATCTAGTTATTCGTGTTGATTGTTCATATATATATATATATAATTGTAAATCGTCTAGAGGTCTAAATAAAATAAATAATAACGTATAATAATTAATAGACAATCTACAATTAGTTGTGATGGTGTGATATATAATGCATACAATATAATTCTTAGTTAAAGATTGGTCACTTTATTATGTTATTATACTTTGTATTCGATCAAACGAGTTTTTAATTAGGCATTTAGCCGTGTAGCTCGTCGCACGCGTTTGAAACTTGATCCCTGACAACTTCAGCACAACGTACAACCATTTCGATAACCCTTTTGTACAGTTACATTATAGTTGTTTATATATTTTATTAAGTCATAACATTAGGTAACATTACCGCAGTGGAGATGATAATCTGTTGATTAGAAATTTTGAAACAGCCAAAATCGCCTATCATGTACACGCCTATATATTATATATCATATGGTTTACACTCGCACTACCTATTGTACATAATATGGCCATTATTAACAGAGACTAGTTTTTTGCTAAGCGATAAACCGTCTTAATATCGTATACAATCATTGATTAGAAATACGATTAAATTGTATACTTATGTGCAGTGTCCAAAACGACACCTATAAAATATAAACTACAATATATCATGTCGAATCGTGTTTTGAATTTTGATACGTTTGATATAGGCGCCTCTTATCCAATCGAAAATATGATAGGTAATAATAAATCATGTCTTAAATTCATTTCGACATTTAGTGCACTGCCGAGTGCGATGTGTATTTTTATAGTTTCGAATTTTCGTATACAGCTGTATTTAGTGTTTAATCATTGTATTTTATGAACGAAAATCAAAAAAATCATGTTACCATTATGCGTTAATTTTTATCATTGTTGTTCGATTAGCGTTGTTTTATTAATTAATAACTACATAAACTAAATATGCATATTCATTATTTAAATTTAGCTTTTATATTGATACCTGTTGGCTATTGCGTACATAGTTCCTGTAAGACTAAATTCACAATGATTGTTTATACATACCATAATTTATGGTATACATTCAACATCAATATATAGAACAAGCGATTATTGTTTATCCAGATTTCGGAATAATTAAAAAATATTCATCTTTTACTTAGTAGGTATCTACCGACTTACTGTTCATACGTTGCCAAGTACTTTTAACTTATTGATATTATGTAATAAGAGATTTTGAATAGCTTATTATGTGCATTTTATTTCGAATATACCAGCAATTTGTGTGCATAATGCATATTATACTAATTACTAGTACAGCAGTTAGAGTTCGTACAGTGTTATTGTTATTATTCGATTTTAATTTAATTGTAGTGTTCAATTAAAAAATAAACACGGTCAAAAGTGAAATGGAATCGTTTATCTTGATAAAATATATGATTGATCGTTCATAATTGTGACATTTAACGTATTAACTACTAAATTGCAACTATGTATATAGTTGAGACATAATGGGTACTTTTACATTGTAATAACAATACATAGGTCATAGGTATGCATACTATATTACTATACATTAATGTAATAATAATTATGTATATATATAGTGTATATTATTGTTTAGTCATGTATTTCTACAATAATAATAACACTTGTATATAATAATATCACATATCATATAAAAGTTCTTTATAATATGAGGTAATATTCCATTCTATTAATTTATTTTTTTCAAAAATATATGATCAGTAATCTTTGTCCCTAAATCATTTGGGTACATGCGATGAGAATTTTATGCATTGATTGGACAGAACGGTGAAACTACACGTTTAAAGGCATCGCACATTCGCACAGCAGTGGCGAGACTCCATACACTTGAACAAGTAAACTACATACGACTTACCTATACGTCCTATACCATGTTTATCTAGTACGATATTTATTTTTCGAAACAATTTCACGGAGTAAACTTTTTTTGCGATGTATTCAGAGTCGTCGTACGTCATTTTAATGTCATCATCCTTTGGATATTCTGCAGCTCAATCAACACGATATATTTTTCTCTTGCGTTTTACGTGCTATTTACGCGCTACGACGCGTAGTTATTAAATTAAAACGACGAATTAAACATTAATAATTACCAATCTAGTCGCATTTCGTATAGTATTAGCGTTGTTGCTATGTGTTAAGAGTATATGGAGCGCTGTGAAATATAAATCCACGACGTCTATTGATAAAATTATAATAGATATACCTTTTACCTATCTATATTTTGCAGCCAGTCATTTTTTACATCTTTTCAAATGGTGAGTGGTTTGACGATAAACACTTCGATTTGTATCTTAAACTATACCATTTACCCATAACTATTAATTGTTTTTTTTTTTACTTAAAAGATTTAACTATTCATCTGTTCCGTTTCAAATATATATGTAATATATATATACAATCTGCCTAACCGCAACCGGGAATGTTCGGGAACGCCGAACGGTATCGAATCACGTGCGTGGCACGTTGGTTTTAATTTAAAAATTCGTAGAATAATAAATACGGTATATTATGTTTACCACGGAATATGTGATGTAATCGTGCATAGGACTTAGGCATAGGCCATAGGCAGTAGTATTGATTTTACACAATATGTTATAAATTCAATGGTAATAAAGCCTACAGGTAGACAAATACACAACGTCATAGTGAATGGTACATTATCGGTTAGCGTGAATTAAATACAGTCGAGCCCGTCTCGCAGTGTTAACGTAAATATTCACACACAATCTGTGCTGCAGCGGCAAATGTCGCAATAAGTACAAAAATATAACAACATCTAAGCGTCTGTCAATAATTGAACTGGGCTCCAAGAGAAGTCCGGTTCCGTACTAGACGACATAGAAGAAGCTCTAAACGAATATCGTAAACAACCTTTGACAACAACCCCAATGTCCCCAATATTAGTATGTACATAAATGTAACAACTCGTACTCTTTAAATTTAATTTCTTACACAATATAGCCAAGTACACAAGGCTAATGACCTTAGATGTTGAAGTCCAGTTTGACGTGTGATCGACAATTAATATATTATACTAAAAAACGACTCTCGTCAATACTTTTACTAATTATTTATTTGTATAGGTAGACTTAAAATTGATCAAAAATCAGATATATATGTAGGTCATCTGCTACTTCGTGGATGCCTAAAATTCACGTTAAAAAATCTTATTTTTTTTTTTTTAAACCATCACTGCAACACCGTATTTAAAAATATTCTTATTAGACTTGCTGCTGTGGGTGTATACTATGGCATACTTGTAAAACGTGTTACGTAAGTAAGTTCATATATAATATTATTTTAACAATATTAACACTTTTTAGTTGTTTGTGTCAACTCAAGTGAACTTTATCCCAAAACGTGTGTTTTGTACTGGCAAATACGCATTTACTCGCATGTACAGCAGGTAGTGTACATACGTATCAATGTAACTTGAAATTTCGGTTGCGACATGTAAAAATAATTTATTTTTCAACATATCTGATTGTCTGGATTACACCATCGCCTACTCAAAACTCACCTAATGGCCTTATATTATGCAGATACACGTATTTAACAGAAAATGAGGATTTCTGTGGACGACAAACATCGGGTTGAACGGTCATTGTGACGTGTACGTTTAACTTTCATGTATTATAATCACGTACATTTTATATTGTATAAGTGTATGCGGTGCACGCGGGATGTTGGATAGGTGATGTTCGTTAATTGTTAACTGGGCTGCGCATTAAAGCCGGATAAGTAATAGCCAATACATTTGAGATAATGTCATAAAAACCATGATTATGTTATAAAACAATGCATAATAAGATAAACTTTTTTACCAAATGCATATACATTTATCATCATGTATTTTTTTTCATTATTACAATAAATACTAGTAAAAAAATAATTATAATTTTTGATCCAGAGACGATATTAAATAAGGAAGAAAATATTATTAATAATAAATAAAATAAACAAGAAGAATTCGATATAATTTGATAATTTAATATATTAAATGGATTATTATTAGAATGATATAGACTATTATATATGTTACCTATTTACATTTTTTAGATAATAATTTTTCAAATTCATAAAAAATACATTTTTACTCATATTATTGACATTTAAAAATTATTGTTAGTATACATAGGTTCATAATATATTAAGTACACATATATTGTATATATAATATCTGGTCACGACATGTTATTGTCGTAGGTGGTATATAAGAGCATTAAAAAAAAAAAAAATTATTATATTTAGAACAAGGGCATAAACAACTGGATCATTAACTTCTATTTACATTAACTATAATTTACTTGACTAATAATATATTATGGAATTATTATAAATTATAATAGATATATGCAAAGATATATTATTTTTACAGTTAAGTACATACTAAAATATAGTATATAATATTGTTATACTATGTTGGATATGAAGTTTATTTAAGAGGGTGGTGAAATGTCATTGATATTTGGTAAGTAAACATTTTTTTTTTTTTTTTTTTGATGAGATAAAATTGATTTCTCTTCAAAATGGAGGGATACCTAACATTTTTGAATAATAAATTTACCTGACAAAAATATGTACATAGGTATATTGATTTTTAGTTTATAGGCAATAAATAATTTGTTATTTGGATATTAGTTGTTATAAGTGTGGCTATGAATTTAATGTATCTACTAAAGAGCCTGGTTAATAATCCTGAAAATGTACTAAACATAAAAATCTATCAAATGAAATGAAAATAAAAATTAACATATTTTTAATTTTTTATAGAAAGAATTTATAAAAGAAAAAATATGTTATTTATTTAGATAGTAATTCAAACATTGTGTTATTATGAAATTATGTTTCACAATGAGGTATAAAGAATGTATTTTCATACAAGTTTTTAGACGTAGATAATTTTATTCTTAAAAATATAATTAATTTAATTTAATACAATATTATAATATTGAACACTCCTTTATTCGATATAATAATAATAATAATAATAATAATATTAATAATATTATCATCATTTTATTATGCTGTAAGCCTGTAAAAATATTATTATTCGAATTCAATAATTTGTATTGATAATACATATAATCAAAATACCACAATATTTAATAAATCATAAGTTATCATAAGGATAGATATATATGCCTATTTAATTGAGTAAAAAAAAAAAAAAAAATTAATAATTTATTGATTAGTCTGGTCGATTCGAGAATATTTAGGTAGGTATAATAATTTATAATATTATATTTATAAAACAAAATTTGATTTTACAGAAAAAAAATGAAATGTTTCATCGGAAAATAAATAAAGTGACACACGCGGGGAAGACCGGAAAGTTTCAGTTGACAACCCGCTTTTACCCACGGTTCACTGTAGTTGACATTAAACACAGGATAATATAAAAATTATGTAACTACTTTTATAATAGCTTAATCGCATTAGCCGACACGTGTGATTAATGTCGACACTATACATTTGTTGTTAACAATATTATATACCAGCGTATATCTAAGTCACACCCAATTCTACCTAAACTCATTATTTATATCGTATAAGTAGTGCCTATGTAACACCGCAGTGTTTGTGTATGCGATGATTAAGCGCCAAACAAAAATCCCTTTACGAAAAGATCGAAGTTCTAACTTCTGTAATATTATTTATTATTTTATAAATACGATTATATATCATGCGCTGTGTATCCAGACTGAAATGTATTCTTAAAGGAAATCATATAATAACGTTATAGGTAATTTAGCGTTATTACACCAATAAACTATGTAATATTATCTATTATACATTTTTTCCAGTATTTATTTTAATAATAAAAAAAATTAAGTAATTTCTCAAACCATCAATGTCATAAACATTGCGCGTTCAAAGTTGGCGGAGTTCGCGACACGTTATAAAAAACCGCGTTTTTACGATTATACGTGCATTATATAATTGAGTGCCGGGCATAAAGAAAGCATTCAATTTTGTTTTACGATCGGTTAAAATGTTGTAGAGACGTTTGAATCGATAAATTTAGCCCTCGAAGATAATATACATCTAATCGCTGTGTAAGTTTTCTGTGCGACTTATCAGAGGAAAAAAATAGAAATCACCTTCTAATAACTGACAGAGAAGTAGATTTAAAATTGAATTAAGGGTATAAGGATATAAGGTCCGCAAAATTATGGCCAATATTTTAATAATGCGGCGATATTAAATGTTTTTCTGTGAATCCAAACGATTTTTTTTTTTTTTAATATTACTGATGTACAAACCGAAATTTCAACTAGTATCTAGTTTTTTGGTCGTTACGCTTCATGTGAGTACCAAGGATTTAATAGTAATGATAATAATAATAATAATAATAGGTTTAGATATATGATGTGCGATGACATCAAAATAATTTGTCGGGCGATTTAAAGTGAAACGAGACGTTTATTATTTGAACAAATGGTTATAGGTTATACCTAACCTATGTACATATAATCAGTATTTGAAAATGTGATCCATTTACATACACAGTACCTATATTAAGAGAATACTAAAAATCAACATTTCGAATAACCTCATGGTTAAAAAAAGATAGAAAAAAAGGACGAGCACGCTTAGTGATCACCCTGTGTACACAACCAGTTGGAGGCACCCACCACCACTGTGCATTTGCAGAGTTTACTCGTATAATAATATGATAGTCGTACGACTCGTATACCGCATGGGCGATCGAATACACTGTCATTATTATAAATCACGAGCATATAATATATTAATATTTATACAGATCGTTTAAATACGGTCATAACCCATATGTATTTGTGGTATACCTAGGTTATCGATGACACCTGCTCGCGGGCGAGTGCAGCGTCTGCGTGCATCGCCTCGTATTATACCATTTTTTATATCTACGCATAGTCGATACGCGCACGACGTATTAAGCGAATACTGAATCAGCACTGATGTGTGTTGTTCAATAAATAAATTATATAATCTTTATTGAGTGCCTATATAAATGCGCATACGTTATGTACAGGTTAAAATGTATATCGTGTTATTAATCGTAATATTTACGGGGCCGCGTAACCGAATAAAAAGCTGACCGCGATTATTAGCCACGCGGTTAACACGAGATGTGGACGAGATAAGTCGAAACCGCAGAAAATAGAAATTATTATATAACAGCTGTTATAAACAGTGTATCATGTGTTATTCGATGTACAGAGGCATGCGTGTTCGATAACTTCCGATAAGGCCGAGAAGAAACGAATACGAAATATCTCGGCGGTAATGTTTGGAGCGTGATTTTTTTTTTTTTTTTTTTGTCGTTTTATATTATCACATAAATCATTAATAATATACATATCGCAACGACGGATCGTTTATGATTCGATCATCATTGAGGTGTAGCTACTCTTATTTTACTCATCGCGAAAAAATAAAAAACACAAACTCCATTTTATTAGCTTTATAACACTTCAATTATGGTTTGGTGTCAAATAAAATCATTAGCTTATCAGTCAATGTTGCTATGCACTCGCGTGTACTCGGCAATAAACAGTATACCTATTCTATGGGCGTATACTAAAATAATTACCTAGTAATTTATAGACAAAAAATATAGCTAAAACATGAAATTCGATAATCATAAATCAAAATACGAAAAGTATACTATCAATATTATACAGCTGCAATGCTGTATACGCGACGTCCGTAGTCCGTACCTATATAAATATATAATACAAACGAAATAAGAAAACATGCGTTGGTCATCCGAGCGATGTGATTTTTCCATTTTACCGAGATAAAGATTTGTACTACAATACTACTTATACGCTGCAGACGACCACGATCTAACAAACATATATATCTTATTATCTTAAGACTATAACTTATAAGTATATTATATATCTTGATATCCAGTAATATACCTATCATAGTTCGTGCTAATTAGTGATTATACTGATCCTGAGACATATTATCATTTATCACTGCAAACTGCGATGAGCAATTCGATAAATTGTGCACACATCATATTAATTACCACCACCGTAGTAGAAACATCATAAATAATTAAATATCAATTATCATCAACTATATCACCACAATGGCACAGTGAAATGTCCAACGTCAGTGTATACGTTTAATTTCATAGATTTATCGATGATTAGTTAACACACCAAAAAATAATTGTGAATTACAAAATTCGTGATTGATTTTGCCTTTTGAAAAATTACAACCCTTAAAAACGTTGACACCCGAGGCATCTGCTCTCAAGCTTTGCCTCTTCTCTTCTTTAAACGAGGCAATGCAATAGATAGTTAACAGAAAAATATTTAAAAGAAGCGGGAATCGCTTAGGTGAATTTTGTGAACAAAAAGTGGTGCTGTGTAATAATATTGTTGAGTCAGTGCTTGAAAATCAAGAGTCATAAAGTTGATAATACGTATTATATACAATTATATATTTCCTCTGTTCGTCGACGAGTAGTCAGTCTGTTTCTAATCTTATACTTTTCTACACGTACATCTCACATTCGCTCCGTGATTTTCAGTCTTAATAAAATGTTCAGTGTTAATTATTTTTATAAGTGATTTTAAAACATAATTTCTCATTTAATTTTAAACATGGCCGGTTCAATCGCTAACATGAAAACAATTTACAAACAGAAAGTTATACATATGTACCACCAACACCGCCTGCGAAGCTCATTGACTGCAGTAATTTTATACTTGACTTCGCCGATTGTGAGTTTTTAAACGTGGGATTCGATTCAGAAGACGAGTTCAATATTGTCATTCATATAATAATTACACCATCGCGCTATGCAAGTATCTATATATGAAGATTTTTAAAACGAATATTTTCACTGATAGGGAATATACTTTCAGTCATATTAGATACGCAAACAAATTAGAAAACAAATTTTTCTGGAAAATGAGCCTACCACTTAATCAAACATGATATATTGAGAAAAAAATGTGCTCCTTATAGATTCGAAGAAGAAAGAAGGATGTCGTGTATTGCTTGATAGAAAAAAACTTGTTGAAATTATATTATCTAAAGGAGAGTATTTTCGAAACGATTGTACGAAAAACCAATATCATATGACCAGCTGTTTTAAATCAATTTTCGATGATCAGTGATACATGATCAGTTATATGAACAAACAATTTTTACTATGACTTGTTTTTCTTAATTTATTTGATGCCATTATAGACGGCAAAACAAAGTTGTGTTCTTGGTTTGATAAAGATTTTTCATCAAGAGCATATTAATTATTATGATCGATAAAACAGCCAGAATTGATACTAACAACATTTCTATTAACAAAGTAAACACTAAGTAAACATCTTCAAACCAAAAATATAGATTAGATTGATGCTATAGAGAATATGGATAGTGTTAGATATATTATTGAAAATATAAGAAAAAATGCAGTTAGTAAATTTAAAACTATATTTCATGAAGTTAAAACTAAATGTGATTCTTTAAATATTGAAATTTCTTTGCCTTGTGGAACAAATGTTCAAAAAAACGTAGTAATGTACAAAAAAATTCTCCTGGAGATTACTTTAGGATTTCTCTGTTTATTTCATTTATTGATAGTTCTATAAATGAACTAAATGAGCGATTTTCATCTCATAAACTACGCTTAAAAATTTTACCTGTCTTCTATTTTTCTCAAATAGCAAATTTGACAAAGAGAATATAAAACAATTAATTGAAATGTATCAAGATGATACGGATTGCAGTAAATTAGCTGTAGTCGGAGAAATAAAAACTTGGCAACAAAAATTCGTATAGACGCAAGTTTTTCTGAAATATGCCTTTGACGCTCATTAAGAATGTAATGAAACGATTTTCCCATTAGTTTTTATATTACTTCAAATCTTAGCTACCCTTCCAGTTACTACTACTAATAGTGAAAGGTTTTTTTCTATAATAAAACGGTTGAAGGCGTATTTTAGGAACACGACTAGCGAAAATAGATTAAATGATTTGGCATTTTTGAATATTTATAAAGAAATAATATTATAACCAGCAGACGTTTTGAATAAATCATTGAAATTAAAACAAGAAGCATACGTTTTTTGTAGATAAATAGTAAATATTTTAATTATTTTTATAATATGATTTGGTTTTTTTTACATATTTAAAAAGTTTTATTTTTAAATTTAGGTAGTAATGATGTTTATATTATATTAAAAACAAATGAATAAGCATAAAATACAAATTTAAACTATAGCCAACATTTACAAAATATTTAAAAATTAAAATATTTTTACAAATTTAAGCTATGGTGAAGATGATTAGTATTTAAAAGTATTCATAGGATTAAGTATTCGTTATCAACCATCATTTTAACCATTTCTGCGTCTCTAAAAAATGTATGAAAAATATAAGTTTGATATTTTTAAATATAATTGTATAATTTTATTCTATTCTAAAATGTCCGTTAGCTAAGGTGTGAATTTTGTCTTCTAGTATCACTCTCTTCTCATCATAATTGTTGAATTTATTACACATATACGGCTGTTTATTATTATTACATCTGACCCCATACCTTCAAACAAACATCGCTGATGACCCTCAAATGTCATATAGTTCTTAACCGTATGCCTCCTGATGCTTTTTGCGCGGATCTTTTCCTTCACATTAATTCACATTAATACCGTCCACTTTTTGGATTTTATATGTGTATGTTTTAGTACGGAGCGCGCAAAATTCCAACATAATACGTCCATCCATTTTATTTAAAACAGATCCGGGATTTTTTTTTTCTCGCCAATATAGCATCAACATGGATAGTAATGCGGCAAGTTAGCAGTATCCATCCGGTTAAGCAAATTGGTATTTTTTACAAGATCGTCGTAGAAATCAGTATATTATAGCCGTTTGGATATAATATACCAGTGAATCTATGACAACAATTAATTAATTATTCATCACTAGGGCCAAAAATGGTATGCCCTAAAAATCTATAAAATATGCATGCAGTTATGCCTTAAAAATTACCAAAATATGCTCTGAAAAAAAAATTTTATTTTATATTTTTAATTAAATGATTTATTATTTTTATATATTAATATATTATTCAGTATTCTATTATACAAGTATTGCCAATGATTAACAAAAAAGTGTGGTATTACAAATTATTTTTCACATGTAACCTTCACCTCGCATATTTTATGAAACAATATATTCCCATCCGAAGAAAATATTTTTTCTCCAAATTCAGAGATGTAACTATTGACACGACTAGTGTTAAAAGTTTTCACTTTCGGCATTTTAAAATGATCGATTTAATAACTCACTGCACCCGTAAAACCATGACTGACAACTACGATAGCCGATAGGTAAGATAAAATATAATGGCATACGGGTATATATTTGTTCACCCTAATGATTAGTGATTAAGATTAGATTTTTATAAATGAGTTGAATTACCCATATGCCATAATAAATTATATATATTATATGAGTGAAACAAATTAATATTTTATGATTCCTGAGTCTTTAAGATCCTAAATATGCTGAAAAAATAATCAAAATACTAAAAAATGCTCTTAAAATGCAAAAATGCTAAAATATGCAAAAATATGCAAAATAAAATTTTGTATACAGCATCGTTAGATTATGAAACAAATATTAGTATAAACTTGCTATTTTTTGGACCAACCAATAAAAATATGCAAATGCATATAATTTTTGGCCCTATTTATCACTATTTTTATAAATTTATTATTTGCCCATAATTAAGCTCGATTTTATCGACATAGTGTCTCTGCATCGAGTTATAGTGGTAATCGTACATCTTTATCTTTGATGTATACAATACTAGTAAATCTGATAGGAAAAATACCAAATAATACATTGAAAATATTATATGATAAGAAAATGCATGATATATACTGATATAAATAGGTTTATTGAATTTTATAATTTTATTTAACGAGGTTTTCACTATATAATGTCACAAATTTAAATGTTGATAAATTGATAAGTTTTTGCACTTTATCATCTTACGAAACAAACTCCACCTTTATTCACCGTCTAACTAGTTCTCCTATAGTCTTATCTTATCTAAACAAAAAAAAAGGCAACGGGACCTGAAGTATAACATAAAAAAAAATATTCAACATTTTTTTTTCATTAAATAATGTTATTGAAAATAATTTAATTATAAAAAATACAAAAAACATTGTATAGCGAAGGCGTATTTTGACTAAATGTCATTAGTTAAGAAATTTTAAAAGCTGAATAAATTTTAAACAAATATTAAAAATTTTAACTTTGTTTTAACGTTAGTATAATTGTAAGCGCTATACTATAAGAAAAGTAGATGGTGTTTCACAATTGTTACAACAAAGTGATTTTGATCTTTATATAGCTACTCGACTTATTATTAACGAGTAAATTAAAGATTATGGGAGAACATTTTCTGGAATATTTTACAGAAGCTAAAAATCTTTTGAGACAATGGAGTATAGCACCAACTTTTAAAAATCAAAGACATAATAAAAAAAATTTTTTGTTGAGATTTATAAAGACTTAAGGTTAGAATCGCATGAAAAAAATTTGAAATTTAAATATTTAATATAACACTTGATCATAATATTACCTAAATAGAACGAAGATTTCAAAGTTTTAATTACGTATCTCACTTCTTTAAATGCTTACAATCGATATCATTAATTAAATTGAACGATGAAGAATTATACACAAGTCGGCAAAAATACTACAAAAAAAGTATAATCAAGATATTTCTCCAGATTTTGTTCATCTGATACTACCTTTATGATTGTGTTTCCATGAATTATTTCCATCGAAAACAAGTGGGCATAATAATTAAATTTGAATGAAGTCATTGACACATTTGCTCAAGTGAAGACTAAGAAAGTTAATTTTTAATTATATTATATAATATAACACTTTATAATTTAATGATATTGTTTTTATAAATTTATAAGCAGTTAGATAATACCTAATAAGGTACCTTTACATGCATTTTTTTTTTACCTCATAGTCATAGAACCACTGCTAAATTTTTTCGTTAAATAGGGCTTCCAACTTTTATAGGTCCCTGGGCTACCAAGCTTCACGCTACGCCACTGCTTCGGACATTCCGTTTTGAGGCAGAAATAGAAGATCATTATGTTGTCGTGCAGTTCTGCTGGGTACGTCACATTTATCTCATATAACCGTCTGATGGGTGAATTATCATTCAAGTCGTTAAGCCCATTGAGTTTGGCTTCAACCTACTTAAAACCTCCGGTGGGCATGTATTAAGACATTGCCTAGCCATACAAGCTGTAACTTATAAAAACATAAACAATTTAAAAAATTAATGTATTTTAAACAAATATTATTCAAGACTAGTCTTAATAGATAAACCACGATTTCGATTTAGTCTCATAATACTCAAGCATCTTATAGTTATTGATTTTGGCATAACGCATATTAACTTGCACTAATCCACCGCATATACATAAAAAATATATTATATTATTTCATATTTTATGTAAAAATACATATATAAATATTTTCTTAATTTACATACCATTTTTTTACGCATAGTAACCTGTCATAATTGATTAAAAGCTCCAATCTTACCGATATACATTTCAACATAGAATTGAAGCTGAATTCAGAAGCTGTGTAATAAAATCCGGGCTCTAAATTATATGTTTTCATGCATAAATCTTGGAAATTCTCAAAAAAATTTATCATACTTAACGTCAACATTTTGGTTTGGTAATTATTTAAATTTTCAGTCTGATTTAAGGGGCCTGTTGGGATGCCTAGAACGAATATTTACGGAGCTATCTCTATATTATTTTACCATAAAAAAAAAAAAAAATTAAATTAAATTAATTTAAAATCATTTTAATTATTTAAATAATAAATTCCATGAATATTCTTCAAATGTTTGTTGAGGCTAGTTTTAAAGCCAAACATCGATGGACAAATAGTGCACGTAAAATGTAGCCCGCCATATTTTTTTTTTCATGTCTTTTCAAATTGTCTTTACGTTTAAATGCAGTTATACATTTCTCACAGTTAAATATTTTGATATTTAATTGGTAAAGAAAAAAATATAGTACAATGGACATGTGAGATGGAGGTGCTGTAAGAAACAGTGTACGTCCACAGTTTTAATGACAAAATAAAACACCACAAAATTTACTAAAATATTTATCAATAGTTGGAAATAGGTATAGGGGCTTTAAAATTTAATTTAATCCACTTTTTTAAATTATTAACTTTTTTTACCTACATATTTTTAAATAATAATTTTTTTTCTTTTATGACGGTATTATAACATTTTTTTAATATTTTATTATTCTTAGTTTCTGAATGAATGTATTTGTATTTAAATATTAAAAATAATTATTATATAACTTAATTTTTGTTTAATAAACAATTTGGCAACGTCGCACCCAATTTCACGCGCAATCGTACGCCTCTGGGTAGTTAAAATCATGTCTTTTCTTTTTTAGGCACTGCGCGCAATCGTATACCTAAAAAGGTACAACGCGCGCAATCGTACTCCGCCGAATTAAACATAGAATGTAAAATATAAACACAGAAAGATGTGGCCTGGTGTGGCGCGGTGGTTGTCTCAGTCACTAATGTGTTCTGAAGTCAAGCATCGGCTAGCTTTCGGATGGGTGACCACCTGAATTCTTAGTGACGAATCCATGGCGCATACAAATACACACACGTGTTCCAACTGTACTATCCAAAACTTTACAAACCTTAGACAAAAATACCTACTGCTCCTATCCACAGCTTATGGCTTTAGTTTCCGGGCTTAAATAAGATCAATATAAGAAAAAAAAAATAGAAAGAATCTACGAAGCGTGCGCACGAATATGGGTGTCTATAGAACAGATTGATTCTGGAAAGGCGGGTGGACTGATATCAATAAAAAAATGTTACATAGTTAATGTGAATATTCGTATAGTTAATACGATTATGTATCAATATATTAGGTTAAAGAGTTGTGCATGTCGGTACAGGTCCATGTAAGAATCGAATTTTCTTTCAATTAAAGAAGCATGTAACGTTTTTGCCAAAATGCATGTGAAATGACCGATTCCGCCATCGCCCGTTTTCGCAAATCTACCTGCTATAGTAATAATAATAATAATATTATAATAATTTATAATATTATTATAATATATTCCATATTAATTGGAGTATTATTCCTATTAAATAAAAAATACATAATATTTTATAGCATTTAATTTTAATATAAATATAATAATTAAAAAGTCATAATATTTTGTTGATTTTGTCTGGACATTTTCAATCAAAATTTTTAAAAATATATTTATATTTGGATGTGATTTATAAAACTGTTGGTTAAAGTTAAATGAAATGATTCACAATTGTTTGTAGTTAGACTTAAAATTACTGGCATACATGTCTATAGAGTAAAACATTCAATAAAATATTCCATATTTTTAGTAAAAAAAAAAATTTCCTTCAAAAATATAGGCATATATGATAGAAAATTTAAATCAAACTACAAACAATTGTGAATCATTTCATTCATACTTTAACCAATAGTTTTATAAATCGCATAAATCATGTCCAGACGGACACTTATTAAAATGTGCTAGGTCTAGTAAAGCTGTTGTGGACTGTAACGCTTTTTTTATTTTTTTTGGTTCTCGGATAGGAGTAATTAGGATTAAATAATAGTAGTGAACGCACTTTACTTACACTAAAAATCTCGCTTTATTGAAATTTGTCGAGACGGTGCCGATTACATTGATTGTACGCGACTGACTCAAAGTCACACAATATAATTTTAGTCCGTGATAATAATAATAATAATAATAATAATAATGTTATCGGGATCGGGCCACATTTCGCCTTTATCAAGACCGAACGAAACCGACACAAATACAAAATAATAATATAAAATAATATCATGCGTCAACAAAAGCTATATAATTGATTTTAAAAATAAACTAATATCGTGTTATTCGTACGTAAAGTATGTTGTATTTAATTATGCTAAATAAATTACTACAAAATATTATGACTTTTTTATTATATTTATATTAAAACTTTATATGAGAAAATATTATATTTTTTTTATTTGAGTATAATATATTTATCAATATACAATGTTGTCATATTATAATTATGTATAAATCATGTACACTTATCTCAAGTTAAAACTTAAATATAGGTAACTTAAAAATAATAGGAATAATACACCAATTCATATGGAATATATTAAAATAATTTTACCATAGCAGGTAAGTTGGCGGAAACGGGAATCGAACCTTTTTTAAAGTGGCGGAAACGGGTGATGGCGGAATCGGTCGTTTCATATTTTGGCGGAGGTAATTCCCAATTAAAGACCTATTCTTGGCGACATATACCGTTATATGGCATTCTAGTGACTAAAGAGGATATTATATTGTTAAACACTTGATCTAAATAATTGGAAATGTGGCTGGACATTTAATTCTTAATGTGTGCATAACGTGTGTAGCACACGGTCAAGACATTAAATAAAACTTAAAATGTGTAGCATTCTAGTTCTGGGTTATAAGATTATGCCGCTATATATTTTGGAATAATATGAGGAAGTAAAATTTTCTTAAGTATAACATTTTTTACGCACGCGTACAAGTATTTAAGTAACCCCGTGGGATTGGTAGTAAACAATAATATACGATAATACTGATAACAATATGATGACTGATAAAAATGCAATAACAATGTGATAACTGATAACAATGCGATACAATGTAATAAATGATAAAGGGTACTAGGTATGGTAGCAGCAACGGCTTAGTTTTTAGATAAATCTAAAAAGTTAAAACTTTTTTTTTTTTTTTTTTTATTTTTTAAACGTAATACACAATCTGTATCGATTGACACAATAAGCATATATGTTGAGAGTTACAAAGTTTGACATAAATTTGATGAAAGAAGCCACCCATCGATGGCACTTTCTATGGATTTTATTTTTTTAGCTTATCTTAAGAAATCACGACACCACTTACGCTTCAGGCGTCTAGGGGGATTACCAGGTATGGAAGGAGTAGATAAGTTTTTTATGAGTTCGTTAGGGTGGTTAATTAGTTTGGAATAGAATCTTTTATAATATATTTTGGCTTCATCGTTAATTGTTTTGAGTTTGGTGTCAGTATGAAGGGTGTGATTAGACACGTAGGGTGGTGCATTCATTATTTTTCGGAGAGCGATATTTTGAAATGTTTGAATTTTTAATATGTTAGACTTTTTAGCGTTTCCCCAGAGTTGGAGTCCGTATGTCCATATGGGTTTGAGAAGTGTTTTGTAAATCAGAATTTTGGTTTTAATGGGGCAAGAGTTATTGCTTAATAAGGGTTTGAGGATACGGAGACGATGGTTCAGTGCTAATCTTTTGATTTTAATGTGATGAGCCCAGGTTAACCTTTGGTCGAGAGTGAGCCCGAGATATTTGATTTTTGGAGAGTAAGGGATAGGAATACCGTATAGAAAAACTGTAGGACAGGAAGCATGCTTGAGGGTGAAGGTAGTATGAACAGATTTGCTTTGGTTTACTTTGAATCGCCAGTTAGTAAACCATTTTTCCATGTAGTTAAGGTGAGTTTGGAGATTATATGACGCTATGAGTGGATCATTGCTCATAGATATTATTGCTTTATCGTCAGCGTAGTCTGCTACGGATGTATAAGGGGTAGTTGGTTGGTCAGAAGCGAAGATATTGTACAGAATAGGAGATAAAATGCCCCCTTGGGGAACACCAGCATTGATAACTGCTACGTCAGATAACGCAGAACCGTAGCGTATTTGAAAATGCCGATCTGTTAGATAGGATTTAATAAGTAAATAGTAGGTGGGAGGCATGAATTTCTTAATTTTATACAAAAGCCCGTCATGCCATACGCGGTCGAATGCTTGTGAGATGTCTAGAAACACGCAATTGCAGAACTGTTTTTTTTCCAAGGAATACGAGATGGAGTCTACGACTCTGTGTGCTTGATGGATAGTCGAGTGGGAAGCGTGAAACCCAAATTGGGTGTTTGGAAGAATATTATTTTCAGTTATTATCGGGAGAATTCGTTTCAGCATTAACCGTTCCATTATTTTGGCAAAAAATGGGAGAAGGCTGATTGGACGGTGAGATGATGGTAGGTCAGGTGGTTTGTTTGGTTTTGGAAATAAGACTATAGTAGCGAATTTCCATAGTTAGGTTATACTATTTTAAAAATTAAAAAAAGACAATTTTGTTTTTTTGGATTCGCTGATAAATATTAAAAATTATTAAAAATATTTTAAAAAGCTATTTTAAAAATTGAAAAATAAAATAAATTTGTATTTTGGCTTCGCTGAAAAGCATTAAAAATGATTAATGATATATAAAAATGTCTATTATCCGACGAATTTCTATCAAAATAATACGACCTGTGAAATAAGTTTTAATAAAAAAACCCGTATCCAGATCACTATCCGCCGCATGCCAAAAACCATCAACTGCTCTGGATGTCAGGCGACAAATAGTTGGAGAAGGCTTGCATAAAAAACGACTACCACCATCCGTTTTTATCTATAAATTTGTATTCCATTTATTTGAAGTTCATAATTAATAATTGTCCTTACTTTTAAAAGTCGAAACGGCTGCTTTAACGTGTAATAATTTTTGTAACAAAATATAGTTGATTCGATCCGTTTCCCTTTCTTTCGCCCGGCGGTTTATGAAAGATGACGATTTTCTAACAAAGTGCGCCGGTTCTTGGGTTTTGTTCGTTCTGTCTGTGTACACATTTTTAATTTGTTTCCTTTTCATTATTATAGATTTCTTAATCGTCAGTTTTTCCATTTTTGGTCGGTTAAAATTGTAATTATTGCTCATGTATCGGGTTCTTACATCGCCGCCGGAGAAATCCATGTGATGTTGCTCTTTCGCGTCACTATGTGTAAAACACGTGTGATGCCTATTTACGTCACCACCTTGCAATTTAAACTTGGATGTCGAGATAAAGTCATTGTTTTTTCTCTTATTCTCGTCATGACAGCTCACTAAACGTTCTGCTTTCTTTCCACAGTTCCTTATATTTTCTCTTATTTTATCATTACTAATATTTATTTGAGCTTTGGGTCTTAATTTTTTCTCCATTAATGGTTTTTCTATCGGTGTTGAGATTATGTTTTTATTTTCCTCCCTAGTCATGTCATGACAGCTCACCAAACGTTTTATTTTCTTCCCACAGTTTTTAATGTTTTCTCTGATTTTATCATTTTTTACTTTTATTTGAGCTTTAGGTGTTTCGTTTTCTGTCGTTTGTGAGACAATTATCGACGATAAAATTTCGTTATTCGAGTCATCTTTCCGCTCGCATTTGTTGGCCTGTACTGGGCTTTGATTGAGTTTCTTAAAAGCTCCTTTGATTACCGGCAGTGATACGTCGCTGTCACTTTCAAATATGGACCATTCTCCATCCGAACTCAGTGTTTTGTATTTTAAGTCAGTATGCATGATAGAAATATTAAAAACGTATAGCTAAATACAATGAATAGTTATAAACAAAGTACCAGTACTACGTCAATAAGCAAACTAATTTTTTTATGGCAATAGTCAATAGTTTCCTGGTTTTCTGTTCGTTTTAATTTAACATTAACAAACGATTTATTTTCAGCCAGTAAATAAAATAATTATACTTGTACTAAACTTGTTGAATATTCTAACTTTGTCCAGGAAATAATAAGCAAATACAAGATATGGTGCTGTATAAGTGTAACCCTAAGTTTAACTAGTTTAAGTGTACCTCAATTCACAAGCAAATCGGCGTTAGTGTACCTAACTCGCTTTGAAAAACTAGTTCAACCAAAATGGAAAATTCACCTACGCCGAATTAAATATACCTGCCACTCCTATTCTTCTTTATTTGAATTTTGATTAGAGTGTAAATAATTCATCGGAACTATAAGAGACTTTAATTTTAGCCAAGCTATAGAACAAAGTAATACCAAAATTAGGTTTAAAAATACCACGTCGTTATTTTGGTCCAGTTTTTCAGTAGACCTAGCTTGGGTAATTTCGCCATCCACACGTTGGCAGATATTTTTTGCAGATAGGGTGGGGAAAATTCACGACCTTAGCTCAGTAAATAAATTACACCATGTTGAAACTAAGGACAATCCCGCAGATATTATATCTTGAGAATCAATCCAATATTATCCAACGAATTGAGAGAAACTGAAATTATTATAATCGAAATAATTCAAGCTTTTTATTGATCCATTGAAATAAACGATTTAAATAAAAAAGATACTTGAACAGTAAATAGTAAATTACTGATCTTACAACCCTTTTCAGAAAACGGAATTTTATGAGTGGCATAAAAAACGCTATAAGTCACGTAAAAGGGAACTTGTTCCTGTTCCATGTTTCTGTTTCGAAAAAATATAGAGCATGGTCAATCTTCGGAAACGCAGCGACGTGGCATTCATAGTTAATTTTTAATATAATAGATAGGCGACTCCTGAGTTAAAATATATTGAGACTGCGAGTAGCGCTCTAGGTAACCACACGACGAACTATTCTGTAACATTTGATGTTTACCGTGACATTAATAAAAAAAAAAAAGATTCATCAGCCTTCAGGAGACGAATTACGATTGATGTTTTTCCTGCCAATCTATTCTAGTACCCTAACCTACGGGCTACGGCCTACGATTATATTGCAATCAGAGTCTTGAAAAATGGAAATTAACTATGTAACGCAGAGGTGGTTATCAAACTTTTCAGTTCAGGCCCCCCCTTTTTGTCAACCCCAAACCTGAGCCCTCTCATAAAAATAATTTTAATAGTCATGTTTAAAGTAACAAAAAGTTAAAAACTAACAACAAATATAAGCTAATATTAATGTTAATATTACAAATTTATTTTAAAATAAAATGTATTTTTAATTTTTATAAAAGGTTTTGATTAATCGGCCAATTTTATTATTATTACGGACATTTCACAAATTTTTTTCTGTCCTACCGATGCAATGTTGATTTTTTAAAGTTTCTTCCCCCCCCCCCCCCCGGAGGGTCGCGCCTAACACTTTGAGAACCTCTGATGTAACGTATTAACGTCTACTGTCTAGCTTTGCCCACATACATAGCATAGTTAATATTTATTTTTTACCTACTTAGCATGTAGATACATTTTATGTCAACAGTAAAAAACCTTGTGCAAATAAATGTGTTACCATTTGTTACAACAATTATTAATTGTATTCTTTTGTCAATGTTGTAACTTGTTACTATAATCGATACAACTAATGGCATTTGAATGTGTTAATAAATATAAATATTATTGTTAGTTTTAGGTTATTGAACATAATAAAATACAGAAATAAAATCGACTAATGTACATAAATTTATTATTTTAACCAATATTTTATACAAGTAATTCATTTTAAAACACTGTGTAATATACGATTACAAATAATCAAAATAAAATTAAAGAAAGTTATCAAATTGCAATAAGAAAAAGAATAGTTATACAGTTACACAGTATACAAAAAGATAAACAAAAATAATGATTATAAATAAGGCATACCTACAATTAAATAATATGCCAAACAAATACAAGTAATTCTATTTATACTGATACACTATTAAATTTTCTTTGAAATTTCTTTGCTTTGAGTGAAAATGTACCATATGTGAGCCAATTTTTTTACTCCATATTTTTCAAAGTCTGATATTTGTTTTTACCATGAAGGATTTGGTTGATTTTCGTACAATAGTGGTTAGGTTTGATGGAAGGGCGTGAATGCGTGACATTATCGAGGAAAATAATAATGCCCGACTAAGTGTTTTTCTAAAAATTATACCTTTTAAATTAAACAATGAGTACCTGATGACTTCAAAACAATCTCAACATCGATAGTAAACTCATTGATGGAACATGGAACGAAATTCCAATCTCAAAGTTCAATTGTTTATGTTAAATTAAAACGAACAGAAAACCATTAACTATTGATTATTGTCATAAAAAGTTTAAGTATAAAATATTGAGTTCAGATGAAGAATGGTCCATATTTGAAAGCGACAGCGATGTGTCACTGTCGATGATCAAAGAGGTTTGTAGAAAGCCTTATCAAAGCTCATTACAAGTCAACAAATACGAGCGGAAAGACGACTCGAATAACAAAATTTTGTCGTCGATGATTGTGTTACCAACCACAGAAAACTTAACACCCAAAATTCGGATTAAAGTGAAGAATGATAAAATCAGAGAAAATTTTAACAACTATAATAAAAATAAAAAACAAAACGTTTGGTAAGCGGATGTGATGTGAGCGGACAAAAATAATGCCCCATCAAGTGTTTATACATAAGTGAATTATACCTTTCAAATTGAACAATGAGTGAGAGTCGACCCCTACGACCAATGTACAATTAATTATTTTAAAGGTATTAAAGACATGGTTTATCTGAATTCATTATGAAAATGTTAATAAAATTACTATATGCCTAGCCATCTCTAGAACTCGGTTAGGAGTCGAGCTTGATGGACGTTCGGATAGACGGATATAAAAAAAGAGAAGGAGACCGAAGGTGTACAATTGTGTATATAGGCGGTAGGTTATTTATATCGCGTTTTTCGCGGTTGAATTTTTCAGGCGGATTATTTGTAGCGGACATGTTGCGGTGCTGAACGACATTTATATCGAGACTGTTCGACCGACTTGTGTCACCGGCGCGATAGGTGCCAGGAGGTGGCAACGGTAGCAGATCCGGTTAGGTAGCGGAGGAACGGATGTCTCAAGACGTGCTTGCAACCGCGCATTGTTTCCGGACGCATCGGTGTGTGGCATAGGCGGCCGGCAGTTGAAATTAGACCGGTGGAGCATCGAGGCGAAAAAACGTATCGGACTCGAAAATTCTGCACTGGTTCACTGAGTTTTCTCCACTGCGTCCCGTCGGCCGAGTAGGAGCAGATGACCAAGATCCGTTCCAGACGTTGCACTCTATTGCAAGTGCTCTTGATCGCAGAAACTTCGTTGTCCAACACTAGAAGTTTGACCGACGCACAAGAATCGATTTCCACACGACCGAATACGTGGAAGGCACCACGGTCGGCGTCAACATTTACTCCTTTAGGCTATCCAATGGTTGTGACTCTTTTGATGTTCCTAAGCACATTTCTGTTAAGGACACATAATCCATCGAGCTTTTGTTTTCGGTTGATGCGTTAGCCAGTGTGTTTTCCATTACGGTTTGTATCTACGTTTGGAAAAGACGAAAAAGAAACTAATAAAAATTAGTTATTTTGACTGTCCGCTGTTTATTGCAGAATATGAAAGGTAACTGATGAATTAAAAATATTCTCTGTGATATAACATTATAGTATTTATTTATTTTAATTTCCTAGTACTTATAAGAATATTACCTTGATAATAATTTAAAATTAACTAAAAAATGCTATAAGTAGCCAATAAACGTAGTATACGTACAAAATACTACGTTTTTAATTTAATCATTTTAATTTTTTTGCAAATTTTATCGGAAAAACATTTTGTAATTTTGTTTTATAAAATGGTGAATACGAGTATGTCCATTCGCTCGCATAATAATTATATTTTTTCTTGGAGGATTTTGATTTTTTGTTGTGATTCAAAAACGAATTACTGTACATACTTGACATTTTCACAAAATGTTTTCATTATCAATTTAAAGTTATAGTAAAGTTTTCAAAATATTTCGACTTTTTTAAAGCTATTTATAGGCCTAAGAAGTTAAGTTATAATACAAGTAGATATTAACTTAATGCTTAGTAACACGTGATGTTAATAGCTTACTATGAATAACTTCATTAATTATTTTTAATTCAGCCTAACAATATTTTATTTGTCAAAAAGATTTTTTATATTGAAAATCCTTGTTTTATTAAATAGAAATAAGGTGCAATTATTTTACTAATCGCTTTAATTATTTTTCTAAATGCTATAGATGCATCACGCATGGATATAATACATTTATAATTAGAGCACAGATTTAAATGAATTAATAACCAACCGAATATGCGCTAAAAATCTTAAATATGCATAAATATATGCACTAAAATGTTAAAATATACATAGAAAAAATTATTTTTTGAATAATAGTGAAATAATTTCAATGTTCAATCATGGCCGTAATCGATCTTTTCTTATCTTGGTATATGTATTTTATTTCCCCGATTACCTAATATTTTTCTAAGGTCATGTTTGGAAAAACCGTTTATACCTATTAATTTATTTTGATATTAATCGAAACTATAATAATATAACATTTTTTCTTATAATAGACTGCAGTACAAAATATTTAAAAAAATGTCTTAAAAAACATTAAAATATTTATTAAAAGATGAAATATGCAATTAAAATTGTACAATAAGCCCTTAAAATAAAAAATTTCAAAATATGCAAAAATATGCACTAAAAGTTTCATTTTTTAAATCATTATGTCATGATACAAATTTTGTGCTCAATTTACACTTAGCATATTATACGATCAATCAGAATAAATATGCAAATGCATACAAATCCGCACTTTATTTATAACACTGAAAGAAGTAATATATTATAAAAAAAATTAAATATATTTATTTATATCTCAATCAATTTTATTATTATTAAAATTCTTTTGTATACATATTTTTGTAGGTTTTAAAAATAAAAAAAATGTTTGGTGATTTAATTGGTAAAAGATTAGTGATCTGAATAAATTTCAATCTCCAGGCCTAATTTTGGTTTCCACTATGCTCCTGTCTCACGCCTCTCATTAAAAAATAAATTTTTTATTTTAGTGATACAGAATAACTACGTAAATACTATACAAATAATGACATATATTTATATTATATGATTTATACTTTATATCAGTCGTACGGTGTACGATTTAAACTTTAAACATTGTACCTATCAATATTATAGATTCCTGCTAAGAAGTTAATCATTATAAAATACTAGAAAAACTGTTATCAATGGACGTTCGTCCAAAATTAATTTATTGTTTTCAATTTTACTAACTGCAAAATGGTATAATTATTTTAACAATAAAATTCTTATAAATAAAATCATCATTATATTCCTCCTGTGAAGTATCTAAATCCCTCCCCACGGGTTGGCATTATATCGAAAACTTATCGTATATACTCAATACTCATATAAAAAACACACACGGTACCTACAATAAATACATTCATCGTTAATCGTTTCACTCAGAATCTAAAATTTGTAAAAATAAAATAAGTAATAGGACCTATTAAATTAAATAGGTACGTTACAATAACGTATTCTGTATGCATGTAGTATCTACTATTTTTGAAATAGATCCTAACATTGCACAAATTTAAAGAAAATGTTTTTTATTTTGTGCGCATTTAGTGTACAAACATACCATAATTCACAGAGGTAAATAATAATTTAGGGTTATTTTTTAATACTTATACGATTAGTTGATTATTTGTGATGTATCTACTTAAATAACTTAAATATTTCAGGTTAATAAAAGGAAATTGGATTGAATTTACACATAGATTTATAATTTTTAACTAATGTATTACAATTTACAGTTTAATCGTTTACCTGTCTTTTGTAAGTGGTTATACGTAATAACTCATTATTAATAAGTGACTACGCGTCACATAGTATTATATTATCATCCGAATAATAGAACAATTAATATTCAGCAATTTCACTTTGAGTGTAATCTACATGTTAACTCGCAAGACATTCCTCGGGGCGTCGATCGGTGTGAATATATACAAATCGTTTTTATAGGTATCTACAATATAATAGAATAAATGAACTATACAATACCGTTAAAGCGGAAACCTATTACCTTTATAGACTTATGGCCTTATGCCCTTATATGTAACCAGTATTGGAATTGTAGAAATGCTCTGAGTTTATGTATAATATGCAATAAAATCGGTTTTTCATCTCCGCAGGCCCGACAAAACGAGTTTTGTATTGAATGTGCGCCTTATTAACCTAACATAGCCTGTAGCAGCTTATGAGCATCATAAACATTAAAATTTAACAAAAATATTTGCAATTTTTTTTTACAACTATATGATTTTAAAAATATCATCTCGATAAATTATTACTGTTATATTAAAGGGTCAAATTACAATCAACGCATTTATTGGAGGAGATAGGGAGTAGCCTTTGGCTACTAAGTATCGAAATTAAATAAAAACAATCTAAAATTGTTATTTTGGGTTTTGAAAAATTCAAAATACTAAATTTATCTATAGTTTTATTGAGTTTAAAATATGTTTGTAAAATGAAATTGTATATATTATAATATAGTAGATAGGTTCTGTGTTTAAAATGCAATTCTAATTATAAAGGATAATTAATTAGATTAAATCTAATTATTAGAATATGATCTCCTGATAAAATTTACGAGTGTACATTTTTAAACATTAAATAAACAAAACTCGTGTAAAATAAGCCAGTTTTCTTAGAAAATGGTTTTTCTAATTACCACAAATATCTATGATTACTACATTATTACATTATCTATGTATTATATAATCATATTAACTATACCTAAAAAAATATAACGATGTTATCATTTGTTTTTTAAAAAGATATCGTCAAGATTCGTTACTCGATTTCGATAGATATGACTACCTATATTGGCAATATTCGCGGTCACTGATAAATTCGATTCTGTTGATTCCCACTTGAGAACAATCATCTGTGGACTGTGAAGTCTCACTACTCCCATTGGTTCAGTATTTAAACAAGTTGAACATTTATTCTCTACTCACTCATAGAACGTGGTTGTCAGAGGAACCTTTGTAATTATTAGAGGGACACTTACATCGGTAAACCAAATAACCACGTATTTAACTACATTATAGGTAATGCATTAAAAAATATGTGTTAACTATTTTATTACTATATTTTTGTATGTTAGCTGAAGTAGTACACCGAAAAATGATGCGTTTATTACATCTACCTATGTACCTATATAATCCGTGTATAAATATAATATTGAAATATGATTGTTTGTTGATTTGTATAGTTCTTAACCATCCTACTATATGCTCGCTTGAGTCGTTCCATATCGATGACGAATAATGTGCACATACAAACATATTGTTCACGTATAACACAATTTAGTATTTACTGATTAGTGATTAGCTGTGCAGAGACTATAAACCAAAACACACCTATACTAAATAGCCGATTATCATTAATTTATAATAATGTACGAACTTGTTGAGTTACTGAGTAAATAATACTTATGAAGAAATGTTAAAGGTATGTTAATCGAATAAAAAAAAAAAAAAAAAATATATATTTATATATTACTATTAGTTTTTGTGAATATATGTAATAATAATTAATATGTAGGTCCCTATTACGTGTTTTGTCTATATATAAGAGCACACGATTACAATAATAAAAAAATGTTACTAGATAGCCTCCTTAAAGCGAGGTTCTACTTATATATTATCATACCGTAAGCCCGTAATAATGGTAAAACTGTAAAAATACGAATACTGGTATCAGAAAACTTTTATAAGCAACTATGTCAAGGTTTAGATGTACAAGTTACGATCTGATTTTAGTTTTAACAAATAAAACCTACCGAAATTGAGCTAATAACAGTAATGTACTTAAATAGCCCATCCAAAACGCCTTTCGATCATAATTTCATTATGATACGGTAAAATACGAAATCTATCAATTTATTTTATTGTTAAATTATTTAAAAACTCTAAGACATTTTTATAGAAGTGTCTAATGAGAAACTTTTATAAAATATATGTAAATTGTAAATTGTAATTGAAATTTATTATATTGAACATTGTTTCAATAATTGATTAAACATTTTATAATTTAATACATTTATTATGATCAATAACAAATGATGACTAAGTTTTTGATAAAATACATAACACACAACATATGCATCCTTAATTGATTGGTATATTTATCTTTTGACTTTTAATGTAATATAATAGTCTCAAAACAGTACTGGATTTAATACCAGGTATTCGACTAGCAGCTCCAATCTGAAAACAAAAATAAATGAATCAACAAAATACTTTACTATGTTATTTTTCTCATACAGTTTGTGGTCGAACATAGGATAACTTTTCGATTTCTTCTTTTGAGATACTTAGCGATGTACTGTAAATAAAAGATTTATAATATAAATATCATATAGTATATGTTTATGTTGACAGCAAAATAATAATAAATTACTGTGTATAATCTATGTCCTTAGGAACAAGCAGAGATTGATCAACTTCTACTTGTTCAATATCCTCCTGTTGATCATAAATAGATGCTTGATATAAAGCTTCAATTTTTAGACGTTCCCAAATTCGATTGTCTTCAAACTTTCCACCAAATTTATCAGGAAGTACTGTTTCCAATTGTTGTAACGTAATGCCTTCCTTGGACAGACCCAACATTTCAAATGCCCTGTTATAATATTACAATAATTAAAAAACAAGTTTTTATCTATTTTATACATACTAATATTATACTCTGCTTGCTGAGAGAACATGCTTACTTTGCGTATACAATTGCAAGCGAAAAGTGGGGAGGTTGGTTTTTGTAGTGGTATATAACGTATTTTAGTTTGCGCACAACTACATTCTCTCGGCAAACAAAGTATATAAATGGATACACACGTTTTAGTCTCTGGGTTTCTTGAAGTTTTTAAGCCCAAAGATTTCTTCCACTTATACATGGTCTGAGAAACTGATTTCAATAATTTAGTTCCTTCTTCTAAGCCAGAAAGTATACTTAGTGTTTGATCAAAACGTTTTTTACTGACACAACCAATGTTGTAACCTATAAAATATTATAAATTATGTTATAAAATATCTTTTGAATATTCTGATGTTAGAAAAGAACCTTTCTGAGTCAGTCTGATATCTGCATTATCAGGCCTTAGATGTAAACGAAATTCAGCTCGACCAGTGAACATGCGATAGGGTTCATCTGTGCCTTGTGTGGTTAAATCATCAACAAGTACACCAATATAAGCTTCGGTTCTACTTAAGGTAAGACTATTTTTGTTAAGGGACTGAAAAAATTGATTACATTTTAAACAAATAAAAAAACATTATGATTTTTATCACTCACCTTAGCACCAGCATTAATTCCAGCCAATATACCTTGAGCAGCTGCTTCTTCATAGCCTGTTGTTCCATTGATTTGACCAGCAAAGAACAATCGGCCAATTTTTTTGGTTTCCAATGTGGGATATAACTCTCGTGGATCCACATAATCATATTCGACTCCATACCCTATGAAATAACTTGTTAGTTTATTTCTAAACTAAAATTGTTCACCTTACCATACTGGATAATATTGGCATTTTCTAGTCCATTTATACTTCTTATCATTTTTATTTGCAAATCTTCAGGTAGTGTACAAGATAGACCATTTGGATAAACTACATCACTATCAAAGCCTTCTATTTCAAGCCATATCTGGTGATTTCTATCACGAAATCTAAAAATATTTTTAATGTTTAAAATAAAAACTATAATTTATACTTTTAAAATATATATTATATATACTTGAGAGATTTAGATTCAAGTGATGGACAATATCGAGGACCCTTTACTTCTTCCTTGATATGTCGATTTACACTTAAATTATCAATTACAATTTGGTGAACTTTACTGTTAGTATATGTTAAATAACTTTTTATTTGTTCTTCAGGCTAAACAAAAAAGCCAAATAATAACAATAAATACTCAACACATAATAAGCAGACTAATAATATATTTATTTACTTTTAGCCAAACAGAATTGTTCATAAATGAAAACGGTGTTGGTAAATCATCTCCGAGCTGATAATTTAAATTAGTAAAATTAATTGATTTTTTTTCAATTCGAGGTGGTGTACCAGTCTTCATTCTTCCTATATTAAATCCTAATCTTTTTAAAGTGTTGGCTAAGCCAATAGAAGGCTTAGAATTGATCCTGCCTCCTGCCTTTACAGTCATTCCACTATACATTTCACCATTTAAAAATGTTCCAGTAGTCAATATAACACATTTAGTTCTTATCAATATTTCATTTTCTAATAATTAAAAAAATCAATATTGCATTAAAATATTAGTAATACAAAATAAAACAAAACAAATTATATTTGTATTATGGATAATAAATACTCATTAAATAAACTGTCCACATTTCTTACTCCCAATGAACTGTATATTATACTCAATATAAAAGTATATAAAGCATAAAAATAACAAATTTGAAGAAAAATAATATCTGTACAATTTAAAAACGTTTGTTTAACTTCCACTATTTCCATATGAAAATTATTGAAATATATGTGTAAAATAAACAATACAAAACATTTTAATTAACTAGTATAAACAAAATTAATACATATATATATTTTTTTGAAATACTTATAATTTTTTTATTAATTGAATGATGCTAAGAGCAAAAACATGATCAACTATTTACTAAACATTTAAATGTTTTAAAATAACATAATATATTATACTACCTAATAACACTCCTGTACATTGATTATCGTTGTCAAGCAAAATGTTGTCTACAGATCCTTCAATAATATCAAGATTAGGAGTATTTTCAAAAAGCTCTGCTTGCATATGCGTTTTATAAAGTTTTCTGTCAACCTGTGCTCTTAGACCCCATACAGCTGGTCCTTTTCTGCGATTTAAAACCTATAATTATACTTAAAGAAGATATTCTAGTTACATAGAATCATATTACTTTGTAATGAATGCCTGAAAGATCACAGATTTTTGCACAAAGTCCATCTAATGCATCAATCTCTCTCATAAGATGTCCTTTACCTATACCACCAAATGAGGGATTACATGACATTTCTCCTGAAAACATATTAAAATATAAGATATAACATCTGTGCATGAAAATTGCAATGAATATTTTTATAATCTTACCAATAGATGATTTTTTGTGAGTCACTAATAAAGTAGATGCTCCCATTCTAGCAGCAGCGGAACATGCCTCAGTTCCAGCATGTCCACCACCAACTACAATCACATCATATTGTTTTGAAAAATGACAAAAACATTTTATAAAACCAAATTGGTGAGTAGATAATAACCGACCAAAGTTTTTTAAAGATCTGATAAACATTTTAATTAATTCTAAATCATTCAATTACATTTTAACTATTTGAGTAGATATTAGACCAGTATAAAAAAATTATAATAAATGACAATGAAATGGTCAAAATTAAAAAGAATAAATAAGATTATGATCAAAAATGTCTTATGTTTGCTTGATAACACTTTTTAAAATATAACCAAGCTCTATATTTTTATAAATTTTTATATTTTAAATTTTCATTTTTCGCATTAAAATTTAAAATACCAAGTGTAAGTACTTATCAGTAATTAGAATTTAACAATTGATAACAAAGATAAAATGATAATAATATTATATTTTGTGGTAACAGGTTATTATGTGGTAATAGATCGTTCTACAGTATACCATGGTTATTAACAATTTGTTTGATATTATCTAATAATTTATTTTTGTTAACGTTCTATACGATTTAAACTACTACAATGTCCAAGCATAATAAAGAATAATTATATTTACCATCACTGCAGTTAATATTAATCACTATTCACTAATAGTATAACAAAATTATATTATGAATATGGCTATTTTGTTATGTGATCAATGATATATATTTTTTTAAAATAAATCTTTAATAATAATTATATTAGTGTTATTAGTTATCGTACTCAGTTATTGTTGGTTTCGCTATTTATTTTAAAAACGTGTGGACTACTCGTATTTCGTAATGCGAAGCAGAAGTAAAATACTAAATTGTTAAGTTCTAGAATATTATTCTAGAACATAGAATATTGACTAATTTTAAACGCATCTAAAAACAGTATTGTAATAATATACGTATTAACATAATTTTTAATTGTTTGTATAAGATATTAAATAATTTAATTTTTTTACAGATAAAAATGACATCAATATAAATCGAAAAAGGACTAAATAAAGTTTTTAACGTTCCTAACTATATACCGTAAATAGAACAAAAAAAGCTATCAATATTTAAAAAATTATATTATGCCTGTAAAATACTAATATTATATATATTTGTTTAAAATTTCGAATCTTTACGTCTTCTCAAAAAAAAATTGAATTACCACGACAGAATAAAATCGATTTTTTTGAAAACTGATATAGCGATAATAATTTTTCTTTTTTTGTAGACCATTAGAAAATAATTAATAAAAATTTTAAATTTATCTATTGATCAACTAATTTATGTTTTTTAAATAATCAAAATTTTAATCTTTATCATATCGAAATTCTGACTTAGAAATTTTTAAGTTATTTTAATTAAAAGTAGTTGTTTTTGACATTTTATTTATTTCATTTTTTTGTAAATTTGAATGAACTTAAAATTAATATAAATAATCATCTAAAAACCCGGATAAAATCAAAGTCTTATAATCAAAATACCCTGGAGACCAAAGATATATTTTAATATTTATTAGAAGCGAAACATCCGTAAAATCAATTTAATTTTGGTATCATAACCACTTCGTCAGTTATTAATAAATTATATGTATAGTAATTAATATTATATTATACCTAATATAGACAATGTTTCAAATTACATTAATCAATAATTACGGGCGATTGTAAACTCCGCCGATTTATAAGTAGTCGATTTTAGGGTTGGATTTATAACATGTAAATTTCACCGATCCATTTTTTTTACCTGAAAAAAAAAATGTAAATTCCACCGATACGTATTTTTGATCTGAAACACGTTAACTCTACTGATGGTAAAATCCACAGATTACAACTAGACATGCCAAAAATATTTAAACACCATCATTTCGTCATTCAAGGCAAACAATATTACCATTATGCAATTCGTCAAAGCTGCATCTAAACATTATCAAACCAAATTTTAAATTTTCTTTAAGTAATTATTTTTTATCAGTTTATTTTAATTAACTTTATTTAAACTACAAACTAGTCATTAATTATTATATCATTTATTTTAATATTGTGTAAAAAAAAATATAAGTATCTAAATATAATATATATAAATAATAAATCTGTACATAAATTATGTAGGTACGTATTACCTATGTATTGTTAATTATTATTAATAATTATATATTTTTCTATTTTAGTTTTTGAACGGAATGATGAATGTATTGATTTTACAATGATGTATGTGTGTTTTTTTTTTGTATAATGCTTCAACTTCAAACTTCGGAGGTGGTTTCTGATGGCAAAGTGAATATCCTTGGTGCATTATAGAGGTAAAGAGTAAACATTTTCCAACAGTATTCAAAAAAATCGAAGAAATTTTGAAAATTTAATACAAGGTTTCTTATGAGTTGTTCTTATTGTAGTTAAAAACATTAAAAATCGTTAGTCACAATTTTTTTTTATAAACGTTTATAGTTCAAATATTTACAAAATCTATCGAAAACGCGAAAATTTGTAAGTAATTTTGAAGTTGAAAAATCATAAATTTTTTATATACAAAGTTCTTCATAAGTTATTCTTATAGAGATCAAAAAATTTTAAGAATACATATGCACAATTTTTTTTTATTAGCATTTGAAGTTCAAATATTGACAAAATTTCGTCAAAACCATGAATATTTGCAAACTATTTTGTAGGTATAATTCATAAAAATTAATAATTAATTGATTAACTATGACTTTTGTAAATAATGCGTCCTAATTGAAAAATAAAATATTTATTTCAAAAATAAATAGAATATATGGCAATATTTAAATATTATATATCCTAGACTGACAAATCATCTCCGCTCAGAATCGTTTTTAGTATACAATGATACCTATCATTGCATTCAAATTTAACCTACCCTAGTCCGAGATTACCCTCTAATATACAGCAGAGCGGTACCCACTTATTTTCTATTTGATTATTATATGAATTTTTTTTTTAATTATTGTATTTAAATACAATAAATATATTATAATAAATCTGCAGATAAATTATATAATCTTAGTTAATCAGATTGGATTTGGATTACAATTAAAAAAAAAAAACATACCGGTGGAGTTTACATATTTTTTTCAGGTAATATAAACGTATCGGTGGAATTTACATGAAAAAAAGTCTAAAATAGCCGCAATTGGTGGAGTTTACATGCGCCCATAATTACTATTAAATAAAAAAAAAACACTGTAAAGGAGTCTTTCGTTAAAATAACTAAACTTAAATTTTTTGAAGAAAATCATTTTCTCATAATTTTTAATAGTATTACCTTATCAAAAATTGATAAAATAACTATCCGATGAAAATTTTAAATCTCTATGCTAAACATTTTTTGAATTTTAATAAATAAACCAAATAAATTTTGTTAAATATTGGGCTCCCATAAAAATTTTTGTTTTTCCACCAGTTTTCATTAGTTTTTTTTTTATATATATTTATATATAATTTAGAAGTTAATATAATTATTATATATGTAAAAGGCCAAAAATTAAAAGTTGAAACATTCAAAGTTAAATTATTTTTTAGAAAAGATATTGCATAAAAAATTGGTCTACCTATATTATTTCTGGTTGAAAGATTATAGGTACGTAAAAAACATCATTGATAATTATTCAGATTGGAAAATAATTTTAAAGGAACTAATACGCGTTTATTCTTTTTGAGTAATAGGAATGAAGAACTGGAGAGAGTCTCAACACAGCTGAAAATGTATTTGGTATTTTGTATTATGTATTTATATACTTCTAGCGGGTAACCCGTCGCGGCTTTTCCCGTAAAATTTTAACAGGTTTATAATAAAAATTAATAATTTATGACAAAAATTTGTATCACGAAACTCCTCTATAAGCTATATTTGATTTATTTCCATTTGGCACTAAAATTACCTACTCAACTTGTCGTTCATGTGAAAAACTCCCTAAAAATGTGAGCTATAGGCTCACGCCTTAATGTCTCACGGCTTATAACTTATAAGTGTCTACCTATACTCATCGATGTTTATAGGTGTACAATTTACACGTAAAATTTTGTTTTTCAACCCCTTTAAAAACAAAATTTTGAAAAATCCTTTCTTAGTGCACGGTGAAATTATAATATTAATTTACCCCAAACATTTTAAATTGATAGCTCTAATAAGTTCGGTTCTTCGTTGATTATAAATCAGTCACTCAAGACAGCTTCATTTATCTTTACAGATCATAATTATACTTATCAATTTTGCGACAATTCAAACAAGCAGTCGTGGCCGAGCGGTTAAGGCGTCTGACTAGAAATCAGATTCCCTCTGGGAGCGTAGGTTCGAATCCTACCGACTGCGACATACTTTTAAATTTATCTTGCAATTTTATTTATTAAGCTAAGTATTTTAATATAAGTGACATTTTAATGAACCTTTATAATATCGTCTATACATACTGTTAGTATTTAAGCTTAATTACTCGTATGAGTGATTGTATTTTATAAATTGAAAAAAAAAATAATAATTTAGATTTATTCATTTTTATACATTTGTTGCTTTCAAGATTTCGAGTTCAACATTATTACCTACTATTTTTCAAAACAGAATAAAATAGACAATTTTATTAATATAATTTAATTTATATATTAATTTTAGGTTTCTTACTTCAAACTTATATATTATTCTTCTTAGAATATTGGATACACCATATATTTGTGTCAACTCTGTACCTATCTAAATTTATATTAGTATATATTGTAGTTTGTGAATACCTAAATTACTCGTTATTTTTAACTTATTAATCAATAAAAAATTTTCACTATTATAATAGCTCATAAAATTATGCGTTTAAAAAATATACATATAGTTATGAAAATGCGTTGACTTTTTAGGATTTTATAGTATTGTACAAATTATTTTAAATTGTCTTTTATAGCCAATTTTATTAATTATTATATAATATGATGTGTACCTACTGTATTACCCTCTATAAATTATTGTTATTATTGCATGGACACACGGTTGAAATACTCAAGAATACAATGGCAGTTACAACAATGTCATACAAGAAGAACGGATCGGATGTTATATAGGTACTTATTATTACTATTATATGTAGGTATCCAACCACCTAGGTTTTATTATTATCATTCAAGTTTACCAATAACACCTCTAGGCCGACATGCACAGTGGGACCAGTCGAAATTATAATATGATATATATGCAATTGCCCATTCGCCGCCGCAATTCGATTAACTAGGCCCCAGGTCGGGAATATTCATCACTACATATATAAATACATACAATATAATATGTATCTATTGAAATTTGTTTTATAACTAACCGTAATACGCTACATTTAAATGGATTGACGACCTATTCGGGTCGTTAACCCCATCAAAAACGTCTACAGGTTGGTAGGTACCTTCTACTCTGTTCATACAAATAACCAGTAGTATTGCCATTTTAGTTTAGGACGATAAAACGACGATGTTAATTGTTTTTTATTAAATATTAAAGAATAAAATTATCAATCATATTAAAAAATCGTCATACTTATATACTATTAAGCAAGTTTACACTGTAAGTGAAAAATGAACGTTTAATGCGAGGTTTAGTTTTAATATAATAAACTAATAAGTTAGGAAATAATTTATGATTTTTTTTTTTTGTTTTGTTTAAATAAGAAATAATTATGAAACAATCCGTATACATTTTTACATACTTTTATAGATTTTCTGTATGAATATAGGTTTAAGAATTAAGAAATTGGTATATATATATTTATATATTATTTTCAATAACTAATATATGAGTACACGCCATATATGTAATTTTAATATAGTTCTTATACAATTTTAATATTTATTTTTCAGTTATTAAAAACTTTTAAACTGTTAAAAAGTTTGTGTAAAAATATTTAAGTAATCACATTAAGTACCATTGAGCAAACTCAATAACTATTAAAGCCAAGTGAATACACAATTTATCATATAATTTATTAGTTAGAGCGGTTTAAATGAGAGGTAATAAGGCAGAATATTGTATGGGTTTTCAATCATACCTTTAAGAAAATATATCTTCTTATATTTAATTTTGTATTAAAGTTCAAAACCTAGTTTGATATGTACCGATAAATCTTGATTTATTATACACATGTATCATAAATATATAAATGTGTTAAATGTAGAACTAAGAGAAAAAAATTCTCTCATCCACTTTATAGTAACATTTATGGAAATGTATACATTGTATTGTTTGATTCGCCCACTCACGTATTCTATCACTATCCAAAGCCGCTTTTACCAGTGCCAGCTGCACTTAGAATGAGTCAGATACCAAATATGCCGAACGCTGTGGAGATCAGTGATCAACGACTTGAGTCATACAATTGTAAGGATACAAACGTCTATAAGTCAAGTACATGTACTTAGACCAATTGTATGCGGACGTATAGTAGTAGTTGTAGTAGTAGTTGCAGCATGCTGTCAATATTAAATTGCTGTACCTATATTAAAATACTGCTACAAGAAATTACAATACGCATAAAATCTTAAACAAAGATTGACTTAAATAAAGTGTAAAAGCCTAGAACGTGATATTGTTAATTTATGGTTTCAATTGTTTCAACTATTGTCAATTTGTACCAACTTATTGTTCATATTTTCGATGCTTTTTTATGAAAAAGTTCAATACCCCCCGTGATGCATATAATATGTATATAATAAAATGTCTTGAATATTTTCAACATCTTAAGTAATCACCAATCAACATTTTTTTTGTATTTAGATACTATATGAATTATGATATTGACAGCGGTAAATACAAAAATTAAAAATTCCAAATTCCCAATTATTAACCTAAACTGTTATTTCTACCGTTAACCGTTTATTATGTACTTAAAATTCGTCCATTTTTCAAAAAAACAAATGTTTAATAACTTTTAATATAATATATTTGGTAATATTTTTGAATACTTGCCTAACTATATTATAATAAATTGATGGATTGCATACATTGAGAACTGATATCAGCTCGGTTTTTACTTTTTAGAATAAAATACTATATTATCAAAATAGTAAATATCATGTTTGATTGTTATAGTGTTTACCGATTACACAGTTTAATAATTAATTGAGGTTGATATTAACTTTTAAACTTCAACTGTATAATTTTCAAAATTAAATTATAGCACTTACTACCTAAGTATTCGGTATATCGAAGTTCTACTAAGATTCATTATATAAACGTATTTTTAAATAGGCAATTTTCCATTTGCTTAAAATACTAATTTCCTGGTTTTAGTTTAGTGTTGGGAGTGTTATGAATAAATTAACTTTAAAATAAACATTTTAAAGTTAATTTGTTCATATTTTTATTCTTCTACTTAGCTTATAAAATTAACCGATCTTGTTTGTATTATTTGGTTTTAAAATTAATCTTATATTATATTTATTATTGTACCTTGATTTTCAAAAAGATTAGGTATTGAAATTATTACTCGTAAATCTAAAAATTGTTCGCTATAAATCACAATCATATTATTGGGTATTCAGTATTTAATTAGATGTTTTAATAAAATGTGTTAAAGTAAGTTAAGTTAGGTTAGTTATACTAGTATTATATCTATGATGTTTGAAATTAATATTGTTATATTTTGTACTATAAACTTAAATTATTACAGGAATTTAAAAATAATTTATAAATTTATACAGTTTATGACTTAATGTGTTTTTTTAATTTCGAAAATCTCATTTATGAAATATGGTTTTTAATTATTTTAGTCTTAAGGATTTGGTAAATTATGAATTTAGTCACAATTATTGTTGGGATAAAAATACAATAGAAGAAAAGAGAAAAGTGAGTTTGAAATGTTTGATGGGAAACTGAAAACATTATTATTTTAAATATACCAACATAAATACATATCGGTATACATTAAATGCCATAAATGGTACACTATACACGTATAAGTTCACTTAATGTAGTAGAGACTTACTCACTATAATAATTAATAATATTAGCATATTACTAGTCATTAGTGGATTTTATTTTACATATTAAAATTTGATAAAAATAGTATTTATACTCAAAAATTCGTATAGTACTTAATACCTATAGAACTAAATCATTTTAGTTATTTATAAAATAAAGTTAATAATCCAATGAATTTCAATACAAATTATAATAATTATAGCAGATAAAATAAAGACAATTTAAAGATAGACGTACCCATAGATTCTTTACAAATGTATTCTATTTACTATATTATGTAATTAATAACTTACTATACTATACAGTGTACCTATAGTATTAGTAGAATTAATTAGATTTTTGTAAATACTTCTATGGGATTGCTAAGATTTTTGCTTGGGATGGGAAGGGGGTCTGATGATTTATTATTGCATAGAAGAGGTTTAACTAGGACCTTACATAAGTTTAGTATATTGATGGTGTGGTTATTTAACATTTTAGATTTAGACTATTATTACAACCTTCATATAAATTACAATTTTAATACCGGGTTACGAAATACTTCATCTACAGTTCACTGAAAATATTTTTAAATTTCAAGAGTCTACAGCCTCTTTGGTCCTTCTGGCTAGTAGCGGATCGGGATTTGAATTTGGAAGGGGGCTTCCTAAGAAATTACTTTTGAGCCATATTTATCATTATAATATTCTAGTTTACGTGTTCCTAAAAATACAAAAGAAATGGTTAAGGAAAAGTTATTAATTTTATTATAGTTGTATTGGTAGGTACTTACAGTAGTTATTTTATTTTAAAATAACTTTTATATTAAAAAATCGGATCTGCACTTATTTTTAGAAACAAAATTGTTTATATTTATTATTATTATAATACGTTATTAAACAATTTAAAATATTTTTGTAAGTAAAAAAATTGTTGTTTGTTGAAGAAGTCTGGAGCAGGCCGAGGTCCCTAGACTCCACTTAATCCGCCACTGCTTCTGGCTACAATACTTTACTATTCAGTACTTACATATAATGCAAATGTGTCTATAGTCAACTATATAGATTAAAAACTATCATTGACTTAATTATAATGAGATCTTTTGAACTTATATTTTCTAATAAAAAATAATTATTGTAACATTACTATATGGGTTTTTTAAAATATTAACAAAATCGATAATACATGATTGCAATTTACAAATGCCAAAATTTACAAATTTAAAAAAAATAAAACAATTATCTAAAACAAATTTTTTACGTATATTATGATAAAAAAATATAATTTTATTTATTATTTTCTGAAAATCAATTTTTACATAAAATTTTTGTTTATACTTTAAAACAATAATATAATAAAATGTTTAAATTTAACCATAATATTATATTTAGGTATTATTATTAATATAGCGAAGTCGCATAAATATTGTTTTTTTGTTCTTTAATTATATACTTTTTAATTATTACTCGTATTTTTATTTCAACGTTAATTCAAATGTACACAATATAAAATGAAAAAAAAAAAAATACCACAAGTAGTACACACATAAATGTGGTACCTACGTCACAAATCATCGACAAAAGACGAAAACATTTTTTGAATAATTCTACAGTTTGTTATCATGTTGAATGGAATGTACGTATACTTATATATATTGTATATCTACTATAAAAATATACGAATGCTAGTATTTATTCGATTATTGTTACACAACGATTATATAATCCTCAAAAAATATGTTAAGATTAAATAATTAGGTATGTATTTTAAATATGTCATGTAATATACAGCCACATTTTTGTTTTCCCGTTACCTTTTTTAAACCTCCTAAAATTATTACACTTCTTTTAATATGTTATATATTAATACTGTTTAATAAATATTTAAACCATTGAGGTGATTATATGAATGAGTTTTTTGTTAAGTATAGAAAAAATAAAAATAACTTATACCTTCCTATTTAATCGGGGTGAGACATATTCTCCCGCCCTAGAAAAAACATATATTATCTACCTACCGTTAGCTGCACGATTATCGGTATTCTTATGAGCGTTTACGTAGGTATATAAATAAACAATGGGCTAACTGTAAATGTGGGTTTAAAACCTATCCCATAAATCGTAGTCTTATTGATGACGGCCCATAATATGTATTATATTATAATCACCTAACCTAGGGAAACTCTATATTTGTTATAATTTAATGAACATAAGTGAAATTTTTTACGCGAGAACGTGTGAAAAAAATTCGAATAGTTATTAAATGAAACGAATGAGATATATTATTATTATTCTAAATATATATTTCTATACTAGAATTTCGAAACGATTGAGAATGTTGAATGCAATATAATTATTTATCAAGACAATAAAATATTTAAACGTATTTTTTTTTATACCTACTTACCTAGCTTAAATTTATATATATTTCGCTAAGCAGATAATTATTTAAGTCATAACGCAATACAAATAATTTTTTAACATATTATATATATTTAAAAATACAAATATTTACAATACGTAATAAAGTATTTTAAAATAAAGTAAAAAAATATTAATGTGCCCAGCTATAACGTTAGAATAAAGTAGTTTGATAAATTTGGTAAATTTGATAAAAACAACTTACCTATTCATTTTTTTTTTTTTTTTTACATATTGTTTAATTAATTTATCATTACGATTTATTTACTATTAAATTTTAGTTTAATAAACAAATTTAGATAATTATTTCTCAAGTAGTTCATAATAAAACGATACAATTAATATACTTTATGTTCAGTGGAATTTCCTTGATGTATTATTATTCAATTTAATATTAATAATATTACCCGTTTTTAAGTATACTTCCAAGTGAAGTGTTTATCACTTATCAAACGTAATGTCTACCAATCAAATTTTATTAATAATGTTTGACTTTTTATTTATACAAATATGATATAGTATTAGTTTATATAGTTTTCACTTATTATAAAGTAATCAACTTCAAATAAATACTAACTATAAGATAATATATTTAAGGTGTGATAATGATGTAAAATGTACGATAGTTTATTATTTCATGTTCAATATCAATAAAAGTTGTATAAGTATAAAATAATTAAAAGTTTGTTGAGAAAAATAAAAAAAAAATATTCATATTGAAATTAAGTATATGGTTTGTACAAGACGATACATTTTTAATTATTGTTCTTAAATATTTATTAGAGGTATTAGAAGTTATAATAACATTCACAATATATATATATATATATATATATTATTAGTTGCTAGTTGGAATAATAATCTTTTTTTACTATAAATTATAATATAATAAAATGAACTTTCATTGTACTATCATATAGTATTGAAATTATGTAAAATATAAAAGTTAAGATCTCTTATTTATAAAGTTCATCAGTCGAGTTCTAATAATAATGTTTCAAAGAATTAGATTATAGGTAAATAAATAAGAAAATGTTAATTTATTTTCATTATGTTGAAAATATCATAGTAGTTAGTACTTCAGTAAACATTATAATTTACTTATTCGTAATATTTATCATAATTTTACAATATAGGTACTATATAAATATAATATAATAATATGTTAACATTAAACTTTGTAGACACGCAGTTTGAATAATGCACATGTTATACGAACAACAGTAAATTTAACATTTTATGTTTTTTTTTTTTTTTTATTATGGTAAGAAGATTTGAGAAAAATTTGATGATAAATTTTTGATTAAAATTATTTTGTTTTATTATTCAGGAATTAAATTCAAATTGTTTTGGTGATTAATTTATTGACACGGTATTTATCACGCATGATTGACTTTTCGGATTAATTCAAATTTTAATAACCATTATAAAAAGTTTAAATTACCTAGAGATCAGAATTTGGGATCTCAGGTAGCCTCAATGTTACTTTTTAGTTGATAAATTATTAAATAATTTTATAAATTAGTATTGATAGAATTATTACAAATTTATGAAAAAATTATCTTACACGGCGTTCTCTATAGATTAACACATAGACATTCATGCATAGGCGAATAGCTAAAATATAAAAGTTGTATTTTACATATTTTATAACTGTAAATAGCATAATGATATTGCATCTAAGGCATTATGATTTTCTTTAATTCTGTATACTCTTATGATCTTCAAAATTATAATTATATCCTATAAGAATAAACAAATTATAATTATTTAAAATTTTTAATTATTCTTAATTGTTTTATATTAGTATTAGATATTTTATAGATTTCTTTAAAAAATAATAAAATGAAATCTTAATTGTTTTAAATGTATTACAATAAATAATGTGATACATTTTTTATTTAAATATAATAAATAACTGAAAAATAACGTAACTAATAAAATATGGGAATATCATAAAAATTAATTATTTATTTAGTTAAATATTATGAATTAAAATCAAACTTTGTATACAAATGCATTGAACATTTAAAAAACACGAGACGCTTGGTATAAGAAATAGCTATGGGAATAAATATCATTATGTTATTATACAAAATAGTAAAAATGCAAACTTTTTATTTATTGCTTAGCTTAAATAATAAAATTAGTTCTTTTTATTTGATTTGTTTTTAGTCAATGCATTATATGGTCTTATATTCTAATATATATATATATATATATACTTCTTATAAATTTAAATAATTCATTTTTTTTATAGATATTATAATGATGAAATCAATAACGGTAAATGTTTATTTTTCTTAAATAATTACTAAATGTGGTAACACTTTTATTATTTATGCCTAGTGAATTTATTTGATTAAGGTTTAGTCCTATAGTGGTTAGCTAGTCTTTTTGTTGATATTTTCGTAGGTACAAAGATTTTTTGATTTTAATTTATTAAAATGTTTGTGTTTGAATCCAAAATTTTTATATTTGGCAGAATTTAATTGAAAATGTCGAGAATTCAATTTGGGTTTGGTGTATTTGGTGTAACAAGACAGCTAATACGTTTCTACGATTTTAGTATTTATATTAGTCTTATTGTATGTACTACGTTGTGTTAGATTAACAAAATTTTTAAAATTGGTACATGATTTTGAATTTAAAAATATTGTTTATTTATCATATTGGTCCCTTTTCAAATAATATTTTATTGTTAACAGTTAGGTATACATATATTTTATTTTGGTCAGGACATTATTTCATTTCAATTCCGAGACACGTATATTTGGGTAAATACACATCATAAAGAATATTGATAAAAGAATGGATTAAATTTCTATAGGTCGTTATTATCTGATTTTGAAGTTATTGTTATGAAAAATATGGGTACGAAAGATATCAAATCATGATGCGCATAATGTTTTTGAAATAAAGGTGAAAAAATAATTTTGAAATACACGTAATATAATAGGCAGGTAGACGGTAGTTATTGTATACAAGACTGTGTTCGAAGAAAAAAAAATTAATTAAATATTAGGGTTTTTAATTTTTACGGATAAAATTGTTTACATAATCAAAAAATAATTAAACAATAATAGCTAAAAATATTATAAAATTAAGTAGATAAATATAATTCATTTTACTTTTTATCAAAATAGTATTTAAACATATTTTACAGTTAAAAATTATGATTTTTGTATAAAAAATAATGTATTATAGATTGTTTAAAACTAATTAAAATAAAAAAGAAATATTTTGTATTATTTGAGTGTTATATATACATTTTATAAAATCATTAATTTTATATATCATCTATCTAGCGCAAGTTAAAATAGAATTTTAATTCAACTACATACACGAACATACTTTATGATTTGAATTATTCAAAACTAGTTGAATTGTATAATATGATATAAAAAAAACGAAAAAAATATAATCTTAAACATTATTAATAACAAAAATATGAGAAATACCTAAGTATTATAATATTTAGTTATAACAAGCGGTATCGTTGTAACTCGTAAGTACAAAAATAAGATTATACATTCTAGGAAAACCATCAAAAGTGTGTGATTTAAGTACAGAAATAAAAAAAATATTTTTAAATATTTATATATCTATGTGTATATAACATCTACAACCACGTTTTTTATCGATACGACCGTCCAATGAAAACGAGTATTCCTCTCGAATCACAGGAGTCATCAGGGAAACCGTAGTAAGCCACAACTAAAGATACAAAACGAGCACAGCGCGCGAGCAGTCGGCTCAGTATATTCTTGCGCGTCGGCCCACTCACACACGCGCCGCGTGCCAACCACCACCACTTATTCTCGCGTACACCAATTGCACGTGCTTCGCCGAATCGTGTTCAATTATTTTATTTTTATTTTTGTATAGTCGTAATTTTTTGTGTCACTGATTTATGAGTTTTTTATTTAACTTTTATTTTTAATATATGAATAAGAAAACGCAGGACAAGAGGTGAAGTTGTCGATTGACGAAACATAATAATACGTAGTAATATCTACTTCGGACAGTTCATCATACGTGTAACCGTAAGTTTCATAAAACGTATTATTATTTTTATAACACTTTAATGAAATCAATAATTAATGCTAAACCATCAATATACATATACCGGGATGTTTGATTTCAAAGTAGATTTAGTAAAATTGTGTCATTCTAATGTTAGTTACTAATTATAATTAACAATTGTATTAAATTAATTCGATATAAAAAATGACCACGTTGGAAATGTTCTATTATTATTAGATTTTTGGTAAAGAATTTGATGGTTTTATTGGTTAATAATTATTTTATTCGTTAGGACTTGATATTTATTTTATTTTGTTTTTGAAAATTACTTTTGTATGCGTTTTACTGGCAAAATTAGAGCATGACCGAGCACAATCTAGTGTTAGGTGGCGATTAGCTGATAGTGACTCTTCTTAAATATTTTTTTATTTTCACGAACAAAAATTTAAAAAAGATTTTTATATTTTGATATTGGACCATTTTTTTTTATATTTTATATTTATTTATTATTCTTGAGAGTTAAAATTATTAGAGGTATAAAGTCTTTTATAACAAAATGTAGTTGACGCATATTTACATGATTTAGTAATAAAAGAAGTAATTAAAAAAAAAAACTTATATTTTTAACTAAAATAGTTTAAGTTATTTTTTCTATTTAAATTTTTAGTGAATTATATTTTAATAATTCTATAAAATTAAATTATCTTCAAACAAAATATTATTATGATATGTTTAGCATTAGATTGTATAATAATTGTATTTTTATTATAAAGCCAAGTATTTAGAAAAATTATATTCCAACTGGTATTTTACTAATATTTTAATAATTTATTAAAGTAAAAAGTACCTTGTTATGTTTTATTCTCCCCAAAAGTTGATTAAGGAGTTAAATTTTTTTTTTTTTTACTTATAATTTTCAGTGTTTGGTATTTTTATTTTGTTATTTTATTGGTTATCTGTTGATTCTAAGTTAATTGGTAATAATAACGCGATATATTAATTCTCTTATGTGTTCTTTAATTGGTAAAATTGTATATTTATGACTTTTTTTTCATTAAAAGTATAAATATAGTATATTCTTTAGTACCAGTAGTCAACCTCTTCCATGTATTGTCACTGCGTTTAAGTCTCTTCCGCGGTTACATTATGTATGAACGGATTATTTACATGTATTGTATTGAATAAGTATTAAAATTGAATTGTGCGCCGAATTGATTTTCTAGTCCCTTGAGCGTTTTCTAGCTAAATTTCTTATGGTAACTTAAACTATCATAATTTGGTAAAACGGCCCAAATATCTATACATTCTAACGAATGAAGGTCAAAATATATTGTTATATCGGATATTTTATAATACATAATAGAAATATTACCGATGTTTTAAAACATAGGAAAAGTCAAACTGAGTAGAATACATATTATAGAACGCGTAGAAATGTAGATGAAGTATTAGGTATAAGTACTCAAAAAAGAAATTATGACCATTTTTAGGTATGGTAATACATTTAAGTTAATAATAATAAATAATAAGTATTATGTATTTAGTTATTAGGTAATAATAATTGTGAATTCAGTTCAGTATAGTTAATATTGAGTAATTTTTTTTAACTTGACAACTACCAGTGTGTATAAATATGTAGGAGTGTGTTCATATGTGCAAAAGGTATGTGTATAATGTTCCTGACAATACTTGCATTGGCCGGAGGTCGTCCCATAAATCAAGAGACATTCATGATGGCACCGAGAAGAAGCAGGTCCACTAAGAGATTTTACGAATAGATAATATAAATCCGATCGCCAGAGGGGTGGTGAGGGGAGAAAAATACGGTCTGGACATTGTTCTCGCTGTAGGTCGGGGGATAAATGAACTCACGAATCGATAAATGCTCTGAAGACATTATGTTGTTATTTTTTTGTTCTCAGATTTTATATCCTTGTCCTTGTTTTTACCTGTCCAACAAAAGGAGACCATAATGAACCAATAACCCTTAAACACTGTTTATTGTAAATTATTATTTTTCATGAGATTTTACAATGTTATTTTCGGATACTGGGATTAACAACACAATACAATATTTAAAAAAAATCAAATTCGTGTAGTTATAACACATAGTAATAATAATAATTTCAATAGGTTTTAAGAAAGTGACAATTTCTTAGTATGGACATTGGACTGTCTTTTGTAGATTTTAGGTATTGAGTGTCCCAATATGTTTTAGGTATGTATTCAAAATTTATAGAAGATTTCAATTTCTTTTTATAGTTATCTAAAACTTGCTTGTTGTTCAATACTTAAACTACTGCGATTTATAAAATAATTAATATTTTTTTAGTACATCAGATTAATTTTTTTTTTGAAGTAATGATAGAAAATGTGAAATAATTTTTAGAATAAAACATTTTATTTATTAAATGATTCTAAGTGATTAAAAATAAATAAATATTTATATATATTACATTAATATAAATTCAAAACTGTGATACAAAACAGAACTAAATAATTGAAAATGTTATTAACATGAAAAAATAATCCAATTCGTTTATACCTAATAATAAATTTAATAATAATAAACATGGAGTAATTTACTACAACACTAATTTAAATTCCAATTTCGTATAATGACATTCATTTTGTAGGTATTTGTTAGTTAATAAGTGTACATATTTCTGAGAACAAAATTATCATTATAAGTTTGCAATTTACTAACGTTTTTTATTTTACTTCGGTATATTGTTTATTATATTTGTACTATTCTATATGAGTTTTATTTTATCTTTTACAAACATTTATTGTTTATTGTTGAGACGCTTATATTAATTTATTATAGAAAGGTATATATAATGCATTAACTGTGAAAGGTTAATGCTTATTGCGATTTAATTATCCATAGTATGACGACATTTGTTTTAATAAGATTTTAATATATCTGAGATCTTTATACGTTCACATCACTAAACAGATTATACTAGTATTTAACCATACCGAGTTGTAGCTCTCTGAAAAGACATCAAACAGAAAAATCATTAAATAAAAATAAACAATTTTACTGAGATTTTTAATAGTATTTTGGCATTAGCTTATTGAATAATAGAATTGAGAATTTAATTTACAGAATAATAATTTAATTTTTAACAACTAGGTATTAAAAATACTATTATGATTAAATTATTTTCATATATTTATAGTACAGACACGTGCATTAAAAATGTTTAAATAATTAAATCTATAATCTAGTTTTTATAATAATATAAATAAATGTAAATATTTTTTTCTGATTAAATACATTTTTATGATATATTTTGTATAACCAATACACTTAATTATTTACAAAATATTCCAAAAATAAAATTATTGATGGAATAATGAAAAGTTTATTTTTCTTGAATATTAAAATAGTATGATTTAATTCACAGCACCGCGAAAATATTGTGTAAATGTATAAATTATAAATATATTAGTCATCATTCGTTGTTACCTATTAGTTTATCTAAAAATAATTGATTTCATAATATACAACTGGCTTAAATTCCAAAGAATACCAAAACACAACAATTAAATTGACATTTCAGTATTCTATTTCATCGTTAACAATTAAATATTTTGACATTGATGTCTACAATGACCTGGGCTTTAAATGTATACGTTATGCTATGCCGTAAGTGTCCAGACCTAATCTATGTATAAATGGCTGAATTACTTTTATTTATTAAATTAATGCAACGTTTCTTTTATTTATTATTCTCTTGAAGTATTTCAGAGTAGCCCTTGAAATGTTTAACAGTGGAATCGAACTGTATAGCGTATAGTATAGGTACAGTATAACGTGTTTAATATAAATATTTTTTTTTATCCTCTGAGTAAGCTGTACCTATAGGTACTCTCACATGTAGATACTACTCATTTTTTTTTTTTTTTTTTTGTTCGATGAAAAACGGCCCAAGGCACGAAAAGTAATTACTTGTTGCGTTTAATGGCGACAATAAACATTTTTTTTTCTCTTACGAAACAATGAAATCGGATTCAATGAAAAGAGTTATGTAGAGTACTCCCTTATGTTATACAATACATGTTATACATGCAAAACAAAAAACATATAATACAAATCTCCCGTCGGTTTCTTTAAAACGGCTTTTCGGGTCCAGAGAATTTGTTCTTATTCTATTTCTTTTAACATTTCAAAGGTACTGTGTATTAGTGTAGTGTGTGCATGCGTGCATGTGTGTGTGTGTATTATCAGTCATTGACACCGGGCACACATCTCGGATACGTACATAATATATAATACCGTCCATACGCACCTATACCTATATAGTCTTTGAAGATTATTCTAAGTCGTCCTCATGCTGGCGGTTTTTCCACTCACGATCTCCATCTCTGCCTTTTTAATTATGCTTCGTGTAGCGCACGAATTCTGAAGTTAAAAATCCACGCAGCGTCCACTACAATATCATAGTTTCTTCATACTATGGTATAATAATATTATCACTTGGTCGCATAAAGTTACTGACGGAGAGCAGCGAAAGATAAAAAAAAATACCAAGTCGCGATGTCGCTGTTGTCCGATACTATCTGGATCATCTAATAATTAATAGACATAAAATTGTTATGTATATAATGTTTAATTGACCTGGATCAATATACTTATATTTGAAGAAAATCAGTGTCTTAACTACCAATTTCATATACGTGATAAGCATTTGAAAAATATCAGTTCATCTAGACTTAAAAATCGTGTACAAAAAACTTACATTATTTTTTTCTTATGCATTGAAAATTATTATTCTTGTATATATATATCGTAATCAACTTATATTTAGCTAATGACCCATTTTTCTTCCACATCGAAAATAATTTTTAGATTTAGAACCGTTAAAGTCATCGATCTGTTCCATACGTATTATATATTATAGATAGTGTATAGGTAGTACGTAGATACACGCATAATAAATCAAAATTTGATATTTTTTGTTTTTTTTTTTTGTACTCGTATATTGTAATCATCAAATGAGAATAGAAAATTGATTAACCAGTTTTTTATACACATATATACCTCTATTTAAATTGGATTAATGGATCACCATGATAAATTTTGACGTGAGGTTGTTCACGCAAACACGCGTCAAAATCCGAACACGAACACCAATACACCGTATTGTATAAAAATGTTCTGATAGCTAAGACTTTAATGCACGTTTACGTTATCGCATGTTCATACATTTCATGCTATTTGATAATAATAAAATAACGCGAATAATAAAAACTAAGAGGTTTTATTAAAATATCATTTTATTTATTTTCAGAGCAGGGGATTTCTTTTGAATCCTTGATTTCAATCGAATGTAGTTAAATTTATCGTCTATTATATTATATAGGCAAGCTTATAAGTTATACTATTAATCACACATAAAAAAAAATAAAAATACACGGATGTTCATTGTTATTATATCTGCCTTCTGATGTTGATTTAAACATCTGATTTTTATGATTTATTAAACGTTTGAATTAATTAGAATAATTACTGTAATTATATTTTAGGATGTTTGTACTTTTAATAAATTTATAGCAAAGAAAACTTTTTGTACGGATATTATCTTGTAAGCTCATACACAATACAAACAGACATTCTACATTCATATTATATTATGGACAAATAAAATGTATATATAAATCGAATCAATACATATTTTTCGAGGACAATGATCACTCTATACCCGTTTGAGTGTTCGCTTCTAGATGGTTAGGGCGCGCAGGAGGAATAATAGACTTTGGATGACAATAAATCTTGTTTGCCCCCTACCCCTTCTCTCCGAGCCCGTTGTTCACCGTCAATATTCCAAACGGTTGAGGTATATTATATGATAATAACTACCTATTATTAATATGAAGACGATAGTTGATGTACTTGCAGCTACTATCATATTTGTCCACGATACAGCGGCAAAGATACGGTCGATGGTCATTCCGAGTCAAATCGATTATGTACGCGCCCGAAAGTGTTTACTGCTCGTATATAATATAAATAAATAACACGAAAGAAAAGAAAAAGACCATACAGCGCGCGGGATATGGGCTTTGGGTGACGGACGGTGGGTATAGGATAAGATGAGATGTAAGGAAATATATTATTATGAAGTATATGGGTGTTCGCATGGCTTATTTGTTAATTTGAAATCGGGTTAATAGCCGAAAATATCGTTACACAACATCTGGTCCTTGGTGACCTTGCAACATACTCATTTCCCATGGCAATCATAATATGTGTATATACGTCCTAAGATAATATATGAATGGTCACCACTCAAGTGCACACCCGGTCGAATAGGTATAGCCGGGGATGGGCGGCGGCCCGCGGCTGCACCGGTAGTGGTGTGATTTCGTGGTAAAACACGGGAGATTAATAATTTGACGTCCAGCTGGCGAGTCGTGATAAAATCGTAATGGTAATATGGATATCGCGGCAATATTGTAAACACACGTAAACGTTGTTTTAATTTAGTGTTGTCAAACGAAACGTTTTTCGAGAATTAAATCCCAACATATACATATATAATATGTATATATTATAAAAACTTAGGTTCCTACGACTAAATTCAAAACGTATAATATTATAGTAACGAAGATTAGAGGTGTTTAATATTCTTAAGAGGATATATTTTATTATTTTGTTGTAATTTTATTTTTAAGTTATAAAAATAGTTAATTAAGGTTTTTGAGTATAAAACGTCTTGTAATCGATTCAACGCCACAACACATGATTATAATACGTCAACGATATTATTTTAATCTACAGACTACAGTACAAAATGAAATAAAACGACGTGTATATTCACAATATTCAAAAAGAAAAACTAATCCGAGTAGTTGTAACAAAAGTATAAGCATTTTTATAGATTGAAACGATGAATTGTATTAATCAATGAATAATATACATTTATACCTATTTAGTTAACAATAAATTAAGTAAAACACTATGTGTAGTTCTATAGCTACTGGAAGTTAAATTGATAAAGTATAAAGTGTAAGAATATTTTTCCTTCAACTATAATGACTTATAAATTGGTATTATATATGGTCAATAAATAATTATTTTTCTTATTTTTCCATCATACAATTTAAATTTAATATTCACGTTAAATTTATGAAAGGTATCTATGGACTAAGTTATATTGCCTAAGGGTTTGGGGGCTTGAGCAAGAATTATTATTTAAACATCTATACGTCTTCCATTTTAAAACCATTTCACTTTACAATGTTTAATGTATACCGCAGGAAAATAGAAGGCTTTTAATTTAATTTATATTTCCTTATTTATACTTTTCATTTTCTTTACTATAATTCATGTCTACATACATCACATCTAATTTAATTCAATTTTCAAAAACCACGAAAGTAAAAATACATGAATAATTCATAAGCAAGTTGAAATATTGTTTCTCCATAATAGTTTGTTTTATATTTTAGAGATTTATTAATTTATCTCTTTTTAGCTCTTACAGTATTAATATATGTTATTACGGCTTAAAATCACGTTTAAAACAAATTAATCGGTTGTTATTTTTTTTTTTATGGTTATTTAAAGAATTTTGTTTGATAGATTAATTGATCTGAAAATATTTTAATATCATGCATATCATATTGTATTAATATTAAACACGCAAATTTTCAAGTTGGCTGGAATTTATTTAGTCTGCCTCACGGCTATTTCTAAAGGAAAGTTGTATACTTATGCTTAAAAGTTGTTTATACTTCCGCTTTTTCTTTCGGTCCCTATTATAACTATTAAATTTTCTATTTCATAATCCAAGGTCTCACGATTTTTTCGTTTCTATATATCTGCGTATATTACCACCGTCCAAATTACCATTTTAACGGTGCAGTTCACGCGAACCACATCGTAACAAGTGCCGATTATGCATTCTATAGCTGTATAACGTGTTATCGTGCTGTGTTATAAATTATCGCATCGTCGAATGGCCCGATGACTTTTATATTGTAATTTCGACCAGGAGTAATGTGCGGCTCACCAGATCGTCTGCTGCGATCGTAGCCATTACTGCACCGATCATATTATTACACTATATATTATTATATTCGTACGTATACATATTATAAAAACGTCGTCTGGAATTTTATCTCCCTCATTCGTCGTAGATCGTTTCGCAACACACTGTGGTTGCTCGTGCGATATTCTCTCGGGGACGTTGTTATAATTTATAATCCACTTAGTGTAAAAAAAATAAATAGAAATAACGACAAAAAAATGGTTTCAAGACAATGGAGAGTACGTGCGTAAACATCTGCGGCATATACATAATAATATTAATAAATTATATTTCATTTAAATAATAACAATAACAATAATAATAATCTCCGTATTATTACAGTTCTATGCTGCTATACATTGCATCTTATAGTTAGTGTAGGATATGTACTTTCTCTGAAATGCTCGCCGTGCAGTACTCATATAATAATAATAATAATAATAATAATAATAATATACAACCATTATACGTAGACTGTCGTCGTAGGTGTCGCACGCGCCTCGAACAATATATTATTACTTTACAATATTATTATATAATAATAATAACATATCCCTCGTATACATTATTATCATAGCCGACGTGTACCCGTCCCCCGCGTAGCCTTGACACTGACGTCGTAAAAATATACATAATTTACTCTTACACCCTATACGCGTGTAAGTGTCTATGAGCTGCATACTATAAGATTTGTGTGAACGTTTTACACTCCAAACGAAGTTACTATATTTTATTGTTGAACGTTATGTATTGATATTTTGATGGTGATAACACTGATAACTAATAACGAGTGTAGAAAATATCAACTCTGGTGCGACGGGGATGATTTAAAAAAAAAATGTCCAACAACGATACCATTTTATTGACGTAATTATCATTTGACGTACGCGTACATAATGTTATTATATTCATTAACTTTCTTCTGAAATACTGTGCGCCAGCCAATATTAAAATGTACGACTGTAGTCTGTAACTATATAAGTATATCTAACTTTATCTAGATGAATTATTAGCTATCTATTACCAACATTGTTATAGTAGTTATATATTGTATCGTTTGTGTAGTAGGTTTAATAAATATTATACCATATAGGAGTTCGGAAACCGTGACGGAGGCTGCACATCATGACGATGGAAATATATGCGCATATGCCATGTGCGTACCATACGGGAACAGAGGTATATTATAATATCGTATCGGATGATTATTTGGCTATCGCATTAATCAGCAAACACTATTAATTAATTAAAATATTTTGACAGTCGGTAAATTAAAATTTGAAACAAATTAATAATGTAAGTTTTTTGTACAGTTTTTTGCTGCAGTTATACCATATGCTTTAGTTAATGAGTGATGAGGTTATCATTATTTAGAAAATTTTAAAACGTACGACGGCGACGCACATAATTTAAAGTGAAACCAATTTTCAACTGTTAGTGAGACGGTGATCCACAGACAAAAATTTCCTATTTGATTCAATTTAAAACCCCTGCAGTGGATATATTTACATCAATATTGATAGTGTGATCTGATGAGCGGACGAGGAAGAGGAGGACGACGCAACGAGTCAATGCGCGCAACCGGTTGTCGGTCGGGCTAGAAGAGCTGTCGAAAAACGCATACGATTGTACGTACACCGCAACCACTCGCTGTTAATTTGTATTAATTAGATAGAGAGAAACGTATGTGTATGTGTGTGTACAGTAGTGCTGTAGTTGTTAGTAAAATAAAATAATAGTATACTCTTTGGTCATTCCCCTCGTTGCAATGATGATATAATTATGAAGCGCGCTGAACGATAACCGTCGACGAGAGCGTGCGCGCAAAAACGCTCTGCCGCCGCCATTTCAACGTTGTCAGCTAATTGCCACTGCTGACGCTCATTTGCATACTGATTATAATGTGCTATACACTATATGGTGTACACAAATGAATATTATCGTTTTTAAAGTATACCGATTTTTTTACGCTTTCGACACGTTTAAATCTCTTGAAACTACGTATATATTATTCTGTCCACCGAGTCCATTTACTTGAGTATGGAATGCTTAAACTATATAATAATTATAATATTGCATATGTTAAAATAATTTCTTATGATATCGTTTTTTAAACGTTGAATTATTAACTATTAAGTATTTATATCATTTTACCAGCTATAGTCATTATATAATAGAAAACGAACATTCGAAATTAAAATTGTAAAATAATTAAAAATTCGTTTAGATTACCTTTTTTAAATGCGTATACTTTTAAGTTTTCTTTAAGAATATTTGAAATTTTTTTCAGTATCGTTTGTAGGCCGTACATAGTGTATTGTGCAATTATTATTATCTCTAATTACACAATTCCCACGTTTCACGTTTCCCCTATATCTTTGTCTTTATTATTAATTATTTCGTTTTAATATCTTTGCCGAACAACGATATATATGCAACGGTATTGTTGGCTGTGAATATTACAATAGGGTTAGGTATATGTATAGAGCTACTCGTTGCATATTATAATATTGTATACCTAGCTCTATGCGTGGCAATATCATAGTAAACCGTTATTACGTATAGCAATAACAACAAATGCGTCATCGTTCACTAATGTCTGCGTAGTTCGTTACAATAAAAAATAATATACGTACAGGGACACCGGCTTTATAGACGCTCCTGTTGCAAAAGAAGAAACGCGTGCAATCAGCTCGTCGATTGCGGTGGATAATTTGGTATGTATGCGATTTATTTCTCTGGATATGATTATTGTCATTATATTTATAATCGCAATCCAGAAAAGGATTTTATATAAATTGTGACCATATATTATATTACTGTTATGAACCGAATTGTAGTTTTTTTTTTTTAAGAAGTTTTTTCAATTATTATATTATTTATAAATTGAAATATATTTACTGCAGACGTACTCGAGTGCATATTATGTACATATTTTGTATGTATATTAGTGTTTCCATTATCGCTGTTTTACACACAAAGATTGAATAAGTAAAATACCCTTAAAGAAGCGACTATTATTATCATTTATCATAATGTCAAAATTATCAAACTTATGATCACATCTGAACTTAAATTATCAATAAGTTATCAATATATGTGTGAACAATTTCCCATCCAGTTCTTGTACAAAGTCGCCGGATCTCTTAGAAAAATGCGCTCTCTACGAAGTAGTACTCTTTACTATCCAACAAATGGTGTACAATATAAAATCAACTGAGTTGCACACATTTCAAAACAAAAATGTCAACAACTATCGTCATTCACCGCTAATCCTGAATATTGTCATCAACTAACAGCCACTGTGAGACTGACAAAATCACCACATGTAAATGTATACAAATGTAACAAAGGATCAACAAACATTTTAACTAAGTCCTGCAATAACAAATAGAAATGAAATATTACTTCTTAAATTCTTTGATGTATTTAAACTATTTGAAATTCCATTATATCCTTCCTCACCACTGCTTTCTTAAGCCACATAAAAGCTGAAAATGTCAACTAATAATAATAAATTTAAATTCTCTCCTTGTCCTAATACGGGATGGTAAGTAGTGACCTGAAATTGTCTAACTCCTTCTGTCCATAATAAAGTTCCATTGGATGACTTTTTTAACCAAATTTTTTATCTTTATGGGTACATGTCTTTTTTATTTATTTTATCCTAATTTATACTAATCTTAACATCGAGTAATTTACAGATTATATAATTCTTAATTAAAAAAAAAAATAACATAGAAAGAATTTTTTTTTTTGTTAAATTATTCGGCTTCTTCGTTGAAACCACTGTTTTATGTGTCCATTGTTTTGATAATATATTTTATTGTATATATACATAATGTACATAGGAATATTTATGTTTAATTTCTCAGAACACAAATAATTGAAGATATCGAATTTCTGAAATAAATTATCATGTATATTTATGTACATAATAACTTATTCCGCTCGGTTTAAAAACATATACGAAATTGTAAACAATAAACATATCAGCATTCGACATGAACTATAAACTCATCAAGTGAATTTTTATTTTTTAAAAATTGTATTAGCCGTAATCCCGAACAAAAAAAAAACAATCGTGTTGAATTCCCCGCACAATACTTTTTAATATGAGCTCGACGTCGACGGCTGTGGTAGCAGTGATGATGACGACGATGATTCGGTCGGAAACTTCCTGCGATGCTTAATCTCGAGACGCGTCCGGCGCAACTGGGTTTCCACGGTCTGATAAACGAGTGCAGACGATTGCTTTAATTCGACATCAACATTGTTGTTCTAGTTCATTACACCGCCGCGGCGGTGGACCTTCGTCGTCTAGGATGTGACGCGCACACTCTCGCCGCCGTAAATAATAACAACAATAATAATATGTGTAGGTATATATAATAGGCGCCATTGTCTGTTTTGATTTTTCTGTTTTTTTTTTCTTTCGGTTTTTCGATTTCTCTCCAGACGATATTCGTAGTTGATTGCGCGACAATCGTCAACGAAGTAGTCCCGGTGTATAATAATAAATATACGACGACGTCGTTTGCGCGAAACCGAGAGTATATACCACAGCATATATATATATATTATATTATATCCGTTCATTCATGAGTTCATCGCACGGTGTACTCGTATCATTATATATAGGACGACACAATATAACAATATATTATTAATACGCATATATATTATATATATATAGGATTCCGTGCGTTGCGATCATAGACTTAAACGTAGCCCGTAAGTACTCGTCTTGGGGCTGTACTACCAATGTATTATGTATATATATATATATAATGCGTGCGATGTCGCCGTTATGGTATCATTCGAGAAAGGTTTTTCTTTATTCTCTTATTATATTATTATATTCTACCGCCCCCGCTGTATTGAACTGGAGGATGATATTTTAAGCCCCTACACCACGACGTGCCTATATCGTTTTACATAACTCTCTCACACACGCGCACACACATCTAATATATTATACAAAAAAACATTGACCTTTGTCGTGTGATGCTGCGGCGGCGTGCATTCGGCTCGTTTATTTATTTACTTGTCTTTGTTCGGGTCGGTCGCGCGCGCGTACCTTCATACATATATACATATACCAGGCCACGACAAATCGCGAATGCTACGCAGCCGCTAGCTGCTTATAACATTGTTGAAAACCTGATTTTCAAACTCCACATGCATTATTATCGTACGTGTGTATTCTGCTCTGCTGTGTTTTTAATCTCGTGCGGCTAATAATCGTCCGTATTATTATTATAATATTAAACATCGACGCGAAGACAAGATGCCATCAGCTCGGGACGCTCCGGACTACGAATCCCGCGCGTTTCGGTTTCGCCGCGATTTAGCGGTACATCCAACGAAATCCGACCGGTGGCGGTCAATTTAAAATTTATAATAACGCTACGATGCTAATGTCATGCGCTACTACGACTACTAGACTAGTGCTAATACTACTAATCATAATAATAATACATAAGTATTGCATACTTGTCGCGCGTGTTTTCAGTTCGTTATTGAAATAATCCGACAGAGTTGTTTTGTCTGCGCGCCACGTCATCATTCTGCAGCAAAGCTTTCGAGAAGAGATTTAATGTCGTTTCGACAGTTGTCCGTGGATTAACGAGGTGCGCCCGTGTTCTCATATAAATAACTTTGAAATTGGATACGCGCGAGTTGTATACCTACTATCGCTATTTGTCGTCACTATCGTGTAGGTATTGATGGAATTCTCATTATTTTCGTCGATTTGCCAAATGGAAGCGTCATTAAAATACACATACACGTGTATATCTAGTATCCACTCTGCTGGACGATTACATTATATGGATTTTTAATTGCTTTATTATAGCTTCACGATAAATATCACGTTTTAAAACAATATTCGTGCGTTGCTATATTGCATACTTTGGTCAAAATTTTCATCCGTTTGCGGCTAAAACATCGCACGAACATCGCTTTTTAAAAAACGGGCACCTTCCTGTTCTCAAACGCGTTCTGGTCACGCGTCGCACGTGTATAGTGCATAATTAATATAGTTAGACTTGTCCACATATAAATTTGTTATAGGTACGCACGACTGTACGAGTGTAATGAATGCGATGCAATTTCGTCATACTATATCGCTATGTATAATAACGTACGAGTTTCTCGAGAAATCTTTCGCCCTCCGGATCGGTATACTGCACGGTCGGCGTTTGAAAACGCGTAATTATTATTGTTCCTTTATTGCGCTCGTGTACCGAACAGTTCTGTTTTCCGTCCAGTCGATAATCGTGCTTCGCGCGCGACACAATACGTTTCACAAAGATAATATATACGCTCAGAGGACTCTCGGTTCGGACGAGATATCTGTGGAGGATGTTACGAGAACAGGTCGTCGACACGACGATGACGTGCGATAGATGCTCGTAGTGGTGGTTGGTTGGCCGTCGCAGGGAGACTCGTCGCCGCGACGTGCACACGCGTCCGTGTAGAGACTATAGGACAATCAGTAGCCGTCGGGGAACGATCGTTAGGAATGCACAACGTTAAAACCGTCGCCGCCGTCGCGATCGCACGAGCCACAATCGTTTTTCGTCGGTCCGATTGCATAATGCATGCATTACGTGTATTGGACGATTTTAGAAATTTATAACAAATTCATAAATGATACGTCGCTCGAGCTCGCCTCGTCGGCGGCCCTCGCGGGCGCGGGTGTATACCTACCGGCGCGTCATAAATATCATCGTCAATGTGTGCGCGGCGCACTTATCGAACGATTCGTGAAATTCCCCAGAAAATCGCTGGTGACCAGACGGTGGCGGAGCACGTGTCCACCAGGAAGGTCAAGGAAGACCGGGCAGTACTCGTCTGAGATTGCCCTACAGCGTTACGTGAGATAACACCGAGAGCGCGGGGAAATTAATCACGAATACACAACACACACGCGTGCTCGAGAGAGAGTATGAGACGGAAATATGTTTATATTATTATATTATCATATATTATAAATCAGATTTATTATAAATCATAATATATAAGTATATTGGAGGTATATTATGTTATTGCAGGTACCCCTCGTGCACGACGAGCGGCGCACGGGGGATCTTTGGATTTCTGTTAAAATCGCTGAATAATAATTGAGTCATCATCGGTTCTCTCTCAGTACGATTTCCTCTTCTCCTCCGATCCGGCGGCGCGCGCCGCGCTGTTAGCATGCGTAATTACATCATGTTATGGAATTTTGTCCGTGTATAATATGCTACACACATATTGTGTGTTATCATAATATGTTTTTGTTTTTCTTCCGTCCGTCCGTTCGACCGTGAACAACGGGCCCATTTTTTTTTTCGGAAACCAATTCACGTAAATCGTCTATACAGTGGAAACGCGCGTGTCTGGATTTGAACGCTTCGACGTCGCACATCTCAATATTCTTTTATCGCGATGTTGGTCGTTTAGCTCTGTTATACAGGAACTTCGGGTCGTATGTGTAGTATCTAGTACACTCGTAACGTCAGCACACTGCTTCCGAGATTGGTGAGATTATGACTTGTATTGTACGACTAAGAATCGTTTTAAAAATTGGTCCGATGAAATCGAAAAGGATCTCCACGATACCGATGGTACATTACATATACGCCAGTGTACGAGTTTTTTTTCGATTTACGATCCAAATCGTTTTTCGAACTCATTGAAACGACGCGTTTAGGATTTTTCGTACGGGAAATTGGGCGATAATCTAGCTTTTTTTTGCATATAGAAATGTAGTAATTATTATATTATGATAATATTGAAAATGTACACCGAAACGTATTTATTATACGTAAACATTACGTATACAGTTTACGGCATACAATGTGTAATTCGAGTGTATACGAATTCGATTTATTGGTAGGTGGCTGAGGGGCCAATCCCTTTGATTATCCTCCTAGATACGCCACAGAGTCATTTGAGTTTGATTGCATTTCACCGCCGCCGTCCGGTAAAAACAATAATAAAGCGCATCGACTTCCGCAGTAAACAGTAATAAAAGTAGTCGCCCAATAGTCCGACTTAATATTACCATAGTCATTGTGTTATTTGGACTAGTCCGTCATTTAATTGACCCGTCCAAACCAAAACTGTGTCATCGACTCCTATGTATATACGTGTGTATGTTGTGTTTTCATTACACTTGTTTTTTTGTATTTTATTTTTATTAAAATCACGTCGATTATTAAACACCGCGTGTCGACCCCAATTTGATTTTATGCGTTTACATACACGACTGTTTCGCCGTTTTATGTGGTACACGTTCCCGAATCTCGGGACAGTGGTATAATGAATGTTACGCCTATTATTACTTAATTAAAATAGAATTAAAAATAACACGTGTGAAGTATGATTATACCTGTATATACAGGCAAACGAGTATGAAAATAAAATGGGAACCGACGGCGGAATAGTAGTATACGTAATACCTGGCTGTATTCAATTTATTTTAATAATAATATAGGTATTCGTGAAATATAAAGTAGTATTTTATTTCGAAAAACCAAATATCCAATACCTGTTATTGAACATTCAATATTATTATGTGTGAAATTCGTTGAAAACATTTTATCTGAGCATCATTCGATTTTTACGATAATATATACCATCAAATGATTACCATAAGTTATACACTCTTAACTAAATTAATCTATTGACTAATTCATTGATTTTTATCATTTAAATTTGTATATTATTCGCCAGTACCGTTTTATTTTAATTTTTCACATTCTAAATGCTGAACTGAAATAAAATACTTAAAATTCAATGATTTTTATTTAAAATACTCAAGTTATACTACCTATTATGGCACAAACAACCTTACCTTTTTTTTTTTTAATAATGTAAATTATACAATTACTGATGAGGTATAGTGGTGGTGCTAATTTTATATAAAACTTAATAGTGAGATGAAATTACACTACCTACGTGAATGAGTGAAAAAAATTTGAGGCATGGCATTTCTTCTTGTATAACCTACGATTTCGATCACTGATTGACCAAAAATATAATAATATTGATTTGCGTATCTCGACGTCAATCACGTGAGTTGTTAAAAAACTAACAAAACGTCGAGCAATTAAATATTGCACCAAGTATAGAAGAAAAAAATACGCATACTTTATCGTCGTTCGATGTACTTGCATTATAAGTAAGTACATATAATATCGTTTTGCGTTCATATAATAATAAACACACATTTATATATATACTATAAGATGCTGTATATTATTATATTACATAGTCAGCGCACACAAACTACTGCTGCGGCGGCAGCGGCGACGACGGCGACGTTGATTACATTCTGTGTATAAATTAAAATCGAACTTGAAACACACATAGTTTCCAAGTCGTGTGACCAAGGCATTTATTTTCCCAATGCGCGCGTGTAAAGTGTGTGTAGCTATATGTAAAAATCGTGTTCGCCGCTCTTGTTCGGGTCGTGTACAGATCCCTATCGGGTTTAAAATGCATTTTACGCGCACGCACGCACTCAAACGCGATAGATAACGACGATGACGCGCTCGTCCCGGAGCTTATGGTTTACGACACGGAATATATCAATATTGTCCAGGCATCGGCCAATATACAACAGTGTTTTAGGGACCTGAACGCAATGGCCGACGGACGGATGCCGATAAGCGTTTTTAATACACACGAAAATTATGTTTATTTATCTGATTCACTCGGTTTGTTGTCGTGTACATAATATTGTTATTATGCATATTATGGTAAAACTGCAGCTGTATAAATAACGTTAATTATAATTATACACTCGCGCGCGACGATACTCGTCGATTGTTGTCTATAAACCGCACGCACTCGTACAACAATATGGTATAGTAATGTTATTTAACATTATAATTTTCACGGACCTTACTGTACTAGGCAGTAGTACAGTATATGGTCTAAGATAACATTATACTGGTTCGGTGTGCGTCTGTGCCGCGGAACTGTGCCGAGATCAGAATGATTATTTTGTACGACTATATACCATTATAGTATACTTACTACTTAGGTGTATTCCAGCGCGCAAACACTATTATGTAATATGTACGTATTATTATAAATTTATAATATAATAACGTTTAAGCTGGTGTAACGTTAATGGCCTACAATCAAAATAAACTAATGTATAATATTATAATGCTTTAATATATTATATATTATTATATAATGTACATTATGTGCTCGGTTTGATTTAGTATAAACATATAGATAGTTTGAATGTAATATTTTTAAGCGCCAGAGTTTAACGCGATAAATGTGTCTTAACGATTTCTCCCAACTCTGAAAAACGAACTAGCAAATCGCACTGTCATTAATAAATCGACTCGTTACCGTATCACTAAATTATTATTATTATTATTATTATTAATATTTTAGAAGCATCTAAGAACCTAAAACCGTTTTAGTAGTACTTGTTTAGTTGTTCTTATTATAAAATTGTATTTTATTGATGCAATAAATAATTTTCAGCGAAATCATAGGTTAACTTTAGTAGGTCTTCCAATTTTATTAGGATAATATTTTTGTTAAACGTCCCCGTCCCCTACGAATGTGATGTTTTCATGCTTATACTTAATTTTATGTAATATCGTTATGATTTTAAAATTTAAAACACACTTTCAATATTATACGAGTCTAATAGCTTTATGCTGTTTGATTTTTTTTCTTTCATTGTAACCCTAAAATATTTCATATTACAGGCTGCAGTGATATTTAACGATTAGTTTTTGATGATCAAATAATTACATAATATATTGTTTAGACTGTTTTGAGAACAATTATCTTCAAAGTTTTAACCAAAAAATCATGTCTTTATTTAATGATAATGTACTCAATTTGGACATAATTTATGCAATAAAAAAATATTCAATATCCAGTTTGTAATTTTATTGAAGATCCTTTAAAGTCCAATTTTAGTCACAAACAAGTTAAGGTCGTATACTTGTATTTGTTATGATCATTTATCAATAATTATCCTATCCTTGAACATTATCATATTATTGTTGCAACTTATTTCAATTTAGACTAGCATCTATTTAACGATATAATTCATGTTTTTTATGTAACCCATCAAACATCAAACCATCAAATAGATATAATGTGTATATTGTAGATAATATAATATAATCTGTTTACGCTTTATGTATATATTAATTATCATTCTTTATGGATTTGATGGTATCATTATTATTTTAGGTAGTGTGTGTGTACCTTCAGGTAACTATAGCTTTCGGAGTTGCCAGAGATTTTATGATAATTAAAAAATCCACATATTTTAGTATCACAAGTCACAACGTTCGTTTTCCATATCTGTTATTATCGAACAATTTTTATAATTTTACAAAAATTTGTAGTCATTATAATTAAAAAACAAGAATTGTCACGTGCTGTTCTGTTAAAATGTAAATAATAATGATTATATTCTATGCTAAAAATTTAACGACAAATGATTTGTCCAATAAAATCTTATTTTAATAATATTATGTTTGTATTACTATTTAGTCTTTAAATTGTTACTTTGGGTAAACTATATTGGACAATATCGTTTATGATATTTAGAGGCGTTAAAATTAGCCGATGCTGTCCGTACTGCACAACATAAATGAAACCTTTTATTCAAAAATAATTACAAGTTGTATGATATAATAGTATCGTTATTATTCAATAGAGTCAAGACAGTCATATTTTTCGATATTTTGTGTATATGCTGACAGAATACTCGATTGGGGAGACGGAAAAAATCTAGTTCAGTGTGCTCCAATTGTTAACGGGTTTCTTTCGGCAATTATATGAAAATTCTAATCAATTACTTTTCTGTCCGTCTCTTATTTTTTTTTACCTACCAACAAACTGGTTCTCAGTGAGTTTAGTGGTAGTAATTAGCGTCGGTCAAGCGAAAAAAAGTTTCAACCTACTGGCTCATCATCACGATGGTTAAACATTTGTCTAATCATTCGGGTCCATCAGCTATATTACCTCTGTTGGCAGCATCTACACGTTTTTATTCACGGTCAAGTTAAATAAAATTCACTTTTTAAATAATATTATCGATCATCTTGGTGTCAAATTAAAATATTGTTTTATTCGTGTTAAAATGTTCGACTGACTTATAAAACTTTTATTTTTTTATTTCATGATTTAAAATATGCTACAATTATAGCATGATAAACATAATAATATCTAGTAAATAATATTATATAAATAAGTGGGTATACCGTATACCTACATATTATACATAATAACACTAGTTATTAATATAACGGATCTTTCAAATTACAAACTATTCAGACATTAAGTCATTACTTTTTTGTCTTGAAATGTTAAATAAAACAAAATAATTTTATCTATAATTAACTTTTTGTACCTATGCATATATAAATATATTATATGTATTTGATAATTTTAAACAGCTTTATTTTAATCTCAATATATAATCATGTTTACTTTTATGGCTTAAAATTTAAATATTTTTAATACATTTAGTAAAGCTCATATACCTACAATAATTATTTTATATTTATTTTCATAATTTAAATTCTTGACTAAAACTGCGTACCTACTAATGTCTAAAGTATGTTTGAAATTTTATTAAAATTTTTGTAGTTTTATTTCTCAATAAATAATATGAATTACATTTTTAACCATTTTACAGTTTATTTCGTATAAATTAATTTATGAATAGTATTAAGTATTTTTTGTTATTATTTTACTATAGAATTAGCCATTTGGTAAACTTAAATTTTGTAGAATACATATTTCATAATCCAATAACTATAAATACTTACTAGAGAAATATAAAATTTGAGTTAAAAATAATTTTAGATTTTCTTTCGTATAAATATAGAAAATAGTAGATATACGTGAATAACTTGATAAAAAAATGAAAATAGTTTTGTCGCTAGGGAAATATCGTTGCTTATAAATCTAATACATAATACCTAGTCACAATACATTTCAATTTCCATTTTATTCCATTTTTATATCACTTTCGTTGTAATTTTATTTTATACTTATAATTAACTTTTTCTTACAGCCATGTGAAGAACATTTTAATATAATATACGACTTCATATGTCTATTAAATCTATGCCTGAATAGATACAAGCCTCACACACTGAGTGTTATTAAAAAAAATGAAATAATAATCCTGAAGAACATTACCACCAACGTACAACTCATATATAGTGTTAAAGCCTCTTTTGGTGTATATACTTTTACACTCGATTATTCGCAAATATTACTGTAGGTAGGTAAGTACGCTATTAAACGTTGCGGGTCATTATGTACAGACGAGTACATAATATAATATATATTGTATGATATTAAGCTGACATTATATTATTAATACTCCTTACCTCCAGAAAATGCGTGTAAGGGTTGGGAGGTACATCTATAGTGTGCTTAACACACGCGTGAACTACAAGAGTTTAGATACATGATGATGTGTAGGTATACATGTGGATACCCATGTAATATAATGACGATAAGCTTTGATAAAGTGTTCGACCAGTACACACGTCGGATAATGATTTTTTTTTCGTACGTTCGCGCGTGATCTTGGCCGACACATGTAAATTACGTATATTATTATTATGTACGTATACCCGCGTTGTGTGTGGCGGTCAAACTCTTTACGGACTCGCGAAGAGACATTGCCCTCGATTTTATATACTGCATCATATGTAATAATAAAACAATAAAGTATAATAGTGTATAAGATATGTAATATAGTATTATGTGCATAATAAACTTATTTAGATGGTATGTTTTTTGTGTTATAGTTTCTGCGGTGCGATCGCAATCGGCAGTGATCAATACTTTTATTATCACCGAAAAATCATTGCCAATACTGTCTTACGAGTGAGTACAATTTTATTTTTCAATTTTGATTAAAAATTATGTATTTAAATAATATGTTCAATGTTTATATTTGTTTAGTAGTTTCACCAGTTTTAAACGCGCGTAATAACTTTCAAACACTGTTATTATCATATATATCATAATAATTTATTAAATGTCTTAATAATATAATGTATTCGATATGATTACTAAATATAGACCTAATTAAAAGTCTGCTATACACGCTTAAAAATCAGTCACAATTTATCATATTACAGCAGTCGCTGCATATTAAACTCACGATTAATGGACTGATTTGATTGTTAGATTTAAATAGGCTTGTTCCAATTTACAAGTACTACTAATGAATAAAAACAATTTTGTCTATTAAACCACTACACTCGACAATGAGGTTAAATATTTCCAAATTTTCAATAAATTTTTCCGATTTTATCGCATATAATTTGATGATTAAAGATTTTTCTTACCTAACTTAACACTTATTAGTATATAATCAAATTATCTAAATCAATGTTTTTATTACATTGCATAATATGTAGGTACCTATATATTTTTATTCTTGGATTTTTCGCCTTATTGACTCACTTGGTTAATGGATACAAATATTTGGGTTTCAAAAAGAGTCCAAAAAACACTATACTATTATATTATTCTATGACTTATTATGTATACTATTTTTAGATTAACTTTTTTTATTATTAGGATGTTGTAATGTAAATTTTGTTTATTTAAAATCAATTTCTATAACATAAATACATGATTTATTGTGTTTTAGTATGTATAATATTATATTACATTTAATGGCTCAATAATCGGATAACAAAAACGATCACTACAATGGAATATTATGCCTATTATAGATATATGTTATCTGTATGTAATATATTCGATTATCTAGCACGTATATCTGAATATTTTCAAAAAAAAAAACCCCATTATAAAATTTCTACCGTTATCAATTTGGTTGTATATTATATTATATTATATTATTTCAGAAAGGTACTTAACGACAATTTTGAATTTAAATTATATTATATAGTATAGGTTTCTGCATGATATATAGTGTTATTTGCTTCATATATTACTTTGGAAGTAATCTCTTAACATAATTTTTATCAACTATTGAGATTTTCTCATATTACTAACATGTATATATTATGTAAATGTAAAACTGTGTATAAATTGAAATATAATAATACGAAACGGAGTTGAGATGAAAGTAAATTGGATTACATGTTTGGTTTGACGTTATTATACTTATTCAGTATAGTGTACTACTACATACAACGATACTATTACTAATTCTATATACTGTATCTACTTGTGGAATACTACCTATACCATTCGTCGGCGTTTACGACCAAACCAATTAGGTTTATCGGTTGAATAGAACAATTCAAAAGTGGCTCGTGTTCGATGAGAGAAATAATTATTATTATCCATTTCCTCTTTCATAGTATTTTATCACTTTATTAGACGGGTCGTAATTACGAGTAAAATTACTAGGTTTGATTACCGATAAACACGATTGTATATATAATATACAGACGTCGAAATCTCCTCGATTACAGTAAATAGTTGGGCCGAGCATGTTAAGTATTTTTTTTTCAACCGTCTTAAGTTAGGTGATAGATTATTCAACGATTAATAACTTTTAAAGTTAATTTTATTTTTTTGTAACTTTTAGAAGTTGGTACGACGAAAGTTTTAAGTACATTGCTAAATAGCATAATATTATACACAAATTGGATACATAGTAGATAACTATAGTGATCTGTATCGTTTAATTAAAATATATGATGGATAGATGAAAAAATAATTTTTTTTCCGTCTGTGGCTTACAAGTTTACAACATTAATTGTTTCCGTGCCGATCGTGCGGGTGGCGTAAGGTCCGTGATTGTCCGGCCTGCCTCAGCGCGGTGCAATGAGATAATGGTCCTCACGCAGATCATAATGACATCACGTCCAACACACGCCGTTCTATTTATTATTATTATTATTATTATCGTTATTATTAATGTAGTTATATATATATAGGTGACCAATGTGTATATAACAACCGATCGTTATTATAAAATAACAATAGTGTAAAAACGGCGTCTCTCAAGTGTTATTATTATTATTTTTTTTAAATATAATTATTATTATATCGATACAAACACGAATTTATTATTGATGGAACTAACTATATCGTAGTATTACACAGTCGGGTTGTTGTGCAGTGGCGTAACGGTTGACGCGACTTTATATATTTAGTATAATATAATATCTAAGCACAAATAAATCCAAATTTAAAAAACTTAATTAGCCGCTCTAGTTTAGTTTATGTTATTATAAAACGTGTAAGTCGCGTATGATTAGATTTCACGTGTAAAGCAGCAATTGATGGCGATTACTTCATATATTATTGGATATTATATAAATGGTAGTTATGTTCATACAATATATATCTCAATGATTTCGTTTAGAACATTATTTTATAGAAAGATATTTTGATATAGGCACAGATATATATTAAAAAGGCTACCTTTTGATTTTATCAATATTTTTACTAACTACGAGAAACGACTTAACTAAAGACAATAGTGCGTGGTTTTAATGAGCTCTTCTCTGAATAGTTCTCCGAATTCAATGAGTGTTTTAACATTTATAATATCAATAGATTCAACTATTCTGCTTCGAGGTCTTCTGTATCCTGTTGTATTCCTATCCGTTATAATACATATTATTTTATAGAGGTATTTGATTCAGAGTCATAGGTGGAAACGTAAATGAATAGAATTTATAAATTCAATCGGCGATGTTGGTGTATTTTAATTTGGAAATTATGTAATGATGATAACAATTAACATTACGTTTATTCGAGTTCGCGTTAAAACAATAGAAATTACTGAAATAAATAGTAAAATTTTTACGAATAATAGGCTAATTTTCGGTAAGATATTAATCGAGAAAAAAATCAATTTCTGTATAGTTCCGTTATATCAGGTCGTTTCGGTTTATAGTCTCATAAATTGTAGGCATATGTGTAGTTATATAGGCATATAGCTTATATGTATAAGATTTATAAAAAGGACGCGATACGTACGTCCATCATGGAATTGTGTATATAATATGTGTACGAGATTTTCGGTTTAACATATCAAAAACACGAGAGGGAAAATAACACAAAAGAAAATAAAAAACACTAGAACCATTTTTATGTGATATGTTATAAATTTATGATATTGTCAGTGTGTTCTATATACCAACCTATACCAACAAGGAAATAATGATCTTGAAAGTCTTGAAACAAATCGATAACGAGCTGTAACACGCATGTAACCAATAGCGCGACCAATTGATGTGTAAATGTATATACATAGGTACCGATGTATATTATATATCTAGTATAATATAGCTTATATATAATTTTTTAGGTACTTGTAAAACGTTAATATGTAAACACATGTGTAACATTTTCATTTTTTACGCCTGCTTTTTATTTTTGTAATAATTGTATTTTTCAACACACGATTAATTAATAATATAAATTATAATATACAGCAGTAAGTTATGACCCCTGTTCTCATAAAATATCATTTGTATAATATAATAAAAATTTAGTGTAGGTAGATAAATATAACGTAATTCAGGGGCTATTAAGTTTTCCGCGTATCTAATTTATACGGTTTATTAAAATATACATTTATCATAATATTAATAAAAACCAAAATTGTATCAAAATTAGAATGTATTATATTAAATGACTTTTGAAACGAAATCAATTCAATAATTATGAATACGACTAATAATTTAGATGGCAATGTTCATTTGATTTTAATCGAACATAAATATTATAACCAATTTCGTTCATTTACATAATATATATATATATATATATGTTTTATTGAATCTAACATCACGTTAAATATATAATAACACCATATGCAGATACTTATCTATATTTGATGAAACGTAGTTTTGTATTATATTAATATAATTTTTTTAATCATTCGGCATAACCATTTCCGTTGACGTTGAATAATACAACCGGAAATGAAGAGTTTTGTGTTTTCCTAACCTAATGGTGTTAAATACGAGGTCATCGCAGAGAGACCTCACTTTTCTAACAGATTTTCCAGATTGAATACGATTATACAACATATATATATATTATGTATAGTATGCTTGCACGCTGCCAATAATATTGTATTGTGCAGTATTTTAGAAGCATCATTTAGACTGTATCTAATATAAAAGATTATTTGTATATTTGTATAATTCGCTAAATTTTTTTTTTGTAAATATCTGTTTATCTGATATGTTTAAGGCCATCAATTATTATTATCGTATACGAGTACATGTTTTTTTAAAATCCCCATTACATAAAGACTTTTAACCTCCAATATTAGCTTACTAAAATCTTATCTACAGTTAAATTGTAAATATAAGTCCACCTCAGGAGATTTGATAACAATATTTACCAAGTTTTAAAGTTTATAAAATTATTTAATTACTTTAAAAATCTTTATTAGTTTTATTCCAGACTTTTATTCTAAATTTAAAACAGCTTTGTTTTCGATTCAAAATACAAATCATGTATGTCATATTATATTTTTTTGTGTATGCGTAACGTATGTATAATATACATATTGTATTTTCTCATAGTTATACATGTGAATATTAATTCTAGTTCATGCAATTGTTATTACACAGGTACAACTGTTTTAAATTATTACTCTTAAAAATTATAACCGTAAATGAAGTAACTGTATGATAAAATATTTAAATTTGATTAATTTTAATTTCTAACAATTGAATAAGAATATAACTGTATTCTACAAATGATACATTGACGTATATATTTAATTTATTTGAAAATTTACATCTTCATAAAACAATACACATATTTTTAAATGATAATTATAAATCTTATCTCTTATCTATGTATTGTTTTTTAGATATTGTTAATATTAATTAAAACAACAGTAAAACATTTAATAAAAAAAGGGGAAAAAATAAAAAAATATGAAATAGGTATTAACTTAATTTATTGATTAGTTTTGGTGAATTAATAGGGAACTTTACTATTGTGAAAGTATCTTATATCTTACAACCTCAGAAAAATTAAAGGTTATGTGAAATGCAAATATATTACACACCTGCGATGAAAATAATACATAATCGTGTTCAAATCACATGTCATATAATTAGTTCGCACGGAGAAAGAGTGAGAGTAAAATATTTTTCACCTAATTTGGGAAAGATATACAGATTTCCTTTTTTCCATTCTCACACGTATATATATATATAGTCAAAATGTTGAAAGAAAAACGGTTCCCATACTAGTAATACATTTTAACAAGGATGAGAATATTATTTGTAAACACATGATGTTTAGGATTGTTTACAGTGTTTGAAGAGAAATCAAATAAAATCGAAACGGTTAACGGGTACATTTAAAAAAAATTGATTGACGTGAAAAAAACTGAAAACACTTTGAATTTTCTTTAATATATTAATTTTTGTAAGTGATACAATTTTATTACAATTATATATTAATATAAATCGTTGATATTTTGTTTGTCCAGCTATTGTCGTTGTTTTTATTTACTTAAAAGCTTAAAATCTTGTAAAAGAGTAATATCATAAATATTTAAAAGTCTTAAAATAATTTACGTGTTTGAGGTGAACGCTTTGTGATTAAGCTTTCTGTCAAACAAGAATATTAAAATATTAGTAACTACCCAGCGTCCTAATCTATAACTCAACTCACCTATGTTATACAGTATAGGTACACAATAATTATTAAGAAATACCCAATCTTATAATATTATTAATTTAATAAGTGACTATAATGTGACGTATTTTTATGTAAACATTAAAATTTAGATGTAATCATTTAAGTGCAAAACGAAGAGCTCAATAATGATTCATTATTACAACGGAAACGCTGAAAGCGGTAGCGTACTGTATGGAAGTGTGCATAGCTACCTGTATTACATATAAATATAATATATTTAAGGCGTGAATTTAAAAAAAAAAAACCGCTATTACATACTATTCGAGAGCACGATAGTAATAATTGCACGTCGTTTAAACATCTTGTCGAGATAATAAATGATCGTGTCATTTCCCGTGTTCTCGCGATCATCCGAATAAGTACACCGTCATCGCCGGCGCGTGGTCTTTACGTAAGACGCGCTTAACTCGTGTACTATACAGTAAATACCAATGCAATATAATTAAACGTAAACGCCGTTAATACATTACACATAGATATATAAAACGTAGTGCAGTGGTACAACTGGCCAATTCGGATTTTTCAAGAGTTTTTTAAGGTGTTTTTTCGATGACCAAAAACATTTTTAAAAATACCAATAATTGTAATACACTGTAATTAGGTATTAAAATACATTTTGTGCAAATTATCAATCGCTATTCTTCTGTAGAAAACCTGAAGATAAATCTATTATATTTAAATATGACACAAAATGTTATGTAATCATACGAAAACTTGGGTAAAATTTTGGCTTTTGAAATAATTTATTTAGTTTGATGTATTATGTATTTCAATAAAAGGGGATACGTTCTTTAAGCTCATTTGCCCCATAGACGTACTGTTGAGTTATGATGCATTGTATATACTGTGTGCGCACGACTATTATTTTATTAACCACATTATAATATTTACTTTATATTATATTATATATAAAATTTACATTAGAAAGAAAAACTCGAAAAAGCGACTAGGTAGTCATAATTTTCCGCATTTTATATGTTTTTTTTTTTTTTTTTTGGAAATTTTGTGCAGTACAATATAATGCGAGTATTGAGTACTCACACTTGTGTTTACAGGCTATAATTTCAGTTCATTATTGTCATGGGTCATTATAATATTTGCTAGAAGAGTTGATTATTATTCGTTTCGTAACAATTGATATACCTACGGAATGGAATATTATTTTTTATCACGACCCCCAATTATTGTGTTCAGTTGAAACATTTAAGCTTAGACATACATATAGTGATTTTTTATCTAAGTCTACAAATATAATCTCTTATCGCAAATAGATCATCTGCATACATCGCATTTCATCCGTTGGTTATTTAAGTGTAAAATTTAGTGACGATTTTTTGGTTGTAGGATTACGATTTAAAATCGCGTATATGATTAATTTTCTTAGGCATATTACAAAACATTTTGTTTTTATTAAATTATATAGAATATAGATGAAATTTTTAAAAATTTTCAGTTATATTTCAAGAAAATTGCAGTGGCTCAGTCGTTTTTAACAAAATATTGACCATAATATGAGATAGCAATTATTACGTTCAGATTTTAATCAGTACTTTCAGTACTTTTATATTTTTTAGAGGTCTTATTTAACTTGAATTTTTTTAAATTTAATTGGTTGAATAAAATAATTACTGTTTATCGACAATAGCGAGTATACAAGACGTACGATTCAAATTTATTCTCCAAACTGGATCGTTAGTTAACGCATCTATTTAGGTTTGCGTATATAAAAATATAAATATAAGTGTGATTTCGTTGTACCTATGTAACATTATGATCTGCTATTTTATTGAAAAGCTGTTTTTTGCATAATAACATATTTTATGTCATTCGAAATCATCCGTAGACGATACATAGTCGTAAAAGCAATATTTTTATACCAATACTGAGTATGAATGGTTTAAATATTTAAATATAGTAATTTCAAGTACGATTTCCATGTGCAAATAATCGATTATGTAAATACAATTTAACAATAAATCTTTTACGCATACGTTTCAAATTGAAGATCATGGTTTATTGTTATTTTGTATACATATTTATTTAATATTATTTTTAAGTTAAGTTAATAACGAGCTATTTTATGGTGTAAACTGTTCGTTATAAATTCATTTTTATAAACTATATTGATTTATAAAATTAAAAGAATATGACTCTTGAGAAACTTAGAAATTGCTTCTTCTAAGGACCTACTTATTTGTTTTTATAACGTTCTGTCACTTCTTACACTGCTTAGTAATAACTCAATTTATATTATACATCAGTGAGACAATTTATGATATTACCTATGATCACAGGCTTCTACGGTATTGCTGAAATATTATAGTCTATTATTTTTGACATAAAAATAGAATACGCCCATCTTCCATCAAAACGAATTTTCAGTTCTGTGACGAAATCGAGCCTACGCGGAGGTATAACGAACGTTTACGTAAAAATAACATTAAAAAAGATTTCATAAAAGCGCTTATAATAACTAAAAAAAATAATGTATACGATTAGAGACTTGTACTATTTTAGTAATTCCATAGTCAACAAAATATTTTTTTTAGTAAAAGTTAATATATTTATAAAATCATACACATTTAATTTCACAATAAAAATATAAAAAATATAACCACATTTTTCATTTTCATGTTCGACCACAAGAGAAAACTTATTTTGTACAATGATAATTTATTATGTATTTGTATTTTGATTTATATATTTTTATTTTTGACGAGATATTACTTTCTTTTTATTGATTATTTGATTTTATATCTGTATCAAAAACGTTATATTATATTGTACAAATGAAAATTTGATTTCTGATTTAAAAAAAAATTATAATTTTCCACAACAATGTACACATATATCGATGTTTATTGTTGTACATATTGTATAAGTGTAGGTACAACTATCGTTCGATTGATTTGGTATGCGCTTAAATGAATGAAAAACAATTAATGCTACGTTTATACGTGTGCACATAAACGAAAATCGTATTACAAAATGTTCGGCTATTTCACTTTTTGTCACGTTTCGCAGTCATAAAAGACAATTTGCACAGTTATTATACGTATTATATTACACATTTACACCATTCGTTTTATAAAAAATAATAATAAAAATAATGACTGATTGTTAATAATACAATATATATAGCTCGCCATCGTATATATACTGCAATTATTTCGACATTTAGTTCTTTACAACTTGGTGAAAATTGTAATCAGTGTATTGTAATTTATAATATTGATATTGTTATAATATGTACGCATGTAGTCGTAGTAATATATTCTGACATAGTTGTGGCAGCTCACAGTATATACAAATCCATCAACATGATTTTATAACATTGTATTATTATAAGTGAGAAATGAAAATTAACGATTGTTCGTGTAACGTTTTGCATGTTTGTTTCACATTTTTTTATAATATTTATATTACATTCTGATACAGACCCTGCGTACATAATATTGCAACAATATGTTTTTATTTCTGTTTAATACTATATAATACCAGGTTACAATTATAATATATTAGATTACATAAAAACAAATTAAGCACATATAATATATTATAAATCATAGTATAGTTACGTGGAAAATATCTAATTTTCGCTATACCTACCTTCCGCAATCCGGTTTTTCAAAAGTAGGTAAAATACAATAAAATGTACGTTTATATTGTTATTATCTAGGTATAATGCTCGATGTTGTTTATTACGAGTAGAGTATTGTTACCTAAATATAAAAATGAAAAACGTGGAAATCAAAACCGATCATTTTCCATTGCACATACATATATTGTACGTAAACACGCACATCATATTTATTGTGATAACATACAATGGCACCTGGTTTCCGTGTGTCCGCAGACGTTCAATTCATAACTCATATTATTATCATTATTATCGGCACTACAGCTGTCCACAAAACATCATATTGACACGCGTTCGTTAATAACAATAATAATCATAATAATAAAAATAATAATAATAATCACGACAATAATGACAACAATACCCCATCATGACGCATAGTTGTATGCTAATCCAACAAGGGCACTCTTCCGCGCATCAAGGATATAGCATTATAGCACAGGTAGTAGTTTTCACTGTCCAAAACACGTCGTGAATTATATACACATAGGTTACCCATAGGTATGTATATGGTAGGTATACATCTAGCATCTAGTTTATAAAATGGCAGATTCGGTGTGCTTTATATACATTGTAATACTATCATTACCACTTCAACTTCTAATACTAGTACGTATTATTAGACAGTTCGCGATATCATTTTGTCAGCGTTTTTGGTCGTTTCTTCCGCGTGGGGTTCGCACACGTGTAGAACAGTCAAGGACCATGCCGTTCACCTCCCCCGACTAAATAGTATCGCCCGCGGCGAGAAAATCGTACACAGACATTATATTTCAATTTCATTATTAAATATTATATTTTATACGCAGCATAGAAGAGTGAAGACCCGTGAAAGTGAACATAATATATAACATTATTTTGCCAACAATACGATAATACTGTGTATAGTGTGTTTAGTGTGTATGTTATGTATTGCTATACGAAAACGTTATGTCGATGTGTGTTCTACGTTATTCTATTCTATTATTCCGTGTTAATTGAGAGTGAATTAGACGCGTCCCGTACGGCCGTACACACGCACCGGGCGGCGGGTTCCCACAGGCGATTCGCGTATCCGCCGTCTATACATTGAATGTTACAAAATATACGGTACTTTTCGGGGCAGTCTCTGAAAGTTTTTAGATTTCTACATGGCGATTTTCTGTTTGGAATAACTTTCACATTTCGTAAAGAATACATCGCCGCTAGTGTTACAAAATAATAGCGTTGTTTTTCCATTTTTATATAAACTGCATAACACCGCGTGTAAATTATCATATTACAAATAATAGCATAATAGGAAGAATAATTCGCTGCTGTCTATTATTTTTTGGGTTTTGTTTATATTTTTAGACAAACTCAGAATGTAATAATCATAGTATTATGTTTAAATAGTAATATACTAATATATTATAATACAAACGAAAATAACGGAAAAATGTATACAATTTTGTGTTACGTAATACAATTATGTATACTCGCTTATCTGTTTTTACAAACGGTGGACATGTTGTGATGTATTATATTTTGAAACGGTCACTCGACATTAACCAAGTGATGGGTAATTAGCTGGCGGTGTTCGGATAGGCAGCCTGCGGCGTACAGACGTCTACGTTGTGCCGTAAATGGTTAAAAATCAGTCTGTTGATTTTTTCGGACGAATTCCCTAAAGATATTTAATTATTGTTTTATTAAATTTGATTTGTGGTTTCGGTTCGTGTTTTGAAATAATTGTTTTTTTTTTTTTTTTTTTTTATCAACTCAGTTTATAACGAAGGCGGTATCCATGGCTGGAATGGCTGGATATATATTAATATATACCTAGTCATATAGATAAACGCAAACGTTAATATCTTCTCTGTCAGTTATACATGTACGTATTATAATAATAATGATCCGTAAAATGTATTTCCGTTTAATCGTGAGAAGCAACGTGTATTATTATTATATAGTTACTACTGGTGTTTTCATCGTACGTGTATCTAATTATGTAGCATTAATTATTTCACGGGTTGAAAATAAATTTTATATTATATCACACACGCACGTACGCACGCACGCACACATATACAAAACCTGAGAATTTGATGTCCTGATTGTATGAACAAATATTGTAAAAAGTTAAAGATACAATTATTAATAAACCAAAGGTGTATGTGTGTGTGGTGTATTTATTATGTACTCTGATTTTTAAAATATTTATATAACACGCGGTACTGGGAATATATTTGTGGGATATTCATCAATCATATGTGTATATCCATTTTTTCATAATAAATTTATTCAAATGCTGATTTTTGAAGTGTTTTAATTTAATTAGAGATCATATTTTTAAACTCTTGAGACTATATTGTTGTACTTGTTACTTAAGTATAGTGTCCTGTAGATATATAAACTTCTGTTTTTCAAATGAGAACCTTTCTTTTGGAGAATAAATATGTATTATGTTCATAATAGCTATTATAAATAATATAGTGCTCAGATATTATATATAGAACCATGAAGAATTCTGTAATATTAGTAATATGAAGAAACAAAAAAGTAAATATATCAATCATTATTTTATAATGAAATCAAAATTAATCTGCGCTATTACAATATTATCTGTTTTCGTGACTATGAGATAAATAGGTTTGCCGTCTAAGAGACTACAATTCTTGTCCATGGTACGATCCGAATTTTAATTATTGTGATCTAAATTTCAACCTATTTAACTCGCTAACATTTATAAACGAATTATTACTCTCTAATGATTATAAATTAAAAATTATTTATTACGCTGCTCGACGATACCATAATTTACAACTTTTAATTTTATTTTATTTCTACAACAAATCATGGTACACACACACTTTTATGGTCTATATCAAGATATTAGATATCAATTTTTAAATTTTTTTTAATATATTGTATACACACTGTTAAGTTATTTTATAATGTATTAGTTAATGAGTCTTTTATATTTTTATACACTATCATAAAACTGCTTAGATGTACTTCGCCGCATAGTGGAATTTAATAATACATAAAAATTTTAGTATAGTGTACAATACATCAAGCTGCATAAAATTATAACGATTTGACTAAACGTCTCTATAGTGGCGCAGTTCAATCCCAATAATAGTTTAAATGTTTGTATTATTTGATCGGGTGTGTTATAAAAATGTCTCGACCATTAGTTGTCGTCTTGTCATCGTTATCGGCGTGCATTCAAATGAAAAAATAATAATCGTAGCGATACATATTAATATAATGTAAAGCGTTTGTCAATCTGTGAGAGAGTACATTATTATAGATATTTGGTACCTACGCGGATTTAATAGAATAAAAAATAAAACACGCATGTAGTCAATCACCAAATCGCTATGTATAGTGACCGAATACCTGCACCGTTTATATTGACAGACGTTCTTGAATAAATCATACGAGTTTCTAGGAAGTTTAACGCACGCTGCTGATAGACTGCAGACCAACGAATTATTGTACGCATGTATACCTATATTGATGAGAGTGTTTGCATGTAGGATTTTTTTTTATTATTTAACTTTTGACAAAACGTTTCCGTTTATGGGTTTTCGAACGACAAAAGAAAAAGCCACACATTTCTTATCAAATAGTATACAATATATTATATTGCTGCAGTATGTAACATGGACACGGAGTGAAAAAATATATACATGAACCACTATGACTAGAGGAGGTGACCTGAAGAATAACCTTACCACTAGTCACGTGTGTTGGCGTAGTGTTTGTGTGTGTGTGTGCGTGTGTGTGCTCCGGGCTTATTTGACGTGCACGAATGATAAATAGAAAGAGATTAGGAGGTAGGATATATAGATTGTGTCTTCTTTCTTTAGGTAATAAGTATGTATGACAAAATAGTTTTCTGTTTTTAATTTTTTGATAATTTCAGCCTTAATTTGATGTTCAAGCTATTGTATGTAAAGTAAGGTCGTAATATTAACAAGCGATTTCTTTATATCATGATGGACTATATCGATTGTCGATTTGTTTTCTGAATGGCATGTTAATATTATTACGGAGAGCAAAATATTTCGTGTATACTACCCGAGTGAACGTTGGAATTATACGAGTATGTTATTTATAATAGGTAGGTAGGTATTATAGTACTATTTATAAACACATATACATATATTTGTATAAATATAATAAATTTTTAGTGTTTTTGAAGGTTAATAATCCATGATATTGAAGCCTTTACTATAAATAAATAAAAATTTTTTTTTAGTTTTCGTGCATTAAGGTTTGTTAAAATTAGTATTTTTATGAATTTTTAAAAATGTATATTTATTAATTGATGTCTATTCAACAGCTTATTTTTATAAGGTTTAAATAATCGTGAATAATTTAATAGTTACATAAAATCAAACAGATCAATTAAATTAAATATAATACAAAATAAATATCAGTTCCTGTTTAAAAATTTAGTTATATTAAGTTTTTTTTTGTTTTTCGATTTGTTTAGATTTCTTATTAATTGATTGAAGTGAAAGGAAAAATTGGTCATATTTAAATAAACGTAATACCAAAACGCGTAAATTTTTTTTTTTCAATTTAAAAGAGATATATTCTATAAGTACAATTATTTCTCTCAAATTTTTAAAGGAAATATTATCATGTATGATAATAGGTAGGTATATACTGTGGATAATTTACTTATATTTATAAATTGCATTTTTTAAATTATTTATTATTCATGTTAATTTTGCACTATATAATATATTAAAATTAGACACACGTCCGTTTATTCTTTTCGATATCAATTTTTTTTATATTTATCTGAATGCATTATGCAGTTAGGTATACCTATTATATATATATCAACTTTCTAATTACAATATGAATATTTTTCAATTGTAATAAAAATTCATTGAATTTCATAATATGTGGTATGATACTTATGTATTGTACCCTTCCTTAATGATAATGATTAGTTGTTTTGATTTTGAATCTTTTTTTTTTTCAATTGGTACTTAATAATAGATTATTAAAATAGAATGTATTATTCGGACTTATTCTAAACAAATATATTACTCTGATCGTGAAATTTAGAAAAATTCGACAACGAAAAGTCTTAAAAAATACATATAGGTTTATCAAATAATGCAATGATGAAATAAAGGAAATTTTATGTCTCAGCGGAATTTTTAGAGGCCGTTTCATCTGATGCCAGGCTATATATTATTATTATAACACTATTATAGTATACAATATTATTATAATTTATAATAAACGATAAAATAGTATGTAGATACCTTTATAATATATTACACAAGAGCTGCAATGTTTTTCTCATTCCGCGAATAATTATCGACTCATCGATGGATTCCAAACTAATGACGCACACACACACACACATATAATGATATTATTATAATATTATAGGAGTGATACTTTTATGCAGCGTGTTTTCTTTTTTGATTTCGCAACAAATATAATATATCGATTAAGTTTAGTTGAAAACATTGTTATGTGTTAGTAACCTATTTTATTTTGTATGTCCTCGATGATAATTTGTCATAGTTGTACACTCCATAACGATAATAACATGTTTAATACGATCGTATGGTTGTAATGAAAAGGTTTTAAATTTAAAGGCATTTTAATGTGGGACGTCTGTTAGGAAAACGAATAGGTGAAGTTTAATTATCAATTACATGTATATATTATACATGAATTTCAAATTTTTACTGCAACTGTTGATCTTGTAAGATACGGTGTCATAAACATATTTCGTTTATATTACACTCCGTATATTATATATAGCGACGTTTTCGCAGTTATTTGTTGATCTTTTTTAAATTTGCACATCCATAGTTCCACTGCAGAAGTAAAAAGCTGATATTTTCCTTAGTCATCATTGTACTAAATAATCAAATGCGGTGTCAAGTTCTATGATTTTTTGCATTTTTAATTACAAATACTTTAGCTATGGTTAAATATAAAGCACTAGTGCACTACATAAAATATAGGTACAACACATTCATCTAGCTGTCATGCCGGTAACGACTCTTGGGCAAATAATTAATTCGAGTAACAGCTGCTATGCACGGATGGTTTTTAACAGAATTTGCTCATAGACTATAAGACGTATAGTCTATTACTCTATAATATAGACGAAAATGAATTATTGTGTTCTAAAATATTGATAATTACATATTATTATAACTGTTAAAAGAGTATTACATTTTTAAACAATTCTGTGTTAAGTATAGAAACGATCAAATCAGCTAATAATGTAATTTATCAATACGGTCAAAATAGTATACATACTACAGTTATAGATAGACAGCTGTGGTACATGTATATATAATATAATATATACGAATAAAACGTGAGTAAATGATAAAACGAACGAACGTGATTTTTATTTTCTGTAAAACGTCTGTGATTTTATTAATTTGTTTGTAATTTTGTTGTTTATATTTTTTATTTCTAAAAACGTTGTTGCACATATTTTATTACTTGGCATACATACATGTGTATTATATATTATACATGGATTATGTTTACATTAGTAGCTATGGAGTCTCCGTTGCTCATGTTTTTGTTCGTGTTTTGGAAATCATCGACGTATATATCATATCTGTTCATCCAAATGTATTTTTGAATCATATCCTATAGGAGCGAAGACTCAACAAATAAAATATAAATGTTCATCTGATTGACGGTGACCAATAATATGAACATTATTCAAAATGATCCTTTTGAATTTAATTCAGACATTTGTAAATGTACAGTTATTGTTTTTTTCATCAAGTTTTATGGTAATATAAAGTACACGAGTATATTATTTCCATAACCTTTACACGAGTAGCGTCATGTCCAGTTCAGAATTCAAGAAATTTTAAGGACAGAGTATCAACCTTAACCACATACGTTTAATCATCATAACATACCTTAAGTTGAATGTAGGCGTCTACCAGAGTCGTAAATTTTCCAACAATGACGTTATCGAGTTTAATAGGTCGACTTATAATAATCATAACAACAAAAACAATAATGGAATATTATGCCGCAGTTCGATTGCTAAACCGCGTACCGTTACCATTTAATATAGTAGTATAGTATCTAGGTTGTCGGATCGTGAAACAAAAGGATCCGAAAATGTGTATAGATATAATATTACGACTCCCCATTTATAATTTATATGCCTACCTTATGTCCTGCACCGATCTGAGGACGCAGGTACAAGGCATATTTAAAAGTTGTTTGACTTTGTTGATCGTTTCCATCTACGCAGTGATCGTCATGTAGCGTGCATACATAATATAATATAATCACATTTAAAATATTACACTAGTCGCACATTTACTGTGCAGTAAAATAATAACATCGTAAAAAACTGGAAAAGTGAAAATATTAATGAGCCTGTCTAAAGCCATAACATGAATTGATGTGTATGGTTATTATATAAATATAATATAATTGAGTTATAATAATAATTTATTAGTATTACGAGTAAAAAAATCAAACTACGATCGTATTCTAGGCATAGGTATTGATTATTTTATTATTCCGTTTATAGCGAAAGCCGGTTACACTTCGCGAACAGTTACCACAAACGCGGTTGGCGTTTAAGCCACTATACGTATTTACCTCTATAGTCTATACACAATATTATATTTGTATTTTATATTTATATAATTATCGAGACAGGACTAAATTATTTTCGCATGTTCGCTGCTAAAGAGATGATGTTTCATCGGTTGTCTCGTGGTACGAAAAACCGCAATCGCGCTAGTGAGGTTTTGACCCTTGCTCTAAATTGTCTCGATCTCACAAAAACATACTTATGCAATAAAAAATTGAAGAAAACAATTTTATGAAAGTGTTATGGTTGAGACATAACCGCAAATTCAAACGCATAGTTTTTTTAATATTTTTTTTTTGATAAATTTCCAAAGTAAAAATTGATGACAATAATAATGCGATCCGTGTAACTGGTTTTTTTAGTAAATATTTTGAATCGTAAACCATCAACAAAATAAGTGTTTTGATTACCTATATAATTAATATTATATATCAATAATCACAATCATGCAGATTCGACTTTTGATAAATTTCCAATCACATGGATAGGACACAAAAATAATAAAAAACTAAATTAAACAGTACAAATCTGCTTCAATTACCGAGGCGAAGTGAAGTTGAACTAAACCTAACGTCTTAGTCTCAATATAGTCATTTCGTATTCGTTATTTTATTTGTCGTCTTGGACGCAGTTTAACGGTTCATTATGTATTATTTCTTCGATAATGGTTACCATTTTGGTTCGTTGATCGTTCATATATTTGTACAATTATACTGCAACAATCATGAACTTACTGCAACTCAATAGAGTCTTGTTGGTGGGTATATTTTATTTTATAGTATCTAAGCTCTTCTATTCACAGTCAAGTTAAGAAAAATATTACAATAATTATCATTTTATTATTACTACGTGCTTCGAAAGTTTTTCTGAGTGATTTATTTGGTTTTACATGAATCCTCGCGCTATCCATGACTGCGTAGTACGATTGGCTTTAACGATTCTGAATTCCATTATCATAATAATATAGTATTAAATATGTGACGTATGTATACCTAAACAATATTATATTACTATTATATAGGCATAATAATTTGTCTAAGGGTTCTCTGCCCTCGTGTATGGCCACGTGACTCCAGGCGCCACGTCCCGTCCATCGATTTGTCACTCGCTGTTGTGGGTCAACCCGTGGGGGGGTCTCGGCGCGACATTTAAATGCATTGCGCATATCATTATAATATTACCTATGCGTGTAATATAAACAGCACCACCCGCCAACCCGGTCAGTTGCACCGGTGTGACGTGAGTTTACGTTACACTAATGGTATGTATACATATTACATGTGTGTGTGTATGTGTGTACACTGTACATGCGTATAGATAATTATTTTTCGTGTTCTCTCGCACGTCGTATTAGGTATACGAGAGTAAAATAAAAAAAAAACAACGGTACACGTCAACGATCGAGTTATATTATATTATTATTATAGTAACCAGGTCGATTGACCTTTTTATGTAAGCATATCGCCTCCCGACAGGACAATAATATTATATTATATACCATAGCGATTTATTTATCACACGTAAGTCTATTAGCCGACTTACGCCCCGCGCCCTTTGACTTTCACCCGTTTTTTACGCACACACGTCGGCGGAGGCGCGATTAAAAACAAATAAAAATAAAATACGCTTTTAAACGCCACGACGAACGTATTATAATATATGTGTAATAATGTCTGCATGTAACTAAACAATATATAAATACAAGCACAGGTATAGGTAGGTATTGCAGCTATTGCATAGGGTTTGTGTACCGGTGCCAATTTGCATTTTCGATATCGAAGTTTGCACATCGGTTTGGCGTCACCGTCGTCTATGTTATCATTGTTATATTATGCTCTACGGACTACGTTGGTACATACTTGGCGGGCTTTCGTTTTTCATACTTCTCTACTGTACTTTATGTAAGTCCACCATTACAAGTTTATGTAAGTCAACCATTACAAGTCTAGCGGCGTAGTTATAATTTTATTTATTTATTTATTTTTTTTTTTTTGAAAGAGAGGGGTGTATAGTTAATTGAATAAAAATAAAGTGAGGGGTTTATATCCATGCCCCAATATTCATAATATTGTATATTATGTCCGTGATTACTACATAATATGGATAATTTTATAATCTTATATCGAATATAACTTATAAGTTAATGCATTAAACATAAAAAAAAAGTTCAGGGGATCTATCCTCATCACCCCCTCCTTATAACTACGCCACTAACTGCAACCCCATAATCGTACAAGATGCTCGTACACGATGGGCCAGTGTGGTATCTATATATTTATACGTAAATACGTATAACTGCAGTAACGATAAATAATAATAATACATAAATACCTGCGGAAATCATTACGAGTTATATTATTTTTTTCCCACTTGTTTGAGCTATTGTTCCGTAACAGATTATAATATTATATTGTAATATTATTGTATCTGATATATAATAACAATAAATAATGGTATATGCATTATGTGATGTGTAGAGCTTATAGGCATTATATAAAAAAAAAAACGATATTGTTCATTAAAATTAAAGAAAATAGCAACAAAAAATTGCTATTTGTTAAATTAATTATTACTATTATTAGAAGGTATGTATACATTGTATACATATTATTACCGTTTAAATTTAAATCGTTTTATTATGCTTACTTTTTTTTCTACATAACTATACTAGTTTTAAACTTTATGACTTATAAAAAGCGTTAAAGTTTATGATTTTGAGCACAAATTAGAAAAAATAATACCAAAACTGACTAAATAGCACTTACGATTTAAAATGCTTAAAATATACAACATAAAATTTTCTAATATTTTAAATCATTGATACATAAAATAAATGTATAGTTTACTCTGCTATTTTTACCTATTCCCATAAATCATTAGTAAATTACATAAAATCCAAGCCCAAGACTGATAATGCATTTCTCGATACGTTTGTATGTTTCTAATATGTGATAGGAATCGCATTGTATTAACAGTTTTCAGGATTTCGTTAGTATTTTATTTTATCAGTTTTATATAAAAAAGGGGATTGATTTGTTTAGTTCCGCTTGCTGATCATATTTTATTAAAAAATTGCGTGTACCTTGTTGCAGATCGTCGTGACCAGCTTTTTCATGTATCTATCTAATTTATATGTATAATAGTGTATGTTTTTGTTTTTCTATAAACGTGAATAATACGATAAAGATGCATTCTCGATGTTACAGCAGACGCGCCCATACCGTATATAATATTACAAACACGTGTCGAATCATTTTTCGGTGACACTTTGCATACATTATGTCTATTATACTATTTTAACGTCATAATACGTTATTATTACCTCTCACTGAAATTACCTGTGAAGAGTCGATTTTTTTCGTGCATATCGCGGTACGCAATACACTTAATACTATAGCTGCGGTATAATTTATGTAAGTATTATATTATTGCAGTGTAGATGAACGTTTTTCGATCCGTGCTATATTCGCGCATAAATTGCATGCAATAATATTACAGTGTATATGCGTGTATTATTATGTAGAGCAGTTTGGTTGAAACAAGATCCGAAATGACGGTATCCGATTACCAATATTCATACATTATATCGTCCGGGATTTAAGCAGCTATATAGAGACGAATGTTAACATTGGACGACTTGTCCGAAAGATAAAAATCTACTAAAAAAAAAAAAAAAACAAAAACAATATGAAAAGATTCAAACTCTTTGTAATTCTGCGCGCAACTTATATACTATGTTATATTAACACGACGCAATTTGTTTACACCTTTTTAGAGCGATATAATATATTAAAGACGTCGTCTTCAAATGACGTCTGTTCGCCGCAAGTTACATAATCGTATGTATATTTATATATAAATTATAGGCTTACCTATATCTCATTCATTCCCATAAATTACGCAAGAGATAATTTTTTTTTTTTAGGCGTTTTTGACTATTTTACTTTTTACAGCTCTCATATATGTGAGTTACAGAATTTTGTGGTTCGCTAGTTATTATAATAAAATATTGTGTTCACGTATATGCTTATACTGATTTGCTATAAAGGAGATTACACTACGTCTATATATAGTGTTGTTGTAGTATTCCTACTACAGACTATTACAGAGCGGTTTTTATAAATATTGTTTAAGAATAATTTTCCCAGAAACGTTTGTCGGTACTCGCGATGCGGCGGAGAAGACGTTATGACCGATATATTATAAATTATAATAAAAAAAAATGATGTTATATCATAATGTATTATAGTATGCATATAACGCGCGTTGATGTCCGAAAACAAGCGAACAGTGTTTCGTGTCCAACACACGTATTACGTACCTATAATATATTATAATAGGTACCATAATATAATGTACCTATATAGTGTATAAAACGAACGACGCATGTTATAGATATCGCGTTTCGTTTCGAAAGGCTTGCCGCCGGCAGCTTCGCGTAGTATTTGATTTTTGGAAAAATTGCATCACGACATGTTATCGACTTAATATTAACGCGCGTCAAACACACACGTCGTCCGTCGAATCTTTGTGTTTTCGGACGTCTCTTTTTACATACCTATACACACACGCGAACCGCACATTCAGACTACGCTGCATGATTATAAATCTGTTACGGCCGATACGAATCTCAGCCGCAATTGTATTCGTAAAGAGGTTGAAGCCCTAAATTTCATCTCCTCCATTCGTTAGTACGCCACTGCGTACTGTGTATGCGTACGTTGTCCGGCGATTAGTTCTAATATTATAATAATATGGATAAATAGGTATATAAAACGGTTATTATCAATATTTTATTCATTAGTTGCATTATTTGGTCTAGTAATGTAGGTACCTGCTTATTATGCACTTGAAAAAGTGTTTATTATTATTTTATTTTTGGATTTTCATGTTTACATAGTAAACTGTAGTACGTATGATATAGTAAGTTTATTTTAAATTATATATAAAATATTAAAACAATATAGATCATTTACAAGATTGTCAAGATTATAGAACAAATACGACATTCAGCGGGTATAACATTATTAATTATGATCTCAATAAAACCTCAAATTTAATTTTAATTTAAAAAGTTTTCAGTATTATAGGCATCACTATAAGATATTGTATTGATTATCCTATTATTATATTAACTGTTTTAAATACGCATTAAAAAGCTTGATATTTTATACGAAGATCGTGAGATGCATTATTAAGTTATTAGTTTATTATTTAAAAATAAGTCGTTTCTGCGAAAAAATAAAATATCACGCAACAAAGTTTGAACTCTAATCATTATCCACTGTATATTGTGTACGTAGGTATAAGCTTATTAGTGTGCTGTATGGGATTTCTATAGAATTGCACGCATACTTCACACAACGCTAGTGATTTATACGTCAACGCAATGATATAGGTAGTCCGTTTTTGTCACGATTCTCAAGTATAACTGTGACCATAGCCTAGCTGCTGATATACTGGTAACCATGTTATTATTGTAGTCGTACAATAACATGATTATACATTCTAGAAACTTGAGGTGTGCTTATACAAGTCCAGATAAAAGAAAGGGAAGCAACTGTAGCATGGTCGCGTCTCCATAACCCATTCTGCATGGCGCATGCATCAGCTTAAAATGGTATTATTTAATAAACATCAAGACCACATACTACATAGTAAAAACTGTAAATAATTCTTTATTGTTATAATATATAATTATTATGCGAATTATTTTAAATGCTTACTGACCTTGGCAAAAACTTAATTGGGTATATCGCGTAAAAACAAAATTTAAATCATTAAATTTTACGTATCCATATTTTGAGAAACTAAATAAATTCTAAAATTCTGCTAAAACTCGTGATATTTAAACAAATTATAAGACTGGCCATGGTTAAAGCATCTAACTAAGAAGTACAAACAAAAAATCAAACATAAATATATATCAATTTTTTTAATCTATGATTTTACAAATTTATATTATCATTGATGCATTATGGTAAATTAGCAATAATTAAAACGCTACATACCACATAAAAAGTCACTTCTTAAATTAATCACTCAATATGACGAAAAATTTCATGTAATGACAATAAACCTTCCAAATCCATTGATCTCCAATCTATAATTTGTATCTATTTCAATCAATCCTTAACGTCATTTAAAATGTCACTAGTCAAGAGATTTATTAAATCGGCGATAAATTAAATAAAAAATATCAAAACAAAATCTTACATACTATTTAGTTCTGAGTTTAATCTGACTATGATATTTATACTTACCTACTTACACTTACTCTAAAGTCTAAATACTTTTAATTATTTATTTAACCATGTAATTTTCAGTTAATAATTATTTTAAACTTGTAGTCACTAGCAATCTTTCTTAATTATTTTAATGGTAAATATATTGATATTATGGACATTTTTTTAAATATTTTACTTTAAATTAAATTATAGTATGATATAATATATTACTTATTAACAGTATAAAGTCAATAATTATAATATAAAGTTATGGGTACCCCAATGTTAAAACTAATAATACTACGTGAAATAATTCATTAATTAAAATAATATTGTATTAGGTTCTTAGTCAGTGATTTAACGGTATGAATACAATAAAAATCTTAATAATTAAATTAAATACCTGATTTTAGAGATGTTAATTTAAATTTTAAAAGAACTCGATCCAGTTGGTTTACGAATATATTATTAATTATTATATTTACACAGCAATGTCAAACATATTATATAATATGCACGATAGTAATATATTCCAGTGTTCACGGCTTTATTAATTTACTGTTTTAAAAATGTTTTTATCGAAATTTACTGCAAATCGTGTAAACATGTACGACGAGGCGCACCGTATTAGGTCCCGTTATATGTTTTCATCGTTTGCTGTTATAATATATTATAACTCGTACTATAATATTATTAAAGAATATACATATATTACTATGTCCATACTCCGTAATACTTGATATTATGTACAAGTTTTGCACAGTGTTTAATTATCGCTGCAATACACACGATGGCTATTATGGCGACTATGGCGTATATGTTATCTCTGCAGGGTAAGAACGACGTCAGGACTCGTGTCGTACTTTTTAATTACACCCTCTCCCCATCATTTTCAATAATCTCCGGAAACTATTAATAAAAAGTTGACTCGCGTAAAAATCTGTTAAAACGCACTAGTAATATACTGTACATTTTTAAAAAGGTATGACACGCGTCAGATATACCTAACCCTTTAGCGCTGCCAGCACGAGTCGAAAAAATACGATACAAATTAATTAGAGATATATTGATTGTTGCGATATGTACACCTATACACGTTTATTATATGCACGTCGAATGGGCCGCGAATATCGAATGTTTTATCGTGAAAATCACTCACACCTGTTGCAGAAAGAGAGAGAGACAATAATAATTTACTCCGTCGGCAGCACACCACTACGCATTGTATATTTATGTGCATATATATATATATATATATATATATAGGTACGCGTGCATTATAATAGGTATGTGCCTATGTATTTTATTTGGTATTCTCGTCGATATGTTTTCCGAAACAGGTTCGCGCACTGCAGTCCTTGCATCCATACCCACTTGCATTAAAATTCGCTGCTCCGACGAGTTGAATATTTCCGTGCAATTATTATTATTATATTATTAAGCTCGTCCGTTTAACGATTTGAGATCATGCGTGTATCGCGTGGTCCGAGAAAGAAAAAATTGTAACGCTTTACGTCGAAACCCGTTCCTCTGTGTATACACGTTTATAATTTATTCGTGCCCAAGTTTAATGTTTTAATGTCAATCTACTCGATAAAGTTAAACCGTTTACCGGTTTAAAAATTCAGAATATTTATACTACTTTTTTGTTTTTGTTATCAAATTTATTTGCGGTGTAGTAATCGTTTAATCACCGTTAGATTTTGTTACGAAATATTCGAGTTTGGCAGCTTATTTTATTTACGAATTATGTTTTACGAGACAAATATTATACACATTCTCAAATAAAAACACACTCGAACACACAAATAAATAATTGCATTTATCTGGAAGCATGTAAAAAATTATTTTTGCAATAAACTAAATACGTGCGATTTGATTGATTCAGGATCTATTACACATTAATTACTACTATACAAACATATAACATATTATTTATTTATTTACACGGAACTATATACAAGCGCCGGTAAATGGTATAATATTATGTACAATTATATTGTCTATTTATACGCGTAAACGACAAAACCAATATAAATTATAAGTTCATCAATCCATGTTGTATTAGTTTAATATTTGAAGTGTAGGTATTTATAATTTATGCAATTATAATTGGACGATATTGCGAACTTTATACGTATAGATCACAGTGAACACTTATGTGTTGGTTGGTAATAAGTATAATTTTGAGTGCGACGCTACTCGACGTCTTGGATTAGCGACACGATTGTGCCGAGTGATTGAAGGACAGGGCTGCAAGTTATATAGGCTATAGTGCATAAAGACGAGGAAAAAAACAAAACGATCTCAACCTTGGTGTATTGTTTGCAGATAGATTATATATCCATATACTTTGTAAATGGGAAGTTAATAGGTATTTGCCTTTTGTGTGCTTAATGAAGAAAAAAATAGTCGATAAACAATAATCAAACTTATTCGTACGTACGTGGACAATATTATTATTAGTAAGTATAACATATATTATATAGTAATTGTCTATACATAGTATATTCCGCGCGCGACTCAGACACAGATAGTCGACCGCCTTGGGATGATGATGATGACTGCTCGTGTCTAATTAGATAATTTCCCGTAAATTCTATATCTCCCCTGATTTATTAAAAATATATTAATATATTGAATTGCGTTAGCCCTTGTGCGCCCTCAAGTGCAGTGTAATTTAACGTCTCGAATATATATAATATTATATATAAATAAGAAATAAATATAAAGTATGAATGATTAATGACGATAAAAAGAGTATAGACATTGCGTCTATATGGGTGCAGGGGTGACAGTGCTTCGTCGGCAGTCTTATAGTAAGTTACGAGTTGTTGAGTATATATAGACAAATTCTGTCATGATAGAGCTGTATTATATTACTGCTGTACCTATATATCTTGTAGATACGACACGGTTGGAATTAAATTCATAGTATTAGCACACTCACACATTGATTTTATTTACTGCACGTGGTGGGTCAAACGTGTCGAAATTGTAGGTCACTCCAATCACGCGTATACATTATAATAATATTTGAACTGAACTCGTTGCCGCTATAGGAGGGCGAAACATTGCAGGCGAAGGCGGCTCGCAAGTCAACTGGATTTCGGCTACATATAGTAGGTATATAAATAAAATGTGTATACCGTTTGTCGAGACGGGTGATGGACATATCGTCATATACCTACTCATTTATAGGTATTTTATAATAATTACGATTTTTTTTTTTTTATACGATTGCGGTCATACTTTCGATCTTAATTAAACCCCAACGACAATCTAATTTCGTCATCATCATCGGCGGTTAGATATAGCTGCAGTTGTCGCGGTTCCACGTTCCTCAGCAGTCGGCAGCGCGCGCACAAAAGCTCCACGCCGACTCTCGACGATATAGCCGGGGTACTTAACGTGTCGTCATAAGACATTATTGTATTCAGTTTAATTTATTTTTTATAATTATTACGCGTCAGGTGAGAAAATCGGTTGTAGAAAAAAAAATTAAAGAAATTAAAAAAAGAGAGAAAGAGAAAAACAATACAAAGACAATGATTATGTAGGTTCATTAACCCGGAAGGGGGTCGTTTTTATCGTACGCCTATGTATGACATACGGCTGTTAATGTACATGATTTTTTTTCAATTCTTCATTAATATTATTATATCATCGAACGCGCGCGCACACATAATAATGTGATATATATATGTAATATATAATATCTACGTTTTATTGTGTACACACTTGTATATATATATATATATATATATATATATATATACTATTATGTGTAGACGATGATTTTTTTTTTTTTAATTCCATTATTTTTACGCGTACCCCATCTTAGGCGTGGGGGAGGGTAATTTCAGGGAGGGGTCGGCATTGTTGTCGGCATCATATATAGGTGCTCACGTGCTCACGTGTGTGTGTGTGTCGTGTAAAACGGCCGACTGCAGTAAATATAGTGAGTGACTGCGTGGGCGGTTATATACACTGTCCATACACACACACAGTAATACCTATATAAATAATATAGACGTGTATGCACCTTATAACACACTTATTACATATTATTATAATACATAGGTATACATACTATATATTATTACATATACTCGTCCGGGTACCCGCAGTGCGTTCAGGGACAAAAGAGTCGTGTGTTATTGCGACGTTGCTAATATATATATTATAAACAAAATATATATATATATCGACTATTACAACGCTGTGTTGTCTGGTCGCGATAACGTTATTGTCGCGCAAAAGATTTGCTCGTAAAAATTCATCTGCATTGACATTATCCAATTGGTCTTGCTGTGTATCATACTGAAGTCTTAGATGTAATGCTTAAATAATATTAATAATAAATTATAATAATTTTCAACAATATCTATAATTTGAAGTTAACAGTGATTTTCAAATAAACACATGTGTGAAAACTGTTAGGTTAATTTTGACGTGTTTTGAATTGATTGTGTTCGGACAAAATGACTTACAAATATTTATAGAGTATAGGGTTTGGGACTTTAAGTGTCTATAATCTACACGATCATCGTTTAAAAAGCACTAAATATTTTCACAAATCACAGTTGAAACTAAAATAAGCAAAAAAATGCCCCGGTTCCTAATCATTATATCATTATATCTATATATTACGTGTACTCAACGAATGGTATTTTTTAATGGATAAAAATCCAATATTAAAATATTTTCGTTTCAATAACATGAACACAATCGATACGCGTGATCTTCACGAGTTTCAATTTTTTAGGTTTTTACTCGATAAAAATTAACACAGTGTTTACTCAAAGCATGAGGTATACAAGTAGTTCAGTAGTACTTATAACTATGTATCCACGACCTTAACACGCACTGTATACATATATTTTGTACTTGTAAAATATTAACTTTAGATAATATTATTATTTACTATTATTAAACTTATAATTGTTAATTGATGCAGGGTTCTAATATTATATGGTATTCCGACTGTTTTACACAATATAATTGTCTACAAACATTTGAAACATCACAATATTTTCGTAAACATATATTTATGACAATGAACGGTTTTTTCATTAGCAAGTATGATGTTGTAAAATAACTTCGATTTAAAAAAGAAACTTTTGAGATTTTTAAATGTCTATCGCTTAAAATTAACTAATAAAGTTTGAAAAACATTTCTCGAAACGTTTAGTCCGAATTTGTAGTGTTCACAATACTATCTTTGGTCTGTAATAAAACACATTGTGAATAAAATTTGAAAGAACAAAATATTAAATTTGAATTTAATCATAATCAATAACTTATCTTGATTTTTGTTTTATATTATACAACCCAAAGGAATGGGTCACGGTCGAGGTCTGAGGATGACCATTCAATTTGAGCTCTAATTTTTCTTCTTCTTTAGAAATTAATGACAGCGATGACCTTCAGGTTCAATATAGGGTCTTTTGAAATAAATCAGATTATAATAGAAAAATGTTGACAAAAATGACGAGTATTCGATGTCGTTCTATTATATTCCTGTATACCTATATGTAATAGTTTAGTTATGAATTTATGAGATTGTAAATAATAATACACCGGCGTCGGTTATGTGGCTATACGTAAGCTTTTCTACACATACATAACATATGGTTTAATATGGTAAAATGATGGTCTTACACAAACTCGACCGGTGTGTATGTATTACTTATTATGTATTACTCGTGTTACTTATTAATTTACGTTTAGATATTATTTATGTTTTATGAAAACCGTATTAATTATAAATTATGGGACATCATATCATATTAGAAAAAATTTCCATCCATTAATCTTGGAACACTATTATGTATGAATGTAATAATAATGATAAAAATAATATCTGAGACAATTTTGATTTATAAGTATCCGTGCGCGTATATGGGTATTACATGTATAAATGTATGTATGTATGTTTAATGTATGTATGTATAATATTATAAACGTGATACAGTCAAACAAAATAGTGTGAACAGAGAATAGTATAATGCTGCAATGTATTGATTTGTCAAATATTCATACAGATTTTCACTCGTAAAAAAATGAAAATGAAATAAAAACATTAAAACCCCATACCATATATTTGCATACTACATACACAGAATAATATCATTATATTTTATATTAAATCAAATAAATTATTAAAAATAATTCCCGTGCATAGTTGTTTAATATTGTTATATATTACATATACTTTTAAAGAGTAATCCATTATTGTCCACACTCATTATTTTAAAAAGTTCTAATTTTTTTTAATTGATATAATTTCAAAACATTATTTAAAAAAAAAAAATTATATTTTTAGTATTTATAATAATATAATAATAGTTAAACCATATTTTCTCAAGTCTTTTACTTTTTTTGAACGGTAACATACATTTTTAACTTCATATTACCAAGCAGAGAATATTTTTTAGAGTATTTTGATGGATAAAAATTTATTTTCCAATGAATTGTTAATTAGTTAAAAGGTTATAGTTTATAAGTATTTAAAGTTTAGATATCGGAGTAATAAGTAAACATTTTTCAGATAACCTCTGAAGCTTGAAGCACCTCTACTACTCCGTTAATAAAAATGTTAAGTCCTTATAACTAATAAACTACTTGTCTGATTTAATTTTTATAGGTAAACGTAATGTAAATTAAAAAATATATCATTCGAAAAAGTAAAAGCTTAAAACACGATGACGATAAATAATTGTAAAAATATAATTTTTTTTCAGAAATATCATTTTGAATTTACATTTTCAAACAAGTATCTAACAAATTTTCCAAATTTTAAGCATGGACATTTATAAATGAGTCACCTAGTATATTTATATTATTTAATTTATAACTGGTGTTTCAACGTTTTAAATAAAAAATAAAAAGCATGATTATTCGTAAATTATTATACATGCTTACCTACATATTATACATTTCTACTTGATACATATACATTATAAGTATACAATATTATATATCGATACGAGACATCGCGTCCTATCCATCGATTGACCTTCTAAAACGCAGACGCACAATAAAAACGTATACACGCATAATATAGGTATCTAATATATACATATATTTCTCTACACCGGGTATAATATAATATACAAATAATGCCGAAGCAGTATTGTCGTACATACTGCAGCGCTGTGTTCATATTATACATGTATTATATTATATATATCTTTACTACAGTGAGTGCGTCTGCGACGTGAATGCCTAATACATAATACAACAATATTTATATAAAAGCCGCACACTCGAACCAACTGTATGTACCCGATGAATATTCTGGATAGTGACGACGACGACGTGAACTTGGGTTGTGATGGCCGTCATTTTTTTTTTTTTTTTGTCTTTTCGTCCATACGAGCGTGTAACGGAAGTCGCATACTATTATTATTTATTATTATATTTTATCATAAAATAATATATTGTACAAAGATAGTAATAAAAACTAATATTAATACAGACTGCAGTTGGTGTAGATACGTATTAAACGTATATTTGGTAGGTATACTGCTATAGGAAGTTTCTTCCGAATGTGTGCGTTTTGAGTTATTTATGGTAATTTAAGCGACGTCCACTACGGAACGAGAAAGACAAAATAAATAAGAGGAAGAATAAGAAACGACGCCGTTTGTCTCTGGACATTGGGAGAACGATAATATCTCTTTTCACTAGAGGAGCCGGTGCTGCGGGATCCATGGCACATATATTATATACTATGTGTATTTGGTATGCGTACAAATCTACATGAATATATTATATATAATATATATACACATATAACATATTGTGTAATAATAATCCTCAAGCCACTGCCACCTACTATACATATATATATATATATATATATAATATACATAATATTATTATCGTAATCGTGTATGCGCACGTCACATCTCCGAGTGGTCACGATCATAATACAACAATAATAATTTTTCCACCCTTTCGAATCGCCGCGTATCATCGGTATTCATATTTAGATGAAGTTATTGTTCGCGTATGGTCTTAGCCTATCCGCTTCGCGTGGTTGTCCATCATAACATTATTACCGTTCATCAATCACTTCGTATAATATAGCTACAAATTGCGGAGTTATTTTTCAAGATTTATATTCCGTTTTCATGTATGTATATTATATACATAGATTATATGTGTACGACGTATACGTATATACTTACCATGTAACGCATTTCCTTCCGCGGCATATTCGAAACTTGTACGTATTATAGGATAATATATAATAATGTGACCATAAAAATAATAATTATTAAACATTACACAATATAAATACTTATGTATAACTATGTATTATATAATGTCCGTGACGAATATTATTATATGTACGTGTAAGGCTTAAGTATAATATTAGCCATTAGAATTAATATACATATATAATATATGGAACCTATAAATCTTATTAATGTGTTTGACTAACTACAAATAAGCTTCTGTGTACTTTTTAATAACCAATTTTTTTTTTTATAAATGATTTTTAATTCGTAATAATCATAATATTTGAATTTAAAGATAAATTAATAGAATAAAATTTATTGCATAATTAGTTGATAAAATCTGTCGGTTATTTCAATTAAACTCCGCAGTATATAATATTTACGATACCCGTATTTAAGCCTCGGGGCTTGGATGTTAGTTACTACTTACTATAGTTACTAAAAAATGTGAAGTTAATTTTAATTTGAAGAGTTATCTACTTTGAGTTAAAAATCGTATTGTACTATCTTATAATGTTTTATAAATTAATTGATAAGTTACCGTGCACCCCTATCAAATTTTTCTCACGTGGTATATTATATCATACCACTGTCCGCTTAAAATTATGGAGAAAAATAATATTAACCCGTAGTCATTACATTTTTTTTTTTTAAATATTCACTATCTTAACTTGTTTAATTATTTTATTTGACTCTAAACTCAGTGTGTAACGACTCGAAATAATTGATTAAATTGTTCAACCTCGCCTAGGTATTTGTGACTTGTGTATTCTATAACACCTAATAATAAGAACACGGACATCGTCGCAGCCTCAGTGGCGGTAGTGGTGGTCATCGTTCACGGTCGTCTCGGCAATAATAATTATAATGCTTATTATTATAATTATACGGGAGTTCCTACATATAGATGTTTGCCTGCCCATACAGCGTAATGATAAATAATAATTGTAATACAATTTTTCTCGTTGCTAATTATTATTATTGTCGCCAAAAATGCGGACGGCACGTTGACCTTTTCAGTTTTCTATTAAAACATATATCTATGTGTGACGCGTAATAAACATTATGACCATATAGAAGTGCATATTATATTATTTTAACTCGCTAATAATATCATAATATATGTATATGCATACCTATTACCTACCCGATTACGTCATACGTCAGCCGAATGGTCATTACAATGGTATCGTTTTTTACTGCAAAATTTAGTCTAATTTTGTATTGTGTATAATAATATATTATCTATATTAACGCGATCAGAGAGACTCAGGCGTATAGTTACGCAAAAGGGGATAATATTCGCGCTTGTATGGAGAAAATGTCCGCGTACGTGCGTAATGTATACATTTAAAAATTATAATACCATTTGTGCTGCCAGTGAAAATATGGCACGAGGTCGCCGTCAAGTGGTTAAGTATAATATTATATCGATATATGGCGGGCTTAAGTCGCCGCCACCGAGTGACACAATCAGTCGCCTAGACAGTCGTGTCGGCGAAACGAAAATTATGTTGTATGAACTGACGAACGGCTAAGTAGTAGCTTTTCTGACGTATACGATCAGGGTGGGTATATGATAGCTGCAGCTAATATCAAAATGCTCGTTTCTTCACCCTCAAAGTTTCCTTTTTTTGTTCCACATAAGAACATCCTATTTTTAAATATTCTCCAAGTCATAGCGACTAAATCGCTAATTACCCAACTACTATAATGTTGTATACAAGACAATTCTTTTATCGAACAAAAGTCATTTCAAAATCATTTAATGTTTTTTTCACATAATTTCCAATCAAAATAAAACGACATTTTTTAAACTGACAACATATATTTTTGATTTCATGTTATTAAGCATACTATTTTTTAGAGTATTTAGAAACATAAAAATCGAAATTCGGATAAATAGTTTATGTGTTATCAGTATTTAAAATTTAGGTGAGCGGAGTTATACGGAGATACCCTACAAAATGTTGGTCTATCACTTCTCTTACCTACATTTTAAATACTTATAAGTTATAATTTATATAAACTACTCGTCTGAGTTTCAATTTTTTTTTATATCAAAATACTTTGAAAAATATTTTGATCTAAATATGAAAACTAAAATAATATTAAAAATATAATTTGCTTAAAAAAAAATATTGTTTTATTTCGACTAGAGGTTATGTAAAAAATGTTTTCAAAAATATTAATAGATATTGAAACAATGAGTGTTCTTTGATAAAAGAATTGCCCTTTAAATAAATTTTCATTTTCAAAATCAAACTGCAGTTATTATAATGTGAATTACACTACGCTATTTATCAATGGCGATACTGACATAGGTGGATCTCAAAAATCAATTTAAAAAAACTATGACTACGGCATACAACGGTTGTATTAAACCCGTCCAAAGACTCAATCGTTACTAGTCGAAATCAAAATATTCATATTTAAACTCCAAAACGATAAAAAAATTGATTTCGTGTAACTATTGTATAATGTTTTATAATGACGAACGACAAAAATTATAATAATAGATAATATATGTAGATATGCACGATTCCGAAAATGGTAATATAATTATTGTAAGAAAAATGTAGGTATACCATAGTAATAACAATAACAGTAACAAATTTAAGATTGTGTTTCCAATTAGGTATAGGTAGGTAACCGTTTAATTTTTCAATACAACACAATATGTTTTGCAGGAATCGATTTCATTGGGCTTTCGTTATGTATTGTATTTCGATTTCACACTATGAAATCGGTATAATTTTCAATCAATTAGTAAAAAAAAAAAACAGGGTCAGCTTGCAAATACGTTCGATAGGTATATTATATTATATAGGTACAACTGCTGTATTGTGTACACTTTCTTTGGCAAAAAAAGAAACACGTGTACATGACACATATTATTTTATTGGATTTTGCGGGAAATACAAAAACAATCGATTTCCTGACTTCTCTAATATCATATTTTAGTCAATCGATAATTTCCATAATGCTGCAGTAATTCGTCATGATTCGCACATAATTTATTTTATATGTTTTATATATATTCATATTATATATGTGTTTAATTAGCATATGCGTTTAATTACCTACATAAAAAATATAAACATTAATGAGGTAATATATTTGAAAGTTACTGTATCCAAAGGTTTACTCAGAATATATATTAACTTCAAAATGTTTCTTTAAAAAAAAAATTAATAATAATTATGTTAAACTTGTTGAGTTTTATGCATTAAGTGTTAAATTATTTTTTTATAGAATACATATTTATCCGCGAAAATTTTGAAGTCATAAAATTGATTATAATATGATTATGACTATTGAATTGTAAGATTTTATTTTTATAATATGAATAAATTGGAATTTGAAGAAAATATAACTATTGGTAATGTGAAATCAAAATAAATTCATAATTCATAAATAAATAAATATTTTAATAAACAACTAGTCCATTTCATCACACCTCGTAGTGAGATCGAGAATTGAACTGAATTGACATATATTTATAAAATTTAAAATTAAAATCTATATCATGATATTGTACACATCAAATACTCGTTTGTACAAAAAAATAACATGATCTTATAATTCTTATATGACGGTTACTTATCTATATTAAGGGAGGGGAGAAATGGGTGGACCTTACCCACCCACATCACCTTGTAAGATGGGCCTTGGTTATATCTTATATATATGTAATGTATTTATAATTGTATATCTATTTAAAATAATGATACAATAATTTGTCGAATTATCATTAACTATAAAATAAAAAACGAATATTACTGTTAAAAAAAAAATTCAAAAAGTTAATTTATATGTGTGGTGGCAATGGGAAGTCTACGGTATCAAAAGTTATATTACCAAATATAATTCTCCCCTCTCTACTCGTAATAGCCGAGTATTAGATCCGTCACTGTTATATCGAAATATTTTTATTACGTGTTTTAAACATAAACGGTTAGATTCCGAATCAGTAAACTAATACATAAAACAATTATTATCGCTTTAAACATATTAGTATACTACATAACTTTATTTATTTAAATGTATTCAAATATTATTTTAAACACACTATATAATGCTATGACACAGCGTTCGACCATAAAAAAAACTGTTCTTGAAATTGTTTACCTTCCCTCAGGTTTTTTTTTTTTACATAGATATACCTACTTATTACAAGTATATAAACGTAACGTGTACCACATGTCCACATGTATCTAAAATATATTATACTTCTCGAAACTCGAGTTTACTACCTACCTAAATTATACATACATACACACATAATAATAATATAAATTAAATCATAGGGATGACGTGCAATAATAATTATTTACGGTACAATGTTACTGCAAACTGCATTATGTATGCATAATAATATGAAATCCTATACATCAATACATCATATTAATGTTACGTTAAATTGGATCCGACAATCAGTCCGTGTTTTAAGTTCGCTTAGACTTTTCTTTCTCGCCTAAATCCTTTACAAAAAAAAAAAAAAAAAAATAATATTTATTGGTACCATTAAAATTCCGATCACTGTACTGAACTCGCGGTCATTCAAAATGTTAAATTTCCTACCTATCGTAACATCGTTTAAAAATGGATCATCGACATATACGTATAATTTGTCCGACGAACTGCAGATTATTAAACTAGACATAGTAATAATAATAATAATAATTGTATTTACATTTTTCAATAGGAAAATAATATTATTAGCGTATTGAATGCCTACAGTAATCGGAGTCCAAGCCACAGAGATAATGTAATTATTATAAAACGGACTTGTATAGTATTATTATTTTTTAATATCATAGTGTATAAAATAATTTTATTTTTCATTTTATTATTTATTATCGTGAGTACATCGGACATTAACACCGCGGCATTAATAATACAATAATATTTCAGTGATCGAATAAAGTAAATTATTTAACAGCCTCGTTTAACCTTATATACATAGGTATTATACTACCTATATCATATTATTATGTATAAGGTGTGGTATGACGTGGTTAATGGTTCGATGTATTAATATTTATAGGAAATTGAATTTTGTTCTTGCGTCCGGATCGATAAATCATTCCGGAATATTTAAAAAAATTATTGAAAAAACGCATACTAGAAATATAAGTAGGTATACTCGTAATTATTAATTATTCAAATTTCCCGGTGGCCTTGTATTTGTCCGAAAAGTGAAAATAGGAGAAAGAGTGAAACGAGAAAGAACAATCGTTTGAAGGGCGAAACCACTAGATAGGTATCAGCTAGGTGAGGAGTATACGGTGTTTTACCATTGAGCGCACGTGGACTACAGACTCCCACGCAGGCACGTGCGCGATATATTTGAAATAAAAATGTGGATTTCTCACCGTTTGTTTTTTTCGCATCAATTTTTTTCTCTCATCCTCAGTGTAGTCTGTTCTCAGAACGAATTCTTTTCCCATGTAATCTCTCTACGCTATGCTGACTTAAATTCAATAGATTTATATCACGATCATATGGGCATAATATACGAGTATAATATAGTCACGACCGGTTAATCCATCATGACGTTTCGATGTCGCTGCAACTACAGTTTACCACTCTCGGTTATCATTATCGTACAAAGGGTGATTTAGTAAGCATACACACTCGATTTTTTTCTTTTAATCGCGCATGTATTTAAATTCTGATTTTTGTAATTTTTAAGAATATTTAAAGACTATATTTTTAAATACTTAGATTTTTTTGAAAATATTTATACCTACCTACGTCTAAATCGATATCCTAATACCTTATCAGTTTATGAATCATTAGACATAATATCATAATAGGAAGATGATAGAAAGTGTACGCGCCTATACTTAATGTTGAAGTATATGACATGTTGTTGACGACGATGAACTTGTACATAAGCTTGCGATTATATTTTATTATCAACATAATATTGTTAAAATTATGTTAAACATTTAAAACAATTAAACACCACAACATTTTGACGCGCGTTTTGACCGAAATTAATTTTTAACAGTCGTTTCTCGTATACTTAAATTATGTTTATTGCATATCTGCAACCAGGGTTTTCAACTATTTTGTCTATTTACGTGTTTTTTATCGTTGGCTGTTGCAATTATGATATTATTTACTAACTATAGTCTATATCGAGAAATTTTTAATTTTGCCGAACTCAACTTTTGGATACTACACTGACGTAGCTGTAAACTAAGCTTTAGTTAAAAGAACAAACGAGTGAATTCTAAAGACATTATACCACTACCGCAATCTCGTTGTCGGATATATTATTTTATTGCAGTATTATTTAATATATGTATATTAAATAATAATAATAATGATGATATATTATACGTTAAGCTTCGCGTTCGTGTGCAACTATATAACTGGTCGCATACTATAATTATTATTGGTTGAAATTATATGAACAATTTCTTCTCGTATATCGCGTGTATCAAATTTATATAATAACTAATAAGCAAGTATACATAATATTATACGCATAAACATATTATAATATATGATATATTTAAAGGCAAATCGTAAGGAGGTACCTACAAACTCACAGCGCGCAATGATACGCGTCGAGAATATAACGTTCATGTGCGTGGAGGTAAGTTTTATTATTGCAATTTGCAATAATATTATTACCGTGTTATAATGAGAGAATATATAGATTAAAACACACGGAATTATATGACGACATTATGATATTCAGCATTTCCCTTTTTGAGAAGCAGTGATTATTATTATGTTGTCCTGTTTGGTATGCCAGCCGGGGGGTCGTTCGCGCATCGAATGTTAATAATAATTGTAAAAAAAAAAAGTTGACGATTTATATGATACATACTTCCCCAACATTTTAATTTTTAATGCTCTCAAAACGAATGCAGTTATACTCTTCTAAATTATAGAAATATACACTGGTTATTATTGCTTTGAACAGTATTGAGACACGAATATTATAAAACGTATAATATTAACTGTATTATTAAATAAAAAAACGTCCTTCGATGTAGGAATTTATGAGATTAAGATAAAAATCTTAAATCACCGTCTTTATTCTTAAATTGATTAAATTTTTAATGTTTTATGTAAACGTATTTTTATTGTCATTGATTTCTCATCGAGTAATATTATATGATCTAAACCGATGCAAACTATCTAATAACTAATCAGCCGAAAATAACGTGCCAATGCAATAAAATTAGATCTCTAAATACATTATAGATTATTATTTACAACTTCCGCGGTGGACTCGTGATATCAAAGTTATACATAATTATACGACTGCAACAACAGCAGTGCGGCAACTCATGGACGATGACGGATGAAACGTTATGGGTGAAAAACCAAAATAAAATCGTGGCCGTAACGTTATAATTATATTATAATACAGTGTGTGTGTCATGTGTATGTGTGTGCGTGAGGTGTGGAATCCTATGGAAATAATAGTATTCACGTAAGCATATAATAATTTAAAAAAAGTGTACACAAGTCCGAAAATGTGTTGTTATATTGTTCGTAACATATACATTAGCACAATTTTATTATTTTACAATTACACCGTAAGCCGCAAAAGACGATGTTTTTGTGTTATCCGGGGGGAGGGGGAGGGGTAGATAAAATGTTAATGCCTTTATATAAATATTGAAATAATGACTTGTTAACACATTTATGTAGAGTTTCTTTTAAGTATTTCACAACTCTTAAAGTGGAGTGATAGAGAATCTTTGAAGTGTACTAATGTTAATATTGTTGGTCAACGCGAGTCCGCAGCGCGTTTACAACCCTCCCCCTCCACCACTAGTACCAATTAGGTATTACGGGCAGCATGGCAATAAATGTTATTTAATATTATAACACTATTGAGAGTAATATGCGCGAGAGGCGATCATTGGAAACGGATGATAAAAAAACTTCACACGTATAAAATTACGAATATACATAATATTATCATCTATATATAGAAAATAAGTCGGCAGCTCGGGCATTAAATAATCCATTAAACGTCCATTATCGATACACAATAATATAATTTATAATTTATAACAATCCGACCGAACGCGCCCCTAACGGAGCTTATACGCATAATACACATACTATACAATATATTCGCAACGTACATACTGGTTTATAGACGACAGACGTAAACATAAATAAATTACTCAGTTTACGCGCATCCGTTAATATATAATATTATATGATCCGTTTTTCATTAGAGCAACAATATTATGTAAAAAAAATATAAAGCGTCTGCGAAAGAATGTTATGCGCTCGACTTCTGCGACCGCCGAGAATACATATAATTAATATAAATAACTATAAAACGCTATACTACATTAAATTATCATAAACGGCGCGCGTGAATACGATTATATTATAATATATGATTGTCTACCACATAACGTCACTCGAGATTGAGCGAAAATACTGCGATATTTATGTAAGGTCGTGTCGCGTCGGGCGTACAATCCGTACGGGAACGATTGATAATATTCTCGTGCGGTACGCTCGCTCGGCGGACGATTTTTCGCCGACCTCTGTGAAGTGATTGAATTTTATTTTGGTTTTCGACTCGAGTCATTATTGTGTCGGTCAATGGGTACGTGGATCGACCTGTCTCTATAACATAATAATATACTATTATCGTCACGATAATCACCTAACCTAACCGGCGTGCGCTGGTCTAGGCAAAACGATTGCGTTTAAGTGCGTTTAACGTTAAACCGGAACTCTGTCAACAGGTGCGATGATGACCGGGAAGCGATGACATGGAAGCTGCAGCCAGCGTTGTACAGATGACTGGTGGCGGCGGACGGGTGGGGATGAACACGGACATGTTCCTGTTGCCGTCCTCTTTCTCGTCGCCGCCGGGCGTGATCGTCACCACGGGATCGCCGAACACTGGCGTCCACCAGTACGCCGCTGCCACGCTCACCTTGTTGCGGCGCGACGCCTGGGTGCTACCGGTGCTCATACTGTCAGTGCTCACCATGACGTTGATCATGACTTTCGAGGTGACTATAATAATATTGTTGTATTTGGTATTCCTTATACAGTGGAACCTCGATAATTCGAATCGGTTGGGAGCGAAAAAAAATTCGACTTACAGAGGTTACACATATGATATGTTATAAAGTAGGGGCCGAGACATTCTTTCGAGTTATCGAAAATTCGACTTATAGAAGTTCGAGTTAGCGAGGTTCCACTGTAATATATAATATTACGATGATAAGACGTCGCACACGAGTCCTGCCGTCGGGTCCTGTGTCCCCGAGAGTTGGGGGAATACGGACCGGAGATAATATTCGAATGGAAGTCACGCGCGCGTGCAGGATGTCGAGAAATCTCTGAAGAAAAAATGTCTGTCGACTGTTATCCTTATTCGGATTTATCCATCGATTTTCCAAACGAGAAATGTGTAAAGGTACACCGATCATCGTTCGGTTAGAAACTGATATATACGCGTGTTATAACAATAATATGCAGATGACGGTCGCCACCTAAAATAGTCGGTAACTGTGCGGAAACGAGAGTTCAATGCTACAAATATGCCGTACAATAATAAAGTAGAACGATGATAACTTTTGTGCAGGGCTTGCATTTGAAAAAAAAATTTGTTATTCGTTATTTACAATTAAAACGTTATACAAATGTTGAGTTTATCGTTATTCAGAATTTAAACGTTATTCAACTTTTGCGTTTATCGTTATTCAGAATTCAAATTTTTATTATATTTTATAATTGAAATTATTTTTTTTTTTTTTTTTTTAATGATAGGTATATTATATATAACGTTTTGTGTTATGTTTGGTTTGATGATATATCATACATTTTGTTAATCGTTATGTTTTGTTTTGTGTTATTTAATTACTTATGTTTATCGTTTTCCGTTATAATTACGTTTACAAATTTCAATAATTTTTTGTCAAATATAACGTTATTATAACGTTTGCAAGCCCTGCAGTTTTGTGCAAATAAATATTTAGAATTGAATAATTATAAAATATAATTATTAAAAACTATACGCGACTGCTCAAAACGCGTAATCCACAATAGCAATAAACATTTTTTAATTTATTCATAACCAATAACCATATTATGGTATAGTGTTTAAATGTTTTGTTTAAACGCATTCAGTGTTGTAACAACGCATATGAATAAGGAGAAATGTCCGCGTTAATGAATAACTACGATTTGGTAGTCAAATAGCATAGTTTTTAAACTTAAAACGAGAACACCACATTTTCCGTAATTTATGGATAATACAATAGTTTTGGGTAGGACAAACTTGCGGGAACAGTATAATAACATTAATAACAGTAGCCTTAACAAATTTTTACCATATAATTATCTGGAAGTAATTGATATATGTCGTAGCGTTTTATTTATAGTTTTTTTGATAACTTAAAGACAGTTTAAATTATTTATTTGTACAGACTATTATTCTTTTTTTTTTTAATTTGCTTGATAAAAATTATTGAATATTGATATGAAAAAAATAAAAACGTCACGACACAAATAAAATTCCTTTGTATGTAGTGCACACAATATTTTTATTTAAAATATACTGTAAATAATGTACTCGTTACAGTTTGTTCTACTCTAAATCGTCTTTCTATATTATGATCTTCTATTGTTATGCAAAAAAAAAAAAAAACATTGCTGGTAGGTATTGACACGGGACCGCTTTTATTTTTAGAAATTTAAAAAAAGGTTTCAAATATACGAATATCTTAAACGTTTTATTCCTTCAAAAAATTTCACTAAAATTGCCTGTACACAGTACATAAATATTTGACCCTTAATTGGTGGCTCCCGAGTTTGGCGTTCTCTCGACTTGTACAAAACATCCCTTCGCACCGCAAATATCTTATCGACATCAACTTTCCGTTCCGTCGAGTGTCGTCTTTAACGCCCGTCAATGTGCGTAATATATACCTGCAGACACGAGCTCGGCGTTCGAAGTCGGATGTCGCGGATTGGCGTGGGAGTGTAGAACGTCGAAGATCAAAAGAAAAATGCATGTTCCCGCCCGAGCCCAAAATATCGCACACAACGATATCAGCTCTGCGATATTGTTTTTAATGTTGTCGTCGTTCGATCTCGGGACGGGACGACGTCTTATTGTTATTGTTATTATTGTTATTGTTGTCATATGTTATTCGCACGCATTATTATTATTATTGTTGTTGACTCTTGAATACGCATAAGACTGACGCGACGGCGGACGTTCCGTTGCAGGTGTTCGTGCTGTGCAAGACGAGAAAAACGGAGCCCAGCAGGAGACACCTGTTCCTGGGACAGGCGCTGCTGGGCGGGCTGTTCGTGTGCGCGGCGGTCAGCGGGCTGATGTGCACGCAGCCGACCGTGCTGACGTGCGCCACCGTCAGGCTGTGCACCGGGCTCGGATACTCGATGGTGTTCGGCACGCTGCTCGTCAAGTGCGTGTTCCTCATCAGCCTCAACGGCGGAGTGTACTTGCCCGCGCCGTATCAGGCGCTCTTGCTGTTCTTCACCGTGGCCATACAGCTGGCCATCGGCGTCCAGTGGCTCATCTACACGCCACCGCAACTCCTATCGTCCCAGGTAAGTCGACGTCGTGTCAACGTTGCCGAAGAGTTGAATTATTGAAAGCCTGACGACCGTAATTTTTTTTTTTTTTTTGGGGGGGGACACCATTCGTTTGGGCAAAACGTTTCGAATTTACCATCACCCCGAATAGAGCATATCGTATTATTATTTGTTATTTGGGCGGCAAAGTAAATGCCGATCGTTTGAGCGAACTCATAAATTAATGAACAATAATGTATAGTCAGCAGTGCAGTGAAAACAAGTGCGTATGCCGTGTGTGCTAGTCGTGATCTTTTAAATACTTATAACAGTTATAACTATACGTGTAACTGAAGTGTACGTTGCGAGGGTAACAAAAATAACATGTCTATCAAAAATGTTTTTAATATTTACTACATATTTTTAACCATACCAATTAAAATTAAACCTAAAAATTGCAAAGAAAACGTATAAATGTCGATATATTGTCCATTTAAATTTCACCGAAATTATGTATATAAGCTATGTATAAATTCGTTCAAACAATATGTAATTGTAGGTTTTTCGCTCAATTGAAAGCCGTCTTCATCACTCTGAGCATTGTTAAGGTCGTTCATCTATAATGATATATCATGCGTAGGAGGAGGAGAGAGATGTTTAAGACTGAAGTTTAATGTGCAATATAGTAGGTATAATTATCTTACGAATTTGTGTTTGGCTTGTAAAATGTAAATAAATAACAATTAATGATTATTATATATGATATATTTTATGTAAAATTAACAGCAAGCCGGAAACATGTATTTTTTATTTGCATGGGCCTATAACTAGTTTTAATAGAATAGTTTATAATCGGTAGATAATATTTTTTTCACATAATTCACGCGGAAGTGCCGTCATTATAAATGGTTTTCTCCCAAGTGAGTTACCAGCAAGCCCTTTACACATGACGTATACCGCTTATGTGTCTCTTAAGCTCATAAAACTACCTACACATGCACTAAGTGTATAATTATATAGACATAAAAAATGTATTATATCGAGCTAAAAATAATTAAAAATGAATTGACATAATTATTCTAAGCCCAATTAATAACATATTAATCATCCATATTACTTTAGTAGGTTGGGAAATTAAGTACTAAAACTGACATAAAAAGGTACTTAAAATAATATAAATTGAAAAGTTGATAAAAATGTTAAGTGGCAGATAATTAATTTAGTATTTTAAAGCTATAAATTAATAATCAAATAATTCTTCTTTACATGCCTGTGAATAATTTTAAAAACAAGTTGCACATCATTATTTACTATTTTCAATATTATCAACGTTTGTTTTTATTCGGATTTACCCAAGAAGAAAAATCATTAATAAAGTTCAAATGTTAATGCAGAACAAATTATTCTAATGGTATATTACTATTGCCTCAAGAAACAATAATTATTTTTTTAAATAATATTAAAATATAGGTAATGTAGCATAACAGTGGTTTATGCCTCCTTCTTCCGGTACACCCAAATTGGAAAACATTTTAATATTTCATTTTACCATTCGTTTCAAGCGATAATTAAAATGTAATACTTAGTATTCAATATCCCAATACAATTAAACATCATAATAGTATAATATAAATCCTAAATTTTAATAGTCATTTGTTTAAGCACCTATTATATTATATTTAACACGCAGGCACTATGCGTTAATAATAATACTGAATTATTATTTTTATTTTGCATTTTTGTTATTTGTTATGATTACAATCCATAATAAATTATATATGTTTATCGACGATAATAAATTATCATGAAAATAGTGTTGGGCATTCCGAGGACGTGTAAATAATTTATTTTGACTTCTCTTTCTCGTCTACTGTTAGGTTAGTACATCGTCTAACGATTTAATTACAAACCTATAGATTATTTGTTTTTCTTCAACGGCCTATCCGATCTGAAGCATAAAATAATAACATAATATGTTCTAATTATTTGTACGTCGTATTCTATATCATAATATTGTATAGGTATTATACTCGCTTATCTCATTATTTCATATTTTAAATATTATATATCTGATGCGATATACATATCAGGTGTTAAAAATAATTGGAATCACATAACTATTACTGTACACGCATAATATTGTAATACATACGTAGAGCAATAACGTAAAATATTTCATAAGCCGATTAATAACCATATCATAAAACATTATCGTTTATCAGTTCCAATAATTAGTCTAACGACCGTTTTAAAACTTTTCGAACACTCCGTATCCAAGCCTGTAGGTAGGCGTCAATTCAAATAAATAACTAATTTAAATACTGTAAACGGGTGTAAAAACGTCGATTGCAAAAAAGCGGTAATCGCTAGACTTGAATACCTACTTAAAAAAAACAAAAACACAAAAAACATGTGTTCGACGTTTTTGATAAGCTCAAAGGCGAAGCGATGCGAATAACACCGTACCTACTAAAAAATCGTAATAAAAATGAAATGAAAAAGCCTGTGCTGACGACCCGTTTACCGCACTTGTTTCAGTGGACGAGCAGCCTGGACAACAGCTGTGATACCAAGTACCAGCACATGCTCGGCTCGCTGGTGTACGCGGCCGGTCTGCTGTTGGCCGTCACCGTGTTGGCCATCAAGTCGCGGCACATACGGGACAACTACCGCGAGGCCATGTACATCGGACTGGCCGTCGGCTGCACGGCGCCGCTGTGCGTCGGCTGGGCCGTGGCCGGTCTGTGGGCCACGCAGCCGGGCGACCAGGACGGATGCCTGGCGCTGGGCCTGGGCGCCACGGCCGCGCTGGTGTTGCTCGTCATGTTCATGCCCAAGGGCCGGCAGCTGGCCGCCATGGGCCGGGACGGTCTGTACGACGAGGACAAGCTCAGCACGCTCAGCAGGCCCGCGTCCCCGTCGTTTTTCCACTTCAAACCGTTCATGACGCCAATGAAGCACACGTCGACGATCAACACGTTCGGAGGTAAGCCGCATTGGGTATCACGTCATAACACTATAATGTGTTGCCGTATGCTGTAAGATAAGACGTGTTTAGATATTAAAATATGATATTAGGTATACGTTATAAGTAGAGCACGGATTTTTATGCGCTAAAAATTATCGAAATATACCGTATAAAATGCAGTAAAAACCATGAAATAATGCAACAAATATGCGAGTAAATTATTTTTATTTATTTAAAATACAACTTATAAAAATTAATTACTTGTATACTTAGTGAAAAAACTTTGGTTTAATGTGCAATACATTTCAAATAAATTTTATAGAAATATGCAAAAAAATATTACCATTAGATTCAAATCATTGACAGCAATCCAAAAATATGAAAAGGAAAAAAAATATGCGATAGCATAGAAATCCGCGCTCTATAGTTATAAGTACGCCAACGCTCCGAATCCCTATGAAGTCAAGTCCACTAGAGTCCCCCTCCCCCAATAATATTGATCACTTAAGAAATAAAAAAATCTATTCATTTTCAAAGATTTGAATGATATAACTTTGGCGTACCTGTACGAGATAAACTGCCATTTGCTGGATGTTGAAAAAGTGAAATACTATAGACTGACTGCCCCGAGGTTTTAGCGACCCAAACGCATTTCTTGTGGACGGTTTTGTTTTTCCCGAGCTTCTGTCGTCGACGTCAATAGGACGATGTTTGTTTAGCCGCGCACCTGCAGCTGCATCATGACACATATTATGCTCTATGGTGCAGTCGAACTTGAGGCAATACTTTTTTCCTCTAATCTGTTTTTAACGATTCCGTACATCGCTGCTATTGTACACACTCATACGTACGCGTGTAATATAATACCGCATTCCGCTGGGTCTAACGTAGTTTATTATATGTACATAATAATAATAATAATAATAATAATAATGATAATAACATACGACTGAAACACTTATGGCTGTAGCGTAACTAAAAAAAAATAAAAACCATGTACGCGGCACATTTTCCAAAGACATGATAATATAATATTCGTGGACAGACCGATTTCAAAACGTACGACGATCTCTGCTTACGTATATGTAAACCTTTTCCACCCGCGCATTATAGGTACATTTTAAGAACAACATAATATACGATCGGGAAGTCATAACTAGTACTACGTTGTTATGTCGGACGAGTTGTTGCGACGCTGCCCCCAACCATTGATAAAATGACGCTCCACTTTCGAACTGAAAACTAAAAATTTAGACTAAACTCGCGTTTCTAGTTTAGGTGTATTTTTTTTTTTTATTTTTTTTTCATGTAGTTCCTAAGATGATTGCTTCACGTAAACCATTTTAATTCACAGTTAAATATGGATGTGCATTTTTGTTTGTTACTTAAATAACCTCATATTATAATAGCATATAATGTATTGTTTGTATATTGTTAAAGAGTAGCATCGAGAGAATTTAAAAGCCATGTGCTCGGAAAAGGACGGGAATAATGGTGTACAATATGTACATGATGAATAATGTGCACATAAAAATTATTTCAAAAATGTTAATCTTGCCATCGTGTAATTTAAATTGTTGTGATGGTAAGAGTGTTGTGCTTATTTCAAAATTTGGCTTGAAAATCCACGTTGGTAACGTACTAAGTATTCACAAAGAGAAAAAATTCGAATATTCTAATTTTTAATATCGAAGGTCTTGGCAAGACTTGTTGCTGGGGGCCTCTTTGTATTGTTTGCTGTAATGTGCAATATGTGCATCATACATTCATTTTTCCAACAATTTTTTTTTACGTTTCGTAAACATTCTAAATCATAATCACTTCTTTCTAGTTGTTGATGTAGCTGCTATGAATTTTGGGAATAGAGATATTAAACCTAATTATACTGAATAAAATATATATTTATATCTAACTAATTATTATATAATTCGTATTCATAAGAAGTAGATAGGCAAAGAAAAAGTACACCGCAGGGAATGAATTTTGTTTAAAGAAAGTAAAATACATCTATTAAATTCTAACCAAATAAAATTAAATGACTATTAAAATATATAATATTCGGAATAGTAATGAAATCATTAAGATCAACAATTATTATCACCATTAACATATTGTATTTATTTGAATCATTAAAATACCTAAGGATTATAAGGTGGATACAAACAACAATAAGTCTTTTCGTTTGCGATAAAAATGTTAAAAATGTTCTCATCACGTCACTCAGTACTTGAAAACGTTTGAAATAAAATAAGGAATATTATTTTTCGTCTATAACGGTATTGCGCAGTTTTCACACATCTACATTAGGTATTACAATCGAATAAACACGCGTTTATCGTATTAGCCGCGTGTGAGAGACGAACGGAATATTAAATCATTTTATACCGTACTGACGAAGGTGTTTCCATATCTTACTGTAATAATACTAATAATAATACATATTTTAAATTGAAGACAAAAGTGTAAAGCGCTGTATAGAATATGCCATTGACTTTGCCACTTAAATTCAGCATCATATAATAGTTATACTGGCGTCTACTGCTAGGAGTGATTTGAAAAGGAGACCAAAAGACAAAAACAACAATTACCGTACCTAGCATCGTCGGAAATTCGGATATGCGAGTTAAGCATTAGGTATATTATTGTTCAAAACAAACGTGTTCGTTCTGGAATCACTGTATCGTATACGAGTACTCAGTGGTTCGGTATGTTTACGATTTACTGAAGCGTACACCCTCATTAACACGCGTACTATACTTACTCAGTAAACACCGACGACAAACGTGATAAATTCTTTTAAAAATATAGTAACGCGGCCATTATCACAATATTTATAATACATGTATTATACAATATATTAACAGCATAGATACCCGTGGGAAATTTATCAGCGAGGAGAATAACAAAATCAAACACCAAAAAGTTCATTAAAAAATCAATGCTTGAGTCAAAATATCAACGAATTGGCTACTTAAACAGTAATAAAAGTTGAGGTTTTCAAAATTTCAAAATAGTATTTGAAATCTGGGGAGGGGGGACAATGCCCCATCTTACTCGCTCAGATCACCCATGAATAACAGCGTGTAACCGACTGGAGCTGTCAAGCTGTCGGGATCCACATTATACGTATTTTCGGTTTTATTCTTCTACATATATGACTTCATACCGGCCTCGGTCAAGCCGGTTCGACATTTATTTATTTTTAAATATCACATTTAGGTACTCAATATTCCTAAACTTAACGCTCAAAGCGAACCTAAAATCAATCTATAAAAGTCAATTGTATATAATTCGTCGAAGGAATATCGCAGGAATTTTAATGTAATAACATATTTACTGGGTATGATAATTTAATAGGTACCTATAATATGGTATAATATAATATTTAATTAACGTACGTTATTGATCTATCTACATTATAGGTGTCTTCAACTGACGCAGGTATTCAATTACCAAAATATAAATTCTGTTGTATAGATTGGTAAATACGGCTATTAGGTGCCCTATCTATATTTAATTTTTTGTTAGATTTGAATTAAAAAAAAAAAAAAAATAAAACCACTTAATTATGTTCATAAATTCGTAAACAGTAATCAAATACACGTTGTAAGCCGGTATAGGTGTCACCTATTTACATGATATATTGTAGATAATTTGTAGGTATGCCATTATATAGTATTACCATTATTACCAATAAGACATTAACGCGTTATAAATATTAAATTATAATTTACACCTAACCACAAAATTATGTCAGATAGTTTATACACATATATATACGTGTTCCTCACGGTTATTAGAACACAAATTGATGTATCGCCACGTCTTTTCATATGCCTGTGTATTACACAAGACCTTTCGATAACGCCATAAATTATTATTACTTAAAGGTTATCGTAATTAAACTATTATTTTCGCGTTGACATTATACCACTACCACCTATAGGACTATACTTATTATGCGCACGACTTTGATCCAGATATCAGATCAAATACTCTCATTTTATGTCAGATAAATGCGTAGACTATGAAACGGAGTAAAAGGAAATTAGTGAAAATATGCATAATACGAATAAGTACTCTAGATAACGATTTCTCTAAAATTAAAAATACAGCTTGCCTGCCACCTATCTGATACCTATTATATTATAATTTATAACAATTAGCATTTCACGAAAACGGATATAAGCAGATACGTGAAAATCGTATGTTTCAGTGTGTAATTATAACATTACGCAGGACTTATTCGTAATTATAAATTACAATATAATAATAATAATAATAATGCAAGCCCGAGGCATGCACTAGACGTAGGTATAACGACGGTAATTTAAATTTCTTCAACTATCTTGTCTGCATAATGTAATATAATAAATAATAATAATAATAATAACATAATCCGTTTCGTTTGTTTTATAGATCGAGTGGCGCTCGTAGCCCCGCCGACGTACGCTCACCATTATTACCCGTACTGCTATTATCCGCACCACGGTGGCGGCGGTGGTGGTGGTGGAATGATGGGTGGCGGTGGAGGCGGCCACCACGGAAGTCACATGCAGCAGCCCATCTACTCAAGATGTCCACCCGGTATAAACATATAATATTTCTATATACCTACGATTTAACTGTTCTGCGTATACCTCCTAATTCCTATAACTTCGTTTTGTAGACTTAACTAGGTATGTATAGGGTAGCGAGTCTTGATATTCCTGTCACTGCGTCAGTCCGGCACCTTCGGTAATCCGGAAAAATTTCACCACATCCAGCCATAATAATTTTATTTTTGGATTATTGCTTTAACAATTCACTGAATTCAAATCTTTCGATAACATTGTTGGACCAAAAATTACAAAGCTGCTGACGATATTAATTATACATCTATACAGTTAAAACGCATAATACATTTTAAGTGCAGTTGAAAGAAATTGTTCTTAATTTTTACCCGATTTTTGCTTAAATGTCTTGGTTTTTTTTAATAATCTGTCAGTATTATGCTTTCATAGTATGTATCAAATCAACTATAGACTATACTGTATGTATATGTAATATGTATATGTATAGGTCTCTTTAATATAAACTACGAATATTAATTACCTATCAATACGTTTTTAGTTTTATCGTTATTTTTCATATACATTTGCAGTTTTTACACCTAAACTACGTTTATGCGTCTAAACCAATATTTAAACAACTTTTGTTTTTTCTTAACACTTTTTTTAGATTTTCAAAAATCTCACGTCGCTTCTAATTCCCGGTAAATTTACAATGATTATAGTTAAATTTTTATAATCAGCAATTTAATTCAAGTAAAAAACAAAACTCTACTTACAATTTTTATTTTTAAACACTAAATTCTTATATAGTGTGTGTACACATTTTAGTATTTTATGCATTTATATAGTTCTGTATATTACTTATGGTACATTATTCTGAGCTTTTTTTGATTGTAAGCAGTTATCATTGCAATAAGTTACGAACAATAAAAATGAAAGTCACAGTAGAATTACCTCCTAAAAATGAAAAAAAAGCCCACAAGAGGCAGTATCACGGCCCACGTTGAGAATCAGTGTTCTTAACAATGTGACATCGTGTAATGTGAATAAAATATTAATCGTATATTATTCTTTTTGCGTTTTCAGACATGTGCAACTTTTCGGGAATGGACAACAGCATTTACACTACGATGGAGCCGACCATGTCCAACAACCCCAACGTGTTTTTCCACCGTTCCGGTATCCACCCCGGAATGATGTACTGATTATTGTTTAAGTTAATACTATATATATACATATATATATATTTGACTAGATGTTTTTTTCTCCCGATTTTATAAATTTTTTTTTTTTAAATATATTATTATTAATATTGTTTATGAAATATTACATATAGGTATTATTATTATAAAATATATTTATAGTAGTCGCGTAAACGTATACCTGTGTACATATAGATATGTGTGGTAAGCTATATATACATATATATATATATATAGACATAGCGCCCTACGTGTCCTACACGTACAAAACAGTATACGTAACAGTTTTATAGTAATACCTACCTGTACTATTATATTAATATTATTTTATGATATCTATTCACTAAACTATTTTTAGACTCGCGAGACCGCATCGAGTGGTGGGCGATAGACGAGCCGGGCGCGTGTCACGATGATCTCACGCAATGATAATAATAATTATTATGTAATCATTGTTCGTCTATACGATCGCCGACGACGTCGCATAGTATACCTCCCTATATATCCTCCATCTTCTATTCGACTTCTTCGCCCACATGGCCTATAAAGTTATAATACAATCGTTTAAATACCGATACTATATATTACGCGAAATTTCAAAATCTCGCGTTTGTCACTCTGCAAATCGCCGCGGCGGCAAACGATTATAATAAGGTAAAAATTAGACGAATTCCATAAAAAAAAAAACACACACATACATATAGGTACTATACCGGGAAAATATATAGGTATGTCGTTTACCTGTGTACGCAGTATAATATATAGTATATATTTGCCCATACTTACAGTGACGCTGTGTAGTTCGCCGTTCCGACGAAATTCGATGCCATTTTCAATCACGACGATGATATCGTTCAAGATAAAATAAAATAGGTTTTTTTTTATGATTTTTACATTTTTTAGATTTAATAACTATGACGATTATTCGTATACTAGATATAATATTAACACATAATACTGGACAAATCTGTGTCTAATGTATGAATTTTAGTAAATATTATTATATTCTGTAAGCAATTATCTATAAGAGCTATACATACATACATACATTCATATATATATATATATATATATATTATATATATATATATATATATATATATATATAGCTGTTGCGCGACAATAACACATATACTTAATATTATAATATGCATATTGTTGATATTATTATTAATATTTGTTTGTGTGTAGATTAGAAATATACCATCGGTTAGATTCGGTTTTTAATAGATGTATAGTTGATATTTCGTTTTATTATCAACGTGTTTAAAATATTTAATGTAGAGCCAATATTTAGCTTTCTTATGTTTTGATTTATTTTTTTGATTATGAAATAAAAATTATTTTTTAAGACCAACTTCAGTGTGCCAAAAGATGCGCTTTCGTGTACAATCGCATTATTTTATATTATAGTTTGAGCTATTTTATTTTGATAAATGATAACAACATGTAAATATGTTTTTTTTTTTGGAACTACATATCCATATAAGTAGTAAAATAACGTGTTTATTCGTTCAATATATACAAATATTTTATTTTCATAATTATATACAACGGATTACTATATATCCTACCGACCTCAAAAGATGATTGTTTTTTTTTTTCACATTAATTCAATTAAGTATATTAAATGACTATTGTATCTTATAATTTTGTAGTGATAATTTGGTAACGATTACCATTAAAAATGCGTACAAAATTTAGAGTTGCTAAGTGTAAGAAATTATTGCTTAAAGCGATATTTAACATTACTTAGATAATATTATATATGTATACGATTTAATTTGTACATTTAACTTTTTTACTTCTCTATACTCTACAGTGTATTATTATAATATTAAGTATTGTATTGATAAATTATTGCTCATTTAAGATATAAGAACACTAAATTCCTTAGAAATAAGTAATTTTTGTACTTTTTTTATAGTTGTAACTCAATATGCAATAAACAGTACAACGTTTAAAGAATAATTAATTATGAATTCGATGTTTAATCCATCTTTTTAATAATGCTATATTACGTAAAGAAACTTAAAAAGTTTGCTCGTTGGTCTGACCTAACATTTTAGATTATACCATTTAGGATTTAGGTGATAAAAAAGTACCAAACAGAACGAACCATTCACACATTCTGATAAAATGACCATCTAGTGTAATGGGTAATAGAATCGTAATAATTATATAAGTACCCTTCTGCTAGCTACTAAGTACAATGCATACATTGTTTTTATTATTTTAGGCAAAGATAATATTTTCCAAAAAAGTTATAGCGAAAATAAAATTAAAAACACAACATTTTGTTACAATTTAATTTATATATTTACTATGTACATATAATTTATATTATCAATATATTTGTTCATAAGAAATAAAGTAATTGTTTCACAAATCTTATCAATAAAAACTTATTTGATACATTTTATTTTGATATCCAGTCTCGTTTACCATTATCATTAAAATTAAGTTTTCGAACAATTTGTCTTTGAACTTATTTTTATAAATTATAATACATAATGTAAAAATTAAAAATTGCTTGTACCAAAACTAGTATGAATTAGACATTTATATTGCTAAACAAACAAAGTACATCAACAATTAAATAATCTATTGCTATAAAATATATCTCATGAAATTTTGAAAAAAAAAAATAAGTATAATAAATTAAATTTCTTAATTGTACATTGCACAGATTTGTTTTTACATCAGAATAAGCCATCACAACAACATTATAGCCTCGATAAAACCCACAGTTATTGTATAAACGATAAAAAAATATGTGTACGACACACGGATATGTCAAATTTTACACAATTACTACCTACCTATACAATATGCATATAGGAATTCGGTTAATGAAAAATCCGCGTGTCGCCAAACTTGTCAAGGTATTTTGTCGGCCGTCGTGTAACAGTGTTTGTTCGATTTTAGATAGGTGTTTTCGTGTTGTACGCTCTGAGAACTCGTTCGACATTTGGCCAAACAAAGTTCAAAATGATTATTGATCGCCGAAAACAGCACTCGGAACGTTTCCGAAGCTTTACCCAGAACGGTTTGCAATAGTTTTCTCTGTGAACGGATGCACAAAAATGAATTCGTCAATTATTTACACCATATTATATTATTATATTATGAGTAAGTATGAAATTGACAATACGAGTATTTGCAGTGATTGGCAGGACTAACCTTATTGGGATTGAGACAACAGGACACGCAGTGTTCGTACAGCACACAACAGCCGTCCGCGTTACACGTATTACATACGTAACGTTTTTCGGTAGTCCCGCAGCAGTTGTTCGCTAGAAGATCGTCTCTTAGACATATGTAACCTGTAATTGTTGAAATATATTTTATTATAGTATACAAAAATTATACATAAATTGCCAGAGTTGGATATGCTGCATTGCTACATGAATATATTATTTTCAATTATTCGAATAGTTTATAGTTAATTGAAAACGCGTGTGAAACAACAACGATTTTAGTTTATTTTTAAATTGGTTCGATATGACAGTGGTAAATTATGCAAGTAATACATCTTTTTTTACTAAAAACCTATCCACATGACTAGACATTAGACAGATCTTTCAAACAAATTTGTGTGTAATTAAGAAAACAAGTTATTGATTTAAAGTAATTTAATAATTAATATTTTCATCGATAGTTATATTGTAAACAAATTAAGTCAAATAACTATAAAATGGAGAAACCTATACAGCTGTTATAAACAGAAACAAATAAGTACAATTTATATGATATCTAATAACAAGTGATGTATGATTTTGAATTTAAATTTTAAAAATATTAAACATTTTTGTTTATCTAAATAATTTAATTATTCCTATTTATATTCGTGTACCTACAAATAATATATATTTTCTTAAATATCTTAATCCTTCATCAAATTACAAGCTACTTAATATTTATTTATAAACATTTAATGAAAGCATAAATCATCTGCATTAGGTTATAAATTATTTATTAGTTATTATGACCTAACATGTATTATGCAGTAGTATATTATAATCTATTGAAATGGATTACACATTGAATATTAATTATTAAAATTAGTTGTGTTATCTCACATTTAACATAGGTACCTACATTATTTTCACATGATATGTTTAGCTGAAAATTAAAATTTTAATTATGTTTTTTACACTGAAATAAAAAAAGATAAAATAATATAAATTAATAATTGAAATATTAATGCATTTATGGCAGAAGATTAATTTCAATATCTAAGTTATTATCTATACTTCTTTTTAAATTATTAGTAAGTGCGTAGTAGTTGTATGTTGAAGATGTCTTATTAATTTTAAAATTATACTAACAATTTATGTCAGAATGTATACTATGCACCTTATTGTTTAAAACTTAATGAGAAAATTAATAATTTAAAAAAATCATAAACAAAAATATAAAAATAATAATTACAATTTTTTTAATATAATATTGATACAGATACTTACCAAGTGGTAATTAGAAGGTATGATTATTTTAATTTATTATATGAATAAATCAAATATAATCGTATATGAATTTATATAACTATTATTGTACAAGGTGATTCACCAAGTGTATTCACCCTTTTTCATTTCTTTAGTAATAAATTTATTTAAATTCTGGTTTTTTAAATTTTTCAATATACCTACTTCAAAACTATATTTTAAAGTTTTTATATTTTTGTACTACTTAGTACTTAATAAGTGTCTTTTGATAGTATAAACTTTTGTTTTTAAATTGTGAACCCTGTTTTTTTAATTATTTAGTTGATTAATTTTTGAAAATTTTGTTGTACTTTATTTAAAATTTGGATGAGTAGATTTTCAGTTATAAAAATATTTATATTGAGGATAATAATCCTTAAAAATGGTTTTACAAACATATACAAATAATGTCATTGTAATAAATTATTATACTTGGACCATTTTTATAAATTATTAATGTTGGTTCATTAATAACAATTACTAAAATATTCAAATTAACATAGCCCAATACCTTCTAAACCCATTATTATGGTATCTGTAATACACAAATTTAAATAACTTAAAAAATCTTTTTCAAATTATCAGAAAATCTATCTGCTACATAATTTACAGCAAAAAAAAAAGGAGACCTTTTATTCGAAAAAAAAAGTTTGTATCTCCACATAATACTTTTTAAATAGTAAAGAAATCTTATGAATTTGAAAATATGATCGTTTAATATATTTTGAAAATCTTAAAAATCAGATGTATGATAACTGTCATTATTTAAGGAGAAAAATGGGATGAAAATATTTCGATAAAGAGTATTAATACTTTTCAATAAATTGTATAAATAATTAAAAAATGAATTTCATGTTAAAAAAATTGCAACATTATGCTTCATTCAAATTAATCATACAATATGTTACTTATTTACTTATAAAATTCATAACATTTTAAAATAAAAATTATTTTTATCTTTAAGATTTTGAATTCAACTACAATATGTAACTAAAGATATTTCTAAACAAATATAATATAACTTATAAAAATAAATAAATTTTTAAGCTATACTAATTCCTAGTATAATATTTTAACTAAATTATGTAGTAACAGTAAGTTTCATATCATCAAAATTGTAATTAACACATTCGTATGATATAATGCAGAAAATAGTTATTAAATTATAAAAAAATATTAGAAGTATCTAATAAATGAATAATATTAATTCAAACATAAATTTACTTATACAATATTTATTTAAATATAGTTATAACTTGCATATGTATGATAGCACAAGTTCAACAATTTCATATTCAATAAGATAGTAAATTTGTATTGCGTTTAACCAAAGGTTATATAGCATTACTAATTTGAAAAGATTATTTTTTTTAAGTAATTGACAAATTACCGTGCTATATTAGAAGTATTCACTAAAATGTCATTCGAGTATAACTGCAAAAGTAATAAGTACCTCTGTCATCTGCTATATATTCTCTGCCTTGTACAGTATTTCGACATCTTAGATCTATTGAATTGTTCAAATCGACTTCGGCTGACATCCAAACAAATGCACTGTGATCCAATTTTCTTGGAACACGCCATGTGTCTGTACGTCTGGGTGACTAAAAGTATGAAAAATTAAGTTTTTTTTAATTAAGTATTTAGAATAAAACTGTTTAACTAATATTATTTGGATAATATACTTACAATCAATAAGAAACTGACAATACAATATGTTAACGAGCAGCCAAAAATCACTGATAACACAATTTTTCGTCTGATGAAACTGAATAAAAAAGCTCTCCACATGACAGGCAATTGACACCTGGCATTTTCAGTGGCTAAATATGAAATAAAAATAAACTTAACTATTGAGATCTGCTAAAATAGAATTGTAAACATCACTGAATTGCAAGCGGAAACAAACAATAAACATCTATTACAGTTAGAATTTCATTTTTTTTTAAATTGTATGTTTAGTATAGACAGACGACATGTTAAATTGAAGTTAGAAGTTTCGAAAATATTTCATAATAATATGTTATTACGTAATATTAGTATTTAAATAGGATTTATAGTAACAATAAAGTTTTATTTCACACTAAATTGTTATCAATCATAAGACTCTATCTTATAAGATAACATGGCCGGTGCAGTGATAAGAATGATTTGATAATAATTTATGATATTAATGATAGTAGATTATCAAGTTCAAGAGTTTAGTTTCTGACATTTGACATTACTGTACACACTACAGTTGCATTACACTGACATAGTGACATGCATTAAATTCACTTAATTATTGTCAGTTACTGTTGCTAACTACTTAGTTATAAATTGTAATATTTTATAGACGAATAACGTGGTTTATCTTTAATAGTATACATTGTCCATGTTAAAATCGTGATTCGTGATAGATTTAAAATATAATTTAATGGTCTATCTCCATTGTTGTTAGGATTAATTTAAATTTTATTTGATTGCCATGAGAGAACTAATCGACTATGACAATATTCAGATTAGTTAACCTAGTTTTTAACTTATTTACTTGACTAATGAATATGGAACAAACTATTCAGCTATCCAAGAAACAGGTAGGTACCTATTATTTATTAAGTCGATTTTACATATAGCATTATTTTTTCATCGTATCAAATATATTTTAAGTATATAATAACTTTTTACCTACATTTTAACCCATTTGTGTAAATCTACTTTTAAACATTTATATCGTTTGATGTTTCGCACATTAATTTCAAAGCTTTATATCTAATTCACCTCGTAGGTACCCAGACATTATTCTTAGGTAGGTAATTTTTGTAAATACCTAGTTCAAATGTATTTATAGAACAACTTATACAGAAGTTGCCGCAATGTTATTAGCTTAGTGATCTACCAACTTTATTTATTAAAGAAATTAGATTTTAATTGTTTGTAAATGATTGTCGATAAGTACCAACATAATATTGCTTGTTAGTTATATATGAATATATGATGAAGTCCTTTGAAAATCAATCAAACCTTTAATATTATGCTGCGTTCAATCGATTATTTTGTGTTTTTCTTTACTAAATTTAATTTCCTAAAATCCATGCCTTGTTTGATCTAAAAATGTATGTTTTCTTAATTTAAAGTACTCATTTTAGTATAATGTTTAAATATACCTATTATCTATTATTTAAACATATATTTTTTTTTTATATACCTATTATAAGACGTACAAGTTACTAATTTTTATTGTATATAATTATTTTCGGATTTCGAGTATCGGATAAAACATAAATTATTCAAATAATTTTCATATCAAAAATAGTTTTGTGAATTATAATAATTACATTCCTCTTTCACTCACACAGTCATACACACACACTCGTACACATTTACTCTCTATCTCATTTCTTCTAATAGAAGTACATTTTCAGTAAACAGTTGTGATGATAAAATAAAATAACTAATTTAATAGATATAAGGTTGTGATTTACCTAATGTATGCATGCTCTGGAACAAATCCAAAGGGCATAACTTAAACTAGTAAAATTTAAAAACTATAAAATTATATTATACACTTTTATTTATTTGTAACGAAAGTCGTTAAAATTTATTCTTGTTAATAATGTGTAATATTTTCAATGAAAGTAATCGAGGGGACATTTAAAATTTATTTATTTTAAGGGATGGAGGGGCGCGTTCAATTAACAGAATGTATCGAATGTGCGTAACCTTGTGCTTGAATAATATAATAGTTGTGTCTTATAAATTATAATGCATGTATTTATATAGGTAATATTATTATAATTCTTAACGAAACTACAATCTAACATAAATACAGCACATATTATTAACTTTTACATTGTTAGCAACGATTTAAATAATTGTAAATTATTATAAGATATAGCTTGAGTTATAATTATTTATTCGTCTCTCAATAATTGCATTTCAGTATATACATAGAATATCTGTTTATCAATGCATATAATTTGTCGATTCGAGTCGTCCAATAGTCCTAAACGAGTGTATCGTATCGGCTACTTATAAATCATATATACCTTTTCTTTAAATATCACAGTTATTCAAAATCTAACTTTTTGGTTTTTTTAAATGTATTTAAAGACTATATTATTAAATTCATAAAGTTTTTTTCTAATTTTTTCTACACTAGAGTGTCCTTTTTCTACTGCATAATATTAAGCAGATTATTTTTCTGAAAATGTGTCAACATTAAAATTAAAATTCTAATGAATAATTTGAATCGTTACATTTTGTGTACTAACATAATTGATTCATGGTAATGAGTGAAAAGTATAATGGCAATAATAATTTAGATTTATAATCTATCAATATTGATAATTTATAAAAATTATCCAAATACAATAAATATTTTATCTGATAGAAATTAGAAATTATTATCCTAAATTTAAAGATTTTCAATAATAATATAATATACTAAATTACTTACAGTAAAAAGGGAAGCTATAATTTAAAAAAAAAACAGAAGTTATTGTATCCTCACAAGATACTCTTTAAGTATATCCAAAATCTGTAAAATTTAAAATATGATTTTAAATTACTTTTAAATATTATAAAAATTATAAATTGAATAAATGTATTATTAAATGAAAAAATGAAGGTGAACATGCTCGTTGAATATCACAATATATAGTTCCAGATATCTAACAGTTTAAAGTGATGGTATTAATAATGAATTTGTTTTGTTATTAATTTTATAGTATTATAATAACTTATTATATAAGTACCTACTATTTATTATAATTGCTACAAATTACAATAAAAGCTATCATGGATAATTGTAAGACTCGTGATGATTAGATTATTGCGTTATTTCGTATTTTGATCCATGCCGTTTTTAATACTGATCATGTTCGATTTAATTTTTATGTTTTTAATTCATCAATTAAATCTCAAGTGTTAAATGTTAATATTCTTGGTTATGGTATTATGGATTAATTAAAAAAATGAAATATTTATATCGTATCTATTCAGTTTACTTTTGATCGCCCCAATGTGAATGTCATTACTTGTAAATTGCCTGATTGAAGTTTAGGTAAATAATAGTAACCAAAAAAGTGTTAATTATATTATTATTTTTTAGATTATTCATCGATTTATCAAGGCAAACAGAAAAAGGATTGACAATATGATCTTCAGGTATGTTGTATTATTTTTAATTACGGCGATTAAGTGTATAATATATTCAATATTAGTGTATAAAAAGTTATGCATTTATATGAATTATATATAGGTACTTACTTCATGACATTATATAACTACTATCCTTTTGGTCGATCAATAATTTCCAATTTTTAGTGTTTGTGTTAAGACTCAATTTTACATACTAGGGGTGAAAGCTTTTAGGTTAAGAGTAATGAAATGAAAGGCTTGGGTAATGTAGGTTTAAGAATATTTGGTGCATCTTCAGATTTTTCACACCGTAAGTTCAACTAAGTCATTGGTAGAGATTTTTTCAGTTTTTAATTGATTGCTTGGATTCAAATATAGTACGAAGCAGATGAAGGCAGTTGTTGAAATATTTTCATTTGGAGTTGAGGTGAGAACCCCAAGTTAATTTTTCATATCAAATATAATTCCAACGTGCATTTTAGATTTAGAGTAGAGCGATAAATTTATTGATTTTACAACATTTGTAATTTTTGGTTTCTTGTATGACCTTTAAGAACAGTAATAATGTTTAAATATCTTTTATACATCTTTTTTTGACTCATTTTTAAATTAGACTGTTTGTTTAGAATCATTTTTATACTCAATGATTCTTCATTAAATTCAAGTTTAATACATATTAGGCAGGGGCGGACTGGGCAGACGGGCGGGTGGGCGATCGCCCCCTGGGCTGTTAGGATTTTCGGTCTTACGATAATAGACTACGATAAAAATTGTATATTTTAGTTGACAATCAAGGACACAAAAATTGTTTTTAAATTGTATTTAGCTAACAGACCAAATGATGATGATTGAATAGTTGGGAAAGAGGAGAGCCACTAATTCTATCTGTTCTAGATTATTACTATTAAGAAATGTATGCTGGTATAATGCTATTAATATAATATAATATCTAAGCGGCTGGGCCTTTATGATTGCCCGGGCCGATTTTTTACGCCAGTCCGCCCCTAATATTAGGTACATACAATATACATTACCTAAACTTAATGAGTATACTCAAAACCTACTGTTTAGTGGTATATGTTTATCTACTTGGCCGCTTTTTTATTTATATACTTTTATACAATCACAATATTTACTATTAATAACTATCATTTTTTTATATTATTAAATATTGATGTTTCTTTAATGAACTTTTGGTATTTAGTCATGATATTGTCTAGTTATACAAAAGTAATTTTGATGCCATAGGTAAAGTTTTATTCCGCCATTATCCTACCACACTTAATAAAAAATGAGTCACTGACCACTGTCAATTATTTGTATCCCAAAAGTTCGTATAGAATAACAAAAACTCAAACTTTGATATATACATGACAAATTTTCATAAAAATATCCTCAATTTTCCGAGAAAGAATAACGAATAATTTGCCTAGCTTATGTATAGTACTGTTGGATATTTAGAATGAATTTTATATTATTTTTTAAATTATTACAAAAAAATAAAATCATTCTCGTCATAAATTGTACCTATTACTGTAAATATATTAGTTTTTCCGCAATTTTTTATTTTTATTTTTTCCTGACTAACTATTTTGAAAAATAACGAGAATTATGGAGGAAAAGACCTCCTCTTTATCCAATGGTACCAACTAGATTTAATTTACTTCCTGAAACCACCTTTAAAGTTTTAAATTTAAATATTTTTACTGCTCTGAAACGTAAGATGTATTTTTTACTTTTAATGTATAACAGCAAACCGCCATAAGGCTAAATAAATACTAATAACAAAACACAATCTTTGTAAAACCATTACATTTATCGTTCTGTTCAGTATAAGAAATTAAAAACAAAATAATAAATATTATCAATTAAAAAAAAATATATATATTTAAATATATCAATGATAAATTGAAAAGTTTCATAGAAATACATGATTTTTTTATAACTATTATATGTTTTAATTTATAAAAATTGAAATGCCACCAGATGTTTTGACGATAGCTTTGTATCTCTTACAACTACATGATAATGACCAAAAAAAAAAAATGATAGAATAAGAAGAGAATTTGCGAACCATCCTTTTTACTTTCCTCACCGTAATGATATCAGTCAAATCTATTTTAGTACATGCTATGAACATATAAATGATAATTTGCCAAACATATTAACAAAAATAAAATTATCTTGACTTACATAAAACTGCGCTATGATAAAAATTGTTCACCATAATTTAAATATGTCTCTGATATGACTGTGTACGAGTATGTATTAGATATAATTTTATATTTATATTACACTAATTTTGTAGCAAATCATATTTATTTTTAAACAGTTATTTTTTTTTTTTTATTCGAATTATTAAATTTGAGATATAAATAATAATATTTACGATTTTATGTAACCAAGTGTCATATTAATTTTAATATGGATAACTACGGAAGTAGAAGTCAAGATGGTATGATACCTACAGCCGTGGTTTTAATACTAGTTATAGCTAGCGGTTTATCGGTTGATAACTTTTTAAAATTTAAAAATTACGAAACCGCCACATTAACAATTCTCATCTATATCTCACAATCGCTTAATATCAAAAATATACATTCAAAAGTTTAAATTTTTAATATATAATATTTAATATATTCAATAGTTTTTAATGTTTTTATATAAGAGTGACCTGTTGAATTTATAGGTAACAATAATGTATTATTTGTTCTCTCAGTCGATTTTTATTTAATATTTTAATTTTAAAGCTACAAAAAAATAAAAGTTTATGAGCATTATTTAATTTTATTTTTAAGTATTTTTATTATTTTTTTATATTCTATCCATTTATTACTCATTTTTTAAGTAAAAATATTGAAAATTCTTTTGAAAGAACTGAGAAAATGTTGTTATTTTTAAATATTTTTAGGTTATCAATTTACTAACAAAATTAAACTGCTGAATAGAATTTATCTTGGTAATTATTGATATGCTTAATAAATGTGTGTAGCGTTCTCTTAAAGATAAAAAATGTTTTAAAAAAAGGATTAATTTAAAATTATAATTTCTAAAAGAATTACATATAATTCATGTATAAAGCAAATATTAATATATTTTCATATTATTGATGAAAATTTAGATGTATTTGAACTGTATTCAAATGAAATATTTTTAATATATTTATTTTTATAAGTATTTTATACTAGTAATATAATTTCTAAGTTTACTTGACTAAAAGGTAATTATTAATAATATTTTATACTGTAGAATATTTAATTATAATACTAAATTTGTATCCATTTAAAAAGTATTTAATAGACTATTATTCTTAGTATTTAAAGTAAAATAACTCAAAAACTTATCGTTCAAATTTCGATTACAATATACTTATTTCAAATTCAAAATATTCAGAAAATTAATTTGATTCACCATTTGCATTAAAATCTGTGTGTTCTAATTAAAAAAACTAAAGTTGGTATCGCCACAGGATATACTTCTTAAATGTTGTGAAAAATCTTAGTACTCGAAAATATTGTCTTTAATTACATTTAAAAATTTCAAAAATTGTAATTTATATAACTCAACATAAAATTGGGGTGGAAATGCTTAAAAAATCACCTTATACGTATAACATATTATGTATATATTATTGTTTTTTTTTCAGATTACAATCGAAACGTTACCTAATAGGATTGGCGGTATTAGGCCCCGTAGTATTGTTTTTTTTAATATTCTTATCATACCATATTATCCACAACGACAACAGTATTCCTGACCCAGAATTTCCGATTCCACCGTCGAGTATGCCGATGGGCTTATATGGCAAAATTGGTGTTGTATCCAACGGCGGACCGTGTGCACAAATCGGAGTGTAATTATAATTAATAAATACATTTTAACCTTACAGTCGGCACTTTTAGAAATTAAATTTAATGGGGACCATAAATTTACCACTAGAATAATAAAGTCGTAGGCTGTTTTCTCCCATATCCCAATTATTTTCATATTGTAATTTTATATTGACTTACCATTTTATCAAATAATAAAAATAATTTTTGGTCATACCTATATAATATAATATTATATTATAACATTCATTTTAATTTAAGAATTTATTAAAAGTAGAAAATTATTTAACAACCTATAATATAAAAGTGTTTTATACAAGTATAGGTAATTTTAATAAAATATATTTAATGGTTTAAAAAAAATTATAATGCTTAAAGTTAATATTGAAACTTTTGTCTGTTTTACAATTTGAGAGGAGGATTGTTAAATAATACTTTTGTTTCCCCCATTTGTTAAACCACTTGCATTTATACTTTTGTTTTTAATATTTTTTACAAATTATCACAAAGTTGTTTAAAAAATTAAGATAAGCTACTTATTGCAAATAAACATCAATATATTTAATTAAGTTCTTGGACATTAGAGTATTTATAACATTTTAATAATTTGACAATATTTTTGTTTTGCAAAGAGATGTAATGACGAGAGGTGGAAATGCTGTTGATGCAGCAATAGCTACAATGTTATGCGACGGTGCCCTGTGTCCTGAGTACATGGGTATTGGTGGAGGATTTATAATGAGTATCTATAACGCGACAACCAAAAAAGTGATGACGATCGATGCTCGTGAAACAGCTCCTGCTGCAGCGACTACCTCAATGTTTGTAGAAGATCCTCAGAAATCTATTTACGGTACCTGTTACATACATATTCTATAAAAAATTTGAATGCATTGTCTCAAATATAACTTAGTGGATTATTAGGGTTAGGTACTGAAATTATGTACAATTATACATTATTATATACATTTTTATTTATTAAAAAATTATAATTAATTATATTTATTGTAATTCATGTTTATTCTTAGGTATTCGTTAATTTATGTTTTAAAAAATAATAATGTAAAACATTTCATTTTTGTGTCCTTCTCAAAAATAATAAGACATAATAATCATAACTTTAAAAATAAAGTTATAATTATACTTAATTTGTTGCAATTTAACATTTATCAAATAATAGTAAGCATAATTAAGTGTGTTAACAAGAATCATTTAAATTCAGAGATTCCTATAAAAATAAATAAATAATAATATTTTAAATCAAGGAGGAATGGCGGTTGCAGTCCCAGGAGAACTCAAAGGTTATTCGACAATTTATGATTTATATGGTCGTGGCGTTTCATGGAAATCATTATTTGAACCAACCATAAAATTATGTGAAGAAGGTATGACAATCAGTAAACGTCTAGCAAAAAATTTGTATAATCATGAAGAATTGATAAAAAATGATTTGCTACTCAGGTATAAAAAAACATTACTTACTTAACTAAATATTAAATTAGAATAATATTCTAGTATTATTTTTGTGCATATGTATTATTTTCTCATAACATTTTTTTTTCCATAGAATCTAAATTATCTAAATATATAAATGTGTTGTATATGATTTTGTAGAGAAGCTTTTTTTGATGAAAAAACTGGACACGTTAAAACAGCTGGGGAACAATATAAACTACCAAAGTTAGCAGAAACAATGAAAATTATTGCAAAAGATGGTGTAAATGCCATATACAATGGTTCATTAACACCTAAATTATTGGAAGATTTAAAAGAAATGAATGGAATAATCACAAAAGAAGATTTAGCAAATTATACGTAAGTAACTTACCCATGTACATTTTTGATGTTTTATTTTATAAATATATATTTAACATTTTTACAAATATTATTACCCGATAGTAGTTGCCAATTCGTTTTTTCCAATTTTTTTTTACAAAAATCTAAACCACAAAAATTATGCTTAAAAAATGAATAATTATCATATTATATTTATTGTGTTTATAGCATTAAAATATTTACTATAATTGACGAGTTTGTTTTGATAAAAAAAAGATAATTTTTTTGTATTTAAAGATAATCTGTTTTTTTGGGGGTGTCTACCCAAAAATTTTTTTAGCTTTACCACTACCAAATATAAATGTAATTTTTGGCAATCTAGAAACCAGTTTATATGTTGTATATAATTTTAAATTAATTTTAATATTTTTAAAACCAAATTCTCTGTTTTTAGAGTTAATATCAAAGAATCTTTTCTTGTAAACTTAAAAAGTGGACATACAATACACGTGGGTCCACCACCTAGCTCTGGCATCATACTGGCTTATATACTCAGAATATTGGATGGAATATTACCATCACCTGATACACGATTAGACGCTCATCGATTTGTGGAAGCGTTCAAATTTGGGTTTGGGGAAAGAACCCATCTAGGAGATCATAAATTTGTTGATGTGTCTCGAGTAATAATGAAAATATCTAACACTTTTAATAAATCAATGTTTGAATAAACTTACTTTTTTAGATTTACGATAAAGTAAAATCAGATAGTTATATCAATAGTATTAGAAGTAAAATCCTTGATAATTTCACTTCGTCAGATCCAAGACACTATGGTGCTGATTACGATATGCCAGAGAATCACGGAACTGCTAATATTGTGGTAACAGATTCATTAGGTAATGCTGTTGTAGCTACAAGTACATTGAACACTTAGTAAGTATTAAAGTATTTCTTTATATTTTTAATTGATGTAAACTATTAAATTTAGTAACCTACTGATTTAATTTTTATTTCAGCTTTGGTTGTGGTTTTATGTCTCCTAGTACTGGTATACTACTAAATAATGAAATGGACGATTTTTCTACTCCTGGAGTCACTAACTTTTATGGTATTCCATCCTCACCTGCTAATTTCATAGAACCAGGCAAGCGACCATTGTCTTCAATGTGTCCAACTATAATCACTGACAGAAAAGGAGACTTTGTTCTTGGGGTAGGAGCAGCAGGAGGATCGAAAATCACTGTTGCTACTGCTTATGTATGATTTCTTTCTTTAAATCTGTTTTGTTTGATTTTATTTTTTAATTAATTTAAAAATATTTTAGTTTTTTGAAAGTATCTATTTCTTCTTAATTTTTTAAACTGACATAGCTTTAGATTAGGCGAATAAATAATTGCCATACTTGAGTTATTTTTTTATTAAAATGTTTAAAAAAAAATCTGTTGTTGTGTTTACCTTTAATCGATTTGTTTAAAGTATAAATATATTTATATAATCTTAATATTATTAAAAAAATATCAAATATTATATTAGAAATTGAACAACAAATTTGATGAATTATTAATGCGTTTTAAGAAATATAAATTATAATTATTGGAATTGAGTATAGGTATTAAGCATTGATTTTAAATACTATTGTCTTCTATTTACTACTAATATATTTATAATAAATTTATTTATTAACAAAAGACATTTTAAAGTTGTGTAACATTTCAAAAACATTTTCTGTTTTTAGGTGTCTGCCCTCAAGTTATGGTATAATAAAACATTAAAAGAAGTAATAGACAAACCCAGAATTTACCACCAACTTATACCTATGGAAGTTCAATATGAATACGGAACAACTAAGGTACAAAAAATGAAACAATAGATTTTTTGTTCTTTGGTGTAATTAGAAACTAGTTTGATTTTAACTAATAGTTCATTGCATCTTTTCAGGATGTAGTGCAAAAACTTGTGGATGTTGGCCATAATGTTGTTAGGTTAAAGAATGGAGCATCAGCAGTTACAGCTATTGCTAAAATTTCTTCAGGTATGTTTGAAGCTATGCCAGATTTTAGGCGGCCAGGAAATTCATCCGGATTTTAAAATGGTTTTATATTTTATGTTGATTGTATTTAAATATATTTATTTTTTTTTTTTTTTTTTTTGTATAAAATACCTTGTATGTTCCTAAAATATTAGCTTTTAAAAAATGTATTGTGTGATTAAAAATATTTATTGATGTATTTTTTATTGTGCAACTTAGATTAAATTTAAGTTTCACAGTTACACAGTTATTGTTAACTGATTATGAAATATTTATAAATACAGAAGTGCACAATTTTTATGTTTTGTATATATTATTTGAATAAGGACAAAAAATACATGAAATAAAGGAATGGTTTGTGATTTTAAATATTAATTTTTTGTACTTAGTATGAATAGAAATATTTGTTGCTACTTCCAGGGTCATGCCTAGGGGAGAGGAGATTTGGGTGTTTAACTTTAAAGAATTTAGTAAAAAAGTATTGCTTAATATTTGTATGTATTTGAAATTAACATTGATCTTAATGAAATTATGAGAAGGTTCGCTTTAACACCTCGAAGACAAGGATTCATTCTATATATTTTTCTATGCATATTAGTAAAAATAATAAATATATTGTACAAAATTAATATTTTTTTTTGTAAATTATATTTAAATGTCATTATTTATTACTTAGTAAATAATAACTATTCTTAAATATTTTTAATTATTGTCATTATCAAGAAAAATTGTTCAAGAAAGAGTGTCCAGTCATTATAGATCTTTCAATAGTAATATACAGTCTTGCAGTAATAGCAGTAACTACTTTGTTGGCTGGGTAAGAAAATTTCATTTGTGTTACTCATACAGCAATATAAGTACTTCTTATTCATCTCATCAACATAAATCGAAAAGAATTTTTAAATAAAAACTATTTTTTTAAATTAAACTAATACTCTACAGAAGTATTTAGAAACATTTGTTTTGCTGCGAACTGATGAACCACTACTATTCGGTATGTCTATTTGTCATGACAAACATCAGAACTCGGAAGTATATTAACAGTGTTTTGGATAAGTCCACAAAATGGTAAGTCAAAATGGCAAATTTAAGTTTGACATTTTGTCTACCCTTAAAAATCTGAACCAGTTTAGCAAAACATCAGAGTAATTTTTTGGAGGGAAAACCTAAACAAACTTTTTATTTCGTGGCATCACAAACCGCGGCTTAATAAATTGATGAATATCATAACTTTCCCCTTCTTCCCCCCCCCCACAGATATTTCATTAGCTATTTTAGAAGTTTTTTTTTACGATTTGTATGTGATTTTTAAAACAACAAACTTCACATAAATATCTGTTGTTTCATTTGAGTTCAATTTGTTGCCTGAATATTAATTTGATGGATCACCTGTTACGTACCAATCTAGCTATCATTTAAGAATTGCTGCAATAGTTTTTCGGTTGCTAACGAGAGATCGTTGCACTCTATACTTGTAGCCTGTAGGCCTCCTCCGAGCGCCATAGTGTACTCGATAAGCTCTGTTGTGCAGCCAGTTGCTATGATAACGACATCATTTTTGTAAGTGCGATTATTTGTGTGCTGGAATTCCTGATTAATATGTGTATCTATTTAATACTGTCTATCTTAAAAATATATACCTATACAATATCCTAGATAATACATACTAAAGGCTAAAGTGCTGTGAATCGGAGTCTGTAAATAGCATCCACCAAGTGAGGTCATAGTCATATACTATGTAAATTGCGGCCCGAAACATTCCGATTTCCGGTTGGCTGTACAATTTAAAGATTATTAATAACTAATAATCTACGATGTAGATAATATCAGCTTGAGAAGTCAGGATACAAAAAGTAAAAAAATTACTGAAAAGAAACATTTATACATGAAAAAATGTACCTAGAATTGCAAGCAAAAAAAAATTACTTGGTTAGACTAAGTGCGGAAATTATCTTACAAATTTTCACCAGTTTCTTAATTACAATTTTTTTTTTAATTATATATTTTTAATATACACATTTTTACCTAATACTTTATTAGTAATTGTTAATAATACATTTTTTAATTATAAACAAAGAACACCAAAACGAAAATTTTTAATCATACTAATACCTACTAAAACAATTATATTGCCAGTTCTAGGTCTGAAAAATGGGAAGGAAAATATTGATTTCAATATATAAATTGATTTTATACTAATTATACCTCGGCCGCAGTTTACATATATCTATGAAAAATTAAAAATATACTTTGGCCGTAATTTACACAAAAAATTAAAAATGGGACGCAATTTACAGCGACCCCTGTGATTGTTGATGAATACCGTGTACCGTTTTCGTTCTAAGCCTTTTCAACGAGAATTCCGATAAAGAAAAAAATATAAATAATTTGTTCCTTTGTATAGTAGTTGAATATAATATTATTCTGTAAGTGCAATACTAGCGATAAGAACCATAATAATATACTGACATATACTATACATAAATAAGTAGGTAATTAATTAATTACTAAAATAATTATTGCCACCGTTAAGATTTTATTTTTTTTTTCTTATACAGTTTAAATATTATTAATTACACGGTGGTTTTTATCGATTAATAAACTAAGGACAAACTTTCCTAACAAATAATAATTGAAAACGTCGGTAATAAAAACTAGTCCTCAATTGATTTTTTCGAGATTCGATATTATCATTGTAGTACGCCCATATAATATTATAATTATTTTTATTTTACAGGTATCTACAACTTGTATTTTATAAAAAAAATAAGTATATAAAATATCCATATTGGGTATTGTGAAGCACTAATTTTAGAATACACTATTATGTTTACACGTTTCGTTGAAATCAAATTATTTTAGGTTCAACCATGTACGTAATAACACCACCAATAATTGTTTTACCATCAATAATAAAACGTGTAAGTAGTAATACAAATACGATATTACTAAATATAATACATGTAAAATTTCATCATGATTGTATATTTTACAGTGGATAAATATTAAATACCTATTCATAGGAACAGATTGTTTTTATTGTATTTGTTTTTTCTTGTTTTTTTTTTTTCTAACGGGAATTTCATCTGCCCTACCTGTTGGCAGTATTGATATTATATAAAATATAAATATTCAGTTATACTACTAGACTAGATACACACGTACTTGAATATCTACTAGTCCATTAACTACTTGTCCTCACTTATAACTTTACTAGTACTTACAAAATTCAAGGACGTTTTTTGTCATAACTTTTTGGTAATCACTGAACGCGTGAAATCAGCCTATCGAAGCGCTCTCTCTTGTTCCAGTGTCGTGTGTGTACCTATTTGGCACGTTGTATTTTAATCAACAGTACGAAATAGAATGTGATGGTAGTACTATTAACGTACCGTTTTTTTTTTTTTTTTTGTGACTTGATTAGCAATTTTGTTTATTTGTTCAATTTTTTTTTATTTTGTGAGTGTTATTTATTATTGTATGTACGGTTTTTTTTTATCAATGCAATAAGCAAATTGGACAAATAAATTAAAGGTATCAAAAATATAATTTAAGGTATAACCTTCACCTGTATAATACTCATGTTAACTATAAGCTAACTTAACGTATGAATATTCCAAAATTATACACATTTTTGAAATTATTTTTTTATTTTTTTTTATATTGTTGCTCTGTTTACTTATGTATTTTATCATATATTTAACGTTTAATAAAATTTTAAAAATTTTAATTTCGTTTTTAAGGTTTATATAAAGTAATATGTATATTTAAGTCGAATAGGTTAGGTTAGGTATACGGTTTTACAATTGAGTTTGCGTGAACATAGCAATTATTTTACAAAAAAACGATTTTACTTTATAATAGAAGGTCAGATTCGATGCAGTTAATAACTAGTATAATACATAGTATAGCATAAAGTGTACTAATAAATTGTGTGCGTACAATACACAAATAATAATGTGAAGTCATCCCAAATAGTTTATATAATGTACCTACATGATGTATTTGTATAGGCTCTTTAGAGCATATTACAAAACGTTATTTTTTATTAGTATTGTGTTGCGTTGACTAAAATAAATAACCGAATAAGTAATTATGTTGAGATTTTTTTCAAAAAAAAAAAAAAATGTTTATTATATTAATATACAAATAATTAAGTTTTAAATTAATTAATTTATTTTTTATTTCGTTTTTTGACACCAAATAATTGTATTATACTTACACAGTTACACCAATTAGGCCCAAAGTTTTGAACACGATACATTTCCTATTATGTATGTTAAAAATGTTTGCGGATACATATAATTTAATTTATATCCTGTTATTAACTGATTAACAATTAGAATTACGACACAGATTTTTTTTTGTCTATCGTGCAGAACGATGGAGCTAGTAATCTATTAATGATTTATTATTTTTATCATTAACAGTATGACTTAGTAAAATATCTTATTTCGTTTTTAGATTTTTACGTTATTTGATAGAAATTTTGTTTGTGACGAGTTATCGATTATAGACTAACACGAAAAATCAAATTCTACTCAACCGAACACTCTACACTCTGAACGTATTTCTATTAAAATTTAATATTTCTTTCATATTAATAGACATAATATTATTATCAATTTATACTTTAAAGTATTTATTTTTTTTTTTTTAATTTAACGATTCAATTGAATAATTTGACTAGATTGTCTAGATTAATATAACTTTATAGGTTTCACGTGTGTGTGTAGTGCGAATATCTTATTTCTTGAAGCTATGGCAATTAACACTTCCTTAAATTATTACTAAGTAGTTAAACCAACGTTTGTTCTCAAAATATATATTTAAATGATATATTTTTTATGTATTATCTTGTACCTATAGGTACAAGATAATACATAAATAAATATTACATTTATGCATTTTCCGTATATTGATAGTATTTAGTTTTTGGAAAAAAATTCGTTTATCATTTTCACGTTCATACTTTATGAATGTTACTAATTTTAAAATTAAATTCTTTTCATAAAATAGTTTGCCAAAAATGTTGTTGTGTTGATATTTTATATACATGATAACATAAACCAGTTTATATTATACAATATTTTAAGATTATTTTTAAGACATTTTTCTATAACTAAACTTTACAAATTTATAAGCATGTTTCTTATAAAGTAACAAAAATTCGTTATGTATAAAATTACATAATTGAATACAAGTTTAAATATTTAAATAAAAGTTAATTTTTTTTTTTAAATTTAAATTTGTCAACGTATTAATATGAATTTTATCAAATCAATAATTTTCAGTAGTCATCAAAATCAATCCAATGATGTTAAGTTATTATTGTATTATTTTCTATGAATAAAGTATAAAAGTATAAGCTACACTATAAGTGTATCGTATAGGTTCAATATTAACAACTTTGCTTTCGAAAATTATAAAAAATTTATTAAGTAACTGTATGACGAAAAATAACCTCGAATTATGATAAATTAATGATTTTGTTTCTAGACTACAAGTATGTTATAATAAGAAATATAATTAAAAAAACTATTCAGATCAACAAGTAAATGGTTAGGTACCTAATTAATTGACGTAATTAGTGGAGATGAAGCGATTTATTAATGTAATTACAGGGGCAGGGAAGGGAACTTGTAGGGTGTTATTGTAATTCGTTATAATTTTTTTTAAACTTACTTATCATGTACCTACTTATTTAATACTATACTAAAATAATATACAAAAAAACCAAATTCCCCAAGTGGCTATGCTAACTGTACATAGCCAAGATAATATTTTTTTGCAATAAATACCTACTATTGTACAAAATATATTATATCATATTGTATTGTGCTTCAAAAATAAATCAATGAATGGTCGAATATTATTTTATCGTGCAGGAGTGACGACATACATCAGCAATGTCGTGTATAATTTATAACCATATTATTATAGTATGTTAATATGATGTAATTATTGGTTTTTACGTATTCGTACATTTTTATATGCACTTATATTATACGTATCACGATGGTTGTATTGAGAGGTTCTTAAAATATGTGCAATTTTTTTTTTTTTTATTGAAAAGGAAGGCGAGAGAGAGACAGAAAAAAATGTATACAAATTTCATCTTCTTTTCGAAAACATGACAAAACTATGCCTCTGTAGTGACTAAATATCTTAACTATAACAAAAAATATCATAAAAAATTTTAACATTTAAAACAACACTAAAAAATGTACGAGTATATTGAGATGCATCAAAGTGTGATAAAGGAGTAAACATATCAATGTTTTAATCGAAATATGAAAACATTATGATTATAATATTATTTTATTTAATTTTTTCTTAATATTTTTATTTGAAATAAATAATTTACACTTAAGGTACTCGAGAGGTTTATTGATGTGAGTTGCATACAAAGAAAGTTTACCTATTATTATTTAAATATTTAGTTTGCAAAAATGAATTTCTTACATTTGACATTATAAATACCACGGGTATGTATTAAATGTAACATCTATTATTTTATTATTGGTATTCAGTTAATAGATACGTTAAGATTAAAGTAGTAATTATTGTCATATTTCAATTAATATTTTTTATAAAAACAAGTTTTTGATTAGTCATTTTCTTTTTCAATAGTTATAGAAAATTGATTTTGGTAAATATTCTAATTCAATTTTAACAAATCATCATAAAAGTCATATTTTTTTAAATATATAGAAAACATGTAAATAGTATAATATTAGACAACAGATTATGTAACAATAGATTAATTATTGAACTTTTTTTTCTAACCGTATCATACTATTATAAAAGTATAAAAATCAAACTTAACAGTTGGTAAGAAATATTATTAGTTATTTCATCAACCATAATTTATTAACATTTTATAATAAGTTTAAAAGTGTAACACAAAGTTTAAAATTAAGCTTTGTAGTGAATATTTTATAGTGTCATCTTCAATAATTATTTCTAATATTTCATCATCATTTGTAGATTAGAAATAAAGTATCATTAATGATTATTAAATTTCGATTTACAAGTAGGTAATGATTAATAATTATTGTTTTTAAATTACAGTAATAGATACGTATTAGAAAAAGTAGGTGGACCTGTGACATAATTTGGAGAATTTATAGCGATGACTGATTATGTTCTTAAGTAATTTTAAATTTCGTTATGCCTATTGTCATATTAATTATTATAATAATATTCGACACCGTTCAAGACTTGTACAGCAATAAGTGGCACGTAGATAATAATCAGAAATTAATTCTGAAGTGTTGTAATAATATTAAAATAGAAATAATATATATGCACTCGTAAATATGGTTAAGAAGACAATTTAAATTTACAGCACATTTGCTGTTTAGTTTACTTTAGGTTGCGTCTAGGTGAACGTCTCTGTTTTAAACCGCCCGATCGAAGTAAATCACGATACAAGTGCTTATTTATCTAACATATTATATATTATTAATGTAATATAATATTTGAGCACCAAAGTAATTTTCCATTTATTGTTATTGTTGTATATTTTACAGATTATATCGGTTCATTGATTGACTCGGAATACGATACACGCGGACATTATGGTTATGTGCAGGTGCGTTTTAATTTTATATTTATAATTATAGATATTATATATTAATCAGCTAATTAATATTATATCGATTTATTATTATTATGTTTATTGTATAACAAATCAGCCATAGATGTAATGTAACACGCGTGTGGAATGATGGGCAATGGCATAATAATATTATCTAATGATAAAATGATTAAAAAAAAAAATTAAAAATATACTGTTTATTTACCGAGAAAATAATTATTACATACTACATAATAACACGTTAGGCATACCGTTTTATATACACACACTGCAAAGTACTGACACCGATACATATTTATATATTTCTTATATTGTTATCGTTTTTTATTATTGAATAAAAATATAATGTTGTGGTTTTCAATCATAATGATGCCCGGTTCTGCGGTTCATTCAGTTTTACTTACTTGGTTATCGACTGCAGATCGCGTTTATGCTCCGTCGTAGTATAATTTTGTGCGTAAAATTAAATGAGACATATTCTTTCGGATGGCGTTTCCGCGCCAGAAAGGAGTTCGTCGGTAAACATTTCCGAAAATACACCGATACTCGGGAGTACGAAAAAAAGGCATAGGTCAGTACTCAGATTATAAGTTTAAAATCATATTTAATATGATGTATATTATATCATATATTACACAAATTTCAAACCAAAATAGTTTACCGAATATTTATCGCAATTATTTCATTTGTAATGGAATCAGAAAATATATATCTATAATTATTGTTCAATCAAACGTAATTAATTATTATTTTCAGGAAACTGGAAAATAACTTAACATTTTTGTTTTTTGTTTTTTTTTACTATTTTCAATCAATTTTAAAATTACTTTATAGCGAACTACTATAATAGTTTTATCTAAATCGGGTTATACGTTTAACGAAAGAAACTATTTTAAAAACTATTATCGTTTTCAAAATTATATTTCTCACAATTTTACATAATTTTAAACCGTTAAAAAACAAATTTTTTTTGCCATTTTTTATCGTTATATTTTTTTAAAAATCTGTAATGACAATATAAATTTTTAGTTCCTTATCCCAAAAAAATAATATTTTTCGAAGTACTTCGATGTTTAAAAATCGAATTTTGACGAGTTTTTATAAGATTATTATATTTATAAAGTTTTAATGAGTGGATTGGAGTGGTACCTGTGAAAAATGTTAGTCCATTACTCCATTAATCTATTACTCCACGTTTCCTACTTAGCTAACTTTAAATACACATAACTTATAAACTATTTGTCTGAAATATTTATCGATTGAAATAATGCAAATAATATTCTTTTTAAGAATATAAATCAAAAATGAATGTAAGTATTCAACAATAAAAATAATGATAATGATAAAAAATAGTTAAAAATTAAATTTTTTCCGAAAAATTTAATCTTTTTAGTATTAACTAACTAAAAATTATGCAAAATAAATATTTTAAAAAACTTTTTTTAAATATTTTCTAAAATAACGAGTGTCTTACGTTACACGGATTATGCCGTATATATTATTTCTAAAGAGTATATTTATACGTGTATAACATTCTATATACCTATTGGTTACTCTGGAACTAAACAAGAAAATATAAAATTATGTAAACGAAGTCATTCATCTCCCTTCTTAAAATACATAAACACAATTTTTGAGGGATTATATATTTTAAAACTATACTACTAAAAATCATCATTTATTATTAAATAGGCATCTTAATACCATCATTGTATTTTAAATTGATGTAAGTGTGTTACTGTGATTATGACGAGCACGTATTATGTAAACCAATATATAATAGGTAATAGCTTTCACACATACTAGGATTCACTCATTGATCTTAATTCAATATAAAATAACATATGGTTTTTAAACACAATAAATAATCAACGCAGTAGTTTGATAATAAATTAATAATAAACGTGTGTGAAACATTGGCACCTACAATCTAACACACAGACCTAATTTATCATATTATTGTATCATCATAATATATAAGTATAATGAGCGTCGCTTAAAATAACATTATAATTACCATGGAAAAAAAAATATAATGCTAGTCGTTTATTTTAGATTCTGAGCAGAGCATATTATTGGTTTTATAATGATATGTTTTTGTTGTTGTATCAATCTTCGCTCATCACCTTTTGAACCAGTAAAAATTCTTAGATTTTAAACTTTGAATCTTTTCTGCTGTAAAACGTAAATTTGTATTTAGGTACACTGCGAAGTTTTCAAAATATTTAAATTAATTTTAAGTTCTAACACCGTTTTATGGTACATCTAATAATATTATAATGATTATTGATTATAATTTATTATACGTGATCTGTTTTTGGTAAAAGTTGCCTTGTGTATTAATTACTAACAGAAAAATAAATAACTACCTAATAGCAGTATAAAAATATAATTAACCATCCTTAGAAATATACTAAAAAAGAGAAGAACAAAAAATGAATATAGACTGTTAGACCATTTCCGCAGAATATCGTTATTCATTGCACTTATACGATTATACAATGGTCCAATGATAGTAAATGATTTATTACTGAGTTATAAAATGTGACATATTTATTACACTATTATACCGACAGACTCAATGATAAGGTACAATTGTTACTTTACTGTAGAAAGATTTTTATGTTTTTTATTTTGGAAAGTTTAGGTTATTAAATGTAGGGTATACATGATTGATATGACATATGTATTAAAATTAAATTGTAAAATAAATCCAAATTAATTTTTAACTGTTTTTTTTTTTTGCGATGTAATGCATTTGTAAGACAGAGATAAAGTATGCATATGTGATGTCAACTTAAATTTTATTATTTAACATAATTTAATACAAAATTTAAAAAAAAAACCTTGATAAAATAGTAGGTTACACATTATTGTCGTTAGTTTGATTATCATTTGATTGAGTTGAATGAAAAACCATATTATATAGCCAATTGTAGGTATTTTATAATCAAATAATATTTAATGGTTTTTTTTTTTTTTGGTCAGGTGTTTACTATTTTATATATGCGGTAACGACGATTTGTTTTTACCTAACAATTAAACATTTATTTTATTTCTTATTAGTTTTTAAAAGTTTATTGCACTTCAATTTTCTTTTATTAAAGTAATTGCAGTGTTAACAATATTTTTCGTATAGATAAATTATATCATAATAATATATTATAATATGTACTAAACTGCATAACTGTTTTTAAAATGCCAATTTACGAAGAAGAAACTTGTTTTTCGGGTACGTCCTTTATATTAATTCTTTCGGTAAATACCTATTATAAATTTATAAATATGGGTTATAAACATAATATACTATCTATATACTTGAGATTATTTAATTTCAATTTCAATTTGATGAATTTATATTAAAAAATAAATTTAGTTTGCTGTTCTATTTTTTAAAATTTGATAGATTATTTTGGTTTCTGGTTCAAATTACTTAAGTTTTTTTTTTATTATCACTTATATAAATTTATGATTTTTTTGATTTATAATAACACATATTTTAGTCTATGTGTGGTAGTACAATAAAGTGATTTTTAATATCAGATGTAATATTAGTATTATGTATCTTTTTTTTATACTATTAAATTAGTTAATAGAGAGCTCTTGATAATAGTATGATTATTTTTAATTAATTATTGCAATATTAGTAATAATAAAGTTGGTACTTATAGTTCATACGTAGCACTTAAAATTTTAATGGATATTTAAGCCTATCTTATAATATTTGGTTGATTTTAATTGTAACTACCAACAGCACCGTTGACATTGAGATTTTATTAACAAATCACACAATCCATCACTTGATACGATAGTACATATTTCATTCAAAATCAAATTCAAAGAATCTATGCAGGCTTTTAGTGAATATATTTAGTACACGTAACTTGTTTGTCGTTTGTCGTTTATTAAAAACAGAGTTTGATAATCTTTTTAATATATGATAAAGTTGTAGGTAAATATAAAAAGTTTATTGAAAACATAAATTTTAGGCGTATTTAATCAAAGGTTTGGTTGATAAATTAGTTCGTCTTGGAAATTGTGGTACATAATATATATTAATAAAGTAGAATGGGCCATTATGGTAAGTAATAATTATTCTATAATCTAATTATTATTATTTAGGTAGCTATTTAATTTTTATTGTAATCTTTGTGTTTGTAAATATTATATATTTTTTTAATGATTTTAATTTATATTCTACTTGGTAATTAATAAGTTCATAACCTCTGTATATTGCTGTATAATTATAAAAATAAATAAATATTTTTAAGTATGTTTATATATATATATATTATATATGTATAGAACATTACCCCATTATATAATGTATTATTTTACATAATTTAAATATTGTACATTTTGGATATTTTGCTAATTATTAACACACTATCTTAGGGTTTTTCATGGTATTGATTATTTACAATAAATTAAGTACTATACTTGTTACTTATACATCGCACTTGGCACCCACCCATTTCGTCAATGACATTCGTCATGATAGTTTCTCATAAAAGTGATCCAAGTGTGATCGAGTGTAACGCGCTTATCAATTCGCTCAAATATTTTATTTACAACACAAACACGATCAATGGCTAACGCGTAGGAACGATATTATTTTTTCAGATTACAATCAAAAAGTTGCATTGTTCTAGTAGGACTCGTTATATTGATCTCCGTGGTTTCATTCCTGTTGGTATACACGCACAATGCACCAAATGGCGAAATTCCAGACCCGGAATTTGCGTTGCCTCCGTCGAGTATGCCAATGGGATCTTACAGTAACGTCGGCGTCGTGTCCAACGGTGGACCATGCGCACAGATCGGAGTGTAATTATTACATACATTTAAATCATTTAATAAAAGAAAAATAATATTAAAAATAGAAATCGTTTGGTTAAGATGTCGTTAATTAATGATAATGTCCGATAGCTTATTTCACAATAATAAACTATATTTTAATGTTAATTTAACTTTAAATAAATACCTAAATATTATGTGAAATTAACCAAACAATATAAAAAAATATATTATTAATTAAAGTATACTATATTTTATATTTCATAACTAGTTTTGAGTAAGAGTTTATTTATTTAAAACATAATAATAATAATTTTAATATTTAAATGCAATGAAGGTTTATCCATGTCAATTTGAGACGGTAAGATAAATTAATAGTTTAATACTTATTTCCATAACATATTATAATATATATATAATTTGTTATTCTCGTTATTAAATTAATTAATCGTTATCAGTTACATAATATATATGTCAATCAACATTAGGTACTTGTTAAAAAGATGCTATACAATGTAGGTAGGTATAAAAAAAGCCCTCAATTAAAAACTAAAATTCAAAAATAATTGATTTCTTCTCAAATTTAACTTATTAATCGAATTTTAATATGATTAATAATTGTCACTCAGAAATAGTTAATAATATAGTTTATATTAATTAATTTTAATATTAATTATTTATTTTGATCTATTTTTTCATAAGTAATTATACAAATATAGTTATTGAAGACTTGAAATATATGAATAAAAAAAATTAATTGAACAAAAATGATCACACAATATTATCGATAAATGTATTTTGTTTACACAATTTATTTAAATATTATTTAAATTATCAATATAGTCAATATAAAAAATGTTCATAACTCATGGTATTAATTATAGAGAGCATTACTATTTTATTACGTATTTAGTATATAGGTTTAAACTTTGAGGAAATACTTAAAAATAAAATGTATTAATATTGTTTATATAAATATTGACAATTTTAATATTTTGATCGTTTTTCAAAAGGGATGTGATGGCCAGCGGAGGAAATGCCGTGGATGCTGCTATAGCAACGATGTTATGTGACGGTGTTCTATGCCCTGAGTACATGGGTATTGGTGGAGGATTTTTGATGAGCATCTACAATGCAACAACTAAGAAAGTAATGGCAATAAATGCACGGGAAACTGCACCAGCTGCAGCAACTGCTGAAATGTTTGTAAAAGATCCAAAAAAATCAGTTTTGGGTGTGTATACTAAATAGAAATTTTTAAAATAATTCTTAGGTAACAGATTTATTATTATTTAAAATAAACTGTATACTACGATTATACTTTATTTTCATTATTTGATTAATTGGAAATAAAATATATGAATTTTAAGTGTCATTTAACATTCATATTATTTATACCATGTTTATCAGGTAACACTTAAAATTTCGAATTTTTATTAATTGATGATCTTGGTCTATTTCAAAGTAATAAACAGATTAATATAGTCAAATATCGAATGGTTCTTGTAATTTTGGTTTTTATAAACAAAATATGGTAAATTTTTAGGAAAAAAATTAAGTATTCAATCAAAAAAAATCGAGTAGGTATTATGAAATTGAAATTAGTATGATATAATACTTGTTTTAAATACCTAAATATATACAATGTACCCATAATATATATATATAATTGTTTTGGGCTTTATTTTAGATTTATTAGTTTATTTTTATTTTTATATTTAATATTTCTCATTTATAAAAGCTAAAACTACAATATTTATTCAGTTTTGACAGAATTAATTTATACTAATATATTCAAATTTAACAAGATCAAGAATTTTACCGGTAGTGAGTGATCGACAATAATTCTAGGTATTAGTATGTATTACCGACTAAACCTAGATTTACTCGGTATTTACTTATCTGAGTTATCAATATTTAATTAGTTACTTTTATGAATTATTACTGATTACAGCTTGACACGTTTATAAAAGCGTCTATGAACAAATATTAATATCATCCAACAATTTTAAATTTGTACCTATTTAAAAATCCATCAGGTGGCTTGGCGGTCGCTGTTCCAGGGGAGCTCAAAGGTTATTGGACGATTTATAACTTGTACGGTAGTGGTAAAGTTTCATGGCCATCTTTATTTGAGCCAACTATTAAGCTATGCGAAAATGGCATAAAGATCAGTAGTCGTTTAGAGTTAAACATGATAAATCACGAAGATTTAATAAAGAATGATCCATTTCTGAGGTATAACAAAAAAATCTGTTATTTTGTTACAATTAAAATATTTTTATACAGTAGAATCCATTTAATTATGACGCATTAGATAGTGGTATATAGTCCTCATTATCCGACTGTCCGGACATTTCCGATTAACTGAATAACTTATAAATTGAACTACTTAAGTGCATATAAATGATAAATTAATTTACAAAATACATAAACACTTAATTTATACTTAAAAATTATCTTTAATAATATTATAATATCTTTAATTAACTAATTGATTAATTTATTATACATGTTTATTATAAATTAATTGATTAACATACTTAATTCATACATTGATAGGCTACAGGAAATCGTTTATTCTTCTTTGTAGTTAGTCGTAATTTATTAAGACTTTGCTTATTGATAAAGTCTATATAGAAGTTAAGCGAAGTTGTTGGGGCATTTTTGTTTCCATTTTGCATGCATTATTGTCTCAGTTTATCAATGAATTTGTAGTATTAGGAGAAAAATAGATGATTAACAAAAAATAAAATACGTAACATGAAATTATTACATAGATACATTTATGCACATGTATATAAATAATAATAAAACCATAAAAATTGGATAATTATAGTTTAGATAAGAATGTAGATAAGTATAGGTTAGAATATCTATCTAATTAGATACATTTATCTCTGTCCCTTTACCTTTATAATATATAGTTTGTCCTAAAACAAATATATTCCTTCGGGACTATGCCAATTTGTCCCCACTAAGCGGTTATTCTCTTTATGCAGTATGTTAATATTGATAAATAATATATATATAATAGATTCTACTGTATTTATTTTTTATCTAAAGAAAATACGGTTTTTATAATGTAGGTATTGTGGACGATTTTTTTTAGACAAGCATTTTTTGATGAAAAAACCGGACATGTAAAAAAAGCCGGAGACGAGTACAAATTGTTAAAGTTAGCAGAGACAATGAAAATCATATCAAATGAAGGTGCCGAAGCCATATATAACGGATCGTTGACAAATCAATTAGTGGAAGATTTAAAAAAAGTCAACGGTATTATAACCAAAGAAGACCTGGCCAATTATAAGTTAGTAACTAATGAGTATTTAACTAATATTTCCATGAAATATCTTAAAGTTTAATACTGTTTAAAGACTACTAAGCTAAAAATATATTACGTTAACCAATTATTATAAATTGATGACAAAAATGAAAAATTTAATATTCCCTGAATTAGAGGTTTTAAAATTTTAACTGTGTACAAATATTACAATAAATTTCAATAAAAACCAAATGCTACATTCTAGGGTAGAAATTGAAGAATCTTTTTCCGTAAATTTAAAAAATGGATATACAATACATACAGGACCACCACCTAGTTCTGGAGTAATATTAGCCTACATACTTCGAATATTGGACGGAATATTACCAGCACCGAATCCTGGATTAGATGCACATCGATTGGTAGAGGCTTTCAAATTTGGATTCGGTGAAAGAACGCATTTAGGTGATCATAATTTTGTAAACGTGTCCCAAGTATGTTTTCAGCTACAAACACTATATTAATATATTAATTTTCGGATAAACTCTTTTATTTATAGATTTACGATAAAATAACATCAGATAGTTATATAGATAGTATACGAAATAAAATAAACGATACATTCACTTCGTTGGACCCAAAGCAGTATGGTGCTGACTTTGATATGCCAGAGAATCACGGAACTGCTAACATTGTCGTAACCGATTCGTTGGGAAACACTGTTGTGGGCACCAGCACTTTAAATATATAGTGAGTAAAACATAATATTATGTATATTATTTTTTTAAATGTCTAATCAGCGAACAATAAAAATCGATTACCACTTTGAATTTTAATTTTTTTTCAGCTTTGGTAGTGGTTTTGTGTCTCCGAGTACTGGTATTAATTTAAACAATGAAATGGACGATTTTTCTACTCCTGGAGTCATTAACTTTTATGGTATTCCATCCTCACCTGCCAATTTCATAGAGCCTGGCAAGCGCCCAATGTCTTCAATGAGCCCAACTATAATCACTGACAGAAAAGGAGACTTTGTTCTTGGGGTAGGAGCAGCAGGAGGATCGAAGATCACGCTTGCAACTGCCTACGTATGGTTTATTTAAGTTAACTATGATTAATTGTAATATTGTATGGTATTATAATCGTACTTATACTTATGACATTGATGATTTAATTTAGCGACTTGAAATATCACAAAAATTTATTTGACTTAAGGATTAAAAAAAATAATTATATTAATATCTAAAAGTATTTAAAAAGTAGTACCTATTCTGTGGTTTTTTAAAAATTATATATATTTATCTTATCGTAGAATTGAGAATGTAGATTAGTCAACGATTTATTATTAAAATTTATTTGATAATCTAGTTAATTATAATATAATTTAGATAATTGATGAACTTTATTTTTACATTATTTTATAGCTGCTTACATATAGGTGTAATGGCATTTATATATACGTTTTAATTTATTTTAAGGTGACAGCTCTTAAACTATGGTACAGTAAAACATTGAAAGAAGCAATAGATAAACCTAGAATTTATCATCAACTTATTCCCATGGAAGTTCAATATGAATACGGAACGACAAAGGTTGTTATAAAAATATTTAAAAATAGATAATATTTAACAAAACATATTTTTTACTATTTAACCAATAATTTTTCGATTTTTAGGCTGTGGTACAAACACTTAAGGATATCGGTCATCCAGTAAAAAGATTGAAGAATACCATAGGTTCAGCAGCAACAGCAATTGCCAAATCCCCTTCAGGAATGATCGAAACCATGCCAGATTTCAGGCGACCAGGAAATTCGTCCGGATACTAACACAATATTATTATATTGATAATAGATTATATTTAATAAATTTTTGTTATAAAACTTATCTTGTAAGTTCCTAAAAAGATTATAGTCACAAGTTATGTGCAGTCAATAATATGCACTGTAGTATAATTTCATTTAACCTGTTATAAATTATAATAACATTAATTATTTATGATAATTTGCAAGTGCTAATTTTTTATATAAAATGTATAATATAATATATAGGTATAATTGGTATAAATATTACTGCAAAGTAATTATTTTTATGAAAATATGAAGTCTATATATCTAAAATTTTAAATAATTTGAATTATTTTTAGCAATGAGGAGTCATTATATTAAGAGCTTGGTAACGCTAAATATTATTTAATATTATAAACTCACCGTTTACGATACTATATGAAAATAGTTTAATGATTAAGTTAGGTTCTTCTCAATTGTGAACAAAAACCCTGTATAAAATCAAAAATTGTGTAAATATTTTATTTGTTCATTATAAAAACTTGTATGTTATGTCAATACGTTTATTTTTTTTAGTTATTTCTAAAATATTATTTGTTTGAAACTATTGTATTGTTTTAATCAACATAATATGATCAGAGTTTTGACGATTAAAACAGTTTTAAAATTATAAATCATTTTACGTTTTCTAGTCAGTGTTCAAAAAAGTGTACCTGTAATAATTTAACTTCAGCCCGCTCGCACAATTTTCAATTATTTGCATTTATGTAACAATTTCACAAAATACGGAAATACAGTATTTTACAGTAAGTATACATAATTATTATTATTGATTTATAATTATTAATAAATACACAATGCTAAATAATGAAAAATATATTTATTTCATTGCCATATATTATTATTAACACACAATTAATATATTTATATATTTTATATTGATAAAGGAAATATATAATATTATTTAATTTTAATAAACTATACTTAGTTATATAATTCTGTGAAAAGCGTAGATACTAGGTACTATGTGTTTCTGTACTTGTAAATTCGTTTTTTTTTTAAATATATACACCATTACTTATTTTACTTTTTTTTTTTTATTATTATTTATCTCTACATGAAGGACTAACTGTTTTCAAATTGCTTAACCCTTTACTCAATTTACCTATAATGTCACGTTACACATATTTCATTTTAATTTAGATCATTTTTTTTTCATTAAATTTTAATTTAACAAAGTTACTAAAAAATTTAATTTGTTAATTTATAACTAACTTTTGAGTTAAAAAAAATCTTAAATTTATTTAGCCTTTGAAATATTATGTAGTAGTAAGTGAGTGTAATGTGGTTTATTTTTAATTTGTGTTTATTAAAGTGATATTATTTTATTTAAGTATCATTTGATTTGTTATTTTAAACATAAAGTAAAATCAAAATAATATTATTATAGGTTTAGAACATGCGTAGAATTAATTAGTTGATGGAATTTTAAAACTCGTTAGAAAGTTTTCAAGATAAGCAGAAAAAATTTTATTTTTCTAATGATATAAAAATATCAAACTATCTGAAAATATTAAGTATCTATCTGAAAAATTAAGTACTTTTAAAATCCGCTTTAAATCGTATAGTTATTTGGGGTGAATTTTTTGAGCTATATATAGTATTCTTTAATATTCCCACTAATTCTTTTCTTGTCTCTGTTGTTCTTTCATCAATTTTTCCTACAAGATACATATTATTTCTATTACATTTTTAGAATTCAATCCGTACGTGATAAGATTTCAATTTTGTTTGCTTGCTCTTAAAAACTATCAAAGGACTTAATCATTCGACTAATTCTAGAATATGTCAGTATCTTTAGGATCTCGATTCCACACGTTTTTTCTATGTCGGAGAAAGTCCAAAAGTCGTTCCTACTCACCTCTTATTTATCATTTTGAGACATTTGGTTTTTCTGATCTCAAGTCAATTTATTTTACCTTTCAAGTCCTTTTTCCTGCAAATTTTATACCCCAGCATTCATTTCTGTGGTTAGTTTCTAAATTTAGATATGCCATACACTCTAGATTTATTAAATAATAAATTAATATAGATGGCGTAGATTATTAAAAAATATTCATAAATAATATACTTGATGTTTGAAAGCTAGAATAAAATAATTGTTTATACACCGATACGGCGACACCTGTATATTATCATATACAAATTAACAAAATCAGATTTTTATGATCAAATAATTAAAAAACTTTAAAATGTTTGTATGATTATGTTACCAATCATTTATAAGTTACGTATCAACAGATTTATTTCATGACAAAATTTTTTTTTTTGATAAATTTAGTAAATAATTAGTTATTAATCAAAATAAACATGTAAATTGTATAGCTATAACCTATATACATAAAAAAAATTAAATTAAATGAAAAAAAAATCATGCCGTTATCATAATGAAGTATAAACCAATAAACATACTTATTTTATACTGTTAGTATAAAATACGGTTTGTATTACCATATTTATTCATATATACAACAGAGATTTCAATAGGGTAGTGCAGCGTTTCTCAAACTGTGCGTCGCGACCCACTGGTGGGTCATTAGTCAATTTTTGGTGGGTCACGAACAATTTTTTAAATTATACAGATTCCAAGAAATGTATGTCAAATTAATATTAAATATATTATTATGTTATATTATTATTATTAAAAGTACATTTGTAATAATATATTGATTATAAACTTATACAATAATAAAAATAATTATTTAAACTTAATAAAAAAAATTTGTTAAAAATATTGAAATATATTATATTATTTTAAATTTTTTTATTTTTTTATTTAACTACTTTTTAAAAAGTGAAACTATGTGAGTCACTAAAGATTTTTCGGGGGAAGTTTGGGTTGCAATTATAAAAAGATTGAGAACCGCTGGGGTAGTGTATTATTATTTTGTTTGTGTTATTACGTTTTATTTGGTTTTTACAGATAGTAACCATGAAGAGGAATACGATTGAAGCTAAAAAATTTTCCGGCTCAGTCCAAAGTCAAATTATTTTTATTCCCAAGATACCAATGGTTACTATGAATACCTGTTTGAATTTAAACGAGTCTAATTTGCTATAGGGTTTTGTTTTCTAGGTCTATCAATAATATTTTACTATTTGTTGATATAAAAATATTCATGCCAATCTATTAGTCTAATGATGCGACTTTCTTGTAAAATTATTTGGATCAATTTTCTATTAAATTAATATAGATGGCGTAGATTATCAAAAAATATTCATAAATAGTATAGATTCGATTTAAAACACAGATATATCTATGATTGTTAAAATACAATTAGTAAGTGTACTTGATTAGTCAAGTACACTTAATGCTTAGAAGCCAGTATAAATAAATTATTTAAGTATTTATACCAATATAGTATTATGAAGAAATAAACAAAATCGAAATATTTTTTTTATAATCAGATAACGAGAAAACTTTAAAATAGGAAATTGGATTTGGTAAACATTTTAATATTTAATAAAACAATACTTAGAATTACAACCTACAGTATAAAATATTTTTTTGGTATTTTAATTTTAACCAATGCTATTATTACTATACTTAAGTTAAAATTAATAAAAAATAAATTTAAATATTTTAATCTGTTTAAGAAACTAATTATTAAAAAATATAAGTAATTTACATAATATGAACTTTTCTAAGCATATTTTTATGATAATTTTTTTCTAGTTTTTTTTTATTATGTTTGTGTGGTTTTGTAACCAATCGTCTATAGGTCAGGTTTCAACAGTTTTATATAGTTGCATTAGTTATAATGATTTTAATGTAACTATGCATGTAAAGATGTTAATTGACAAAATCTAATTTTAAATACAAGAAATTGAAGTTTTTTGGTTTGCTTAATATATTAAAATCATTATTATTATACAAATGTATGCTATATAGTTTTTGAATTATTTTCAAACTAGAAGGTGTTTAGAATATTATAGTATTTAATATAATTGAAAAAGTGCACTAAGCTATAAAATATTTCTTGGAATAAGTGCATATACCAAATTACTATTTTTTTTTTATTATTATTATTCTTCAGCAGCTTATAGAAAGGTATAATTAAAAGCACTCTCTAGATTTATGATTTTTTTGATCATAAGCATTAATAATTTTTATAATACAAGTATATATTTTATGTTTGAACATAAATAACATTAGTAATACTCAAGCATACCTACTAATAGTTGTATTAAGTGTAATGTATGTATACTATAGTATCTTGATAATTAATAATTACCTAATTATTGCTTCAGCATACTAAATTTTTGCTGAATATGAGAGGGCAGTATGCTGAACATATCCTTCACCAAGTACTTTCCTAAGTTATCCATTGCAACACATAATTGTCTTACTGGATGGTTGTGAAGTCTTCTTAAAGTGATAAGTATTAAATATAATAATAGAGCTAGAAGAAATGCTAGTTTCATGGAACAATGAATTTTATAATATATAATTTTAATATTAAAAACACACATATAAACAAGTCGGGCAATTTAGATGGATTCATAATGAAATCAGTTTAAATTAAGAACGACTAAACTCGTAGATATATACTTATAACTACACAAATATATTTATTTTTTATTTTACCAAATTATTAATGAATTGAAAATGCATTAGTAGTTTTTCGGTTTTTTACTAATATTATATTAGTTATTACCAATGCATTATAAAAATTTAGTGTTTTCAATTTACATTACAACTTTCAATCGGTTAGATTACTTAGCCTAATAAAATTGAAAAAAATTATAAAACAAATTTAAATTTTTCGTCAACTTCAGATTGATTTCACAGTATTATATTTTATTTGATCATTCCAAAATTATAATTAGAAAATTGTTATTTTTATATATATTTGTTATTCATAATATTTAACCTAGTTACACAGTGCACAAATTTATTTTCATAGTAATCACGAGTTAATAAAAGATTAGGTATTAAGAATCTTATCTATTTGTGAAGTTTGTAGAGAAGACAATACAATATAATGTCAATTATAGAGCAGTCGAAAAGATTTTTGCGCATCCAGCATCGCCGCGAAGAAACCGGAAACGTTTTATGAATAGGGTATCATACCCACGTGTATATCATTGCATTGAGAATTACCGTTGCATATTAATTTCAAGTAATTACCTAGTATAAATATTATATTGTATGGTAGTAAAGAGTAATTTAATTAAAAAATATTTTAAATATTCACCACATAATATTATATTCATGGTTGCAATCGATTTATATTGACACCGTCATTGAAAAATGGCATACATGTTCTAACACCAAATTGCAGAATAACCAAGTTGTACAGTAGGATGAAACAGTGAGCCCCCAACCAATCCAATCAAAACTTCGTTACACTCTCAACGATGTAAGTACCTATAAGTCAAATAAGTAATTATTATCGAGCTGAATTCCATTTTTCTAATTAATGTATTATCTTATTGTCTAATTAGTGATGACACAATATAAAATAAATACTAGAAGATCCGAAAGAATCTATTTGATAGGTTCAACGAGGGAATTATTTTAAATGAAAGTAAATTAAATTAATATATACTTACAATTACGTATTTTTGCTATATACATGATCATAATAATTGTATGTAATATTTTTTACAGAAAGTTGTTACTCGGTTTGCCCAGAAATCATTAGTAAGCATATCGTAAACCAATATGTGGGGATGAAGAAAGTTATAGACCCATTTTGTGGAGCTGGTGGAAATATAATTCAGCTTGCCAAAGTTTGCGATTCGGGTACTATAATAATAAATTATTATTTTCTTAATGTTAAATTTATTGTTTTTTTTTCTTTTCGAAGTACAATATTACGCATTTTTCTGAAAAATTAATAATTTAATAATAATTATTAAAATCTTTGTACGATTTAGTTATAGCAATCAATATTGACCTGGAAAAAGTTCAGTTAGCGAAGAACAACGCGAGAATATATAATATGTATAATAATTAATAAGATAATTTTCATTGTTGATGATTTTTTCAAAATTGCTCATTGGTTACAACCCGTAAATTTTATTGTTACATTACTACCTTGGTGTGGTCCTAGCTATAATAGTCAATCATAAATTAGTCCAACGAATATTTTTGTGGACAAAATCTTGGAATCGAGGATAAAGGTGTTACCGAATATTTTATGCTGGAAATCCTAAACACAAACGAAGTATGTACATTATTATTATTAGGCGTCGATATAAAATAATGTTCTTATATAAACTGATTGACATTAATATACTTGTGCATTTTGATTGGAAAATAAAACAAAATAAGGACTTATAAAAAAGAAACCATAAAAATCAACTGCAATCAGAATTGCAAACTATTGTATTTCAATTCATTCAAAGTAAGTCGTAAAGTGTATTCTATTTTCATAATCGATGATGAAAAAATAATCTATAATTAATCATTTTAATATTAAATAAAAACTATTTTTACATAATATTATTAGAATATATTAATCATATTTTACCTGTTTAAATTTGTCAGAACAATGGAATAGAGCATACGAGTTATTCCATCATAAATTTCGATTAATGTAAGTCGAAATAAGCGCACACCATTAAATTGTTATATAATTTTATATGTAAATTTATCTTGTAAATTATTTGTCTTCAGCATTCTACTTTAATAGAAATAACTCCAAAGAAGCGTACCGTAATTACCTACCTTTCAAAAGTCGAGCATTTTATGGATCACTTCCACCAACACCAATGCGAGATGTCGAGTGGCTGTTATTATGCTTAATATGAATAATTAATTGATACTCACAGAAATGTAACTATCGATAATCAAAATAAACTTTTATGAAAATAAAATAAATATTGTTTAATTTATATTTGGTGTATGCCCAGGGATTGTTTGGTGAGTAATACGGTATTAATTTTATCGTAATTACACTTTTCATGACATGGAGTATAAAGTCTACTGTTATACATGAGTATACATCATCCTTGAATGTCATTTACCGTACATAATAATTACTACGTTTACATGCACCAATTTAAGTCAGTTTAAAAACTAAAGCGGTTTAATCATGCATCATGTAAATGCTTTAAAATGACATAAACCATTTTTATTTTAAGACCGCTCGAATAAGTAGTTCAACCAAATTAAATCGGTTTAATAAATAAAGTTGGCTGTATTTTTGTACATGTAAACTGGAAAATCACTTTTATTTTGATAAGTGAGTACATAATACAATTGACTAAAAACACTAGATAATACCTATTACAATAAATAAATATGTAACTAGGTACGAAAAGTCCTGGCCGGTTTACAAAGCGGTACACAAAAAAGTATGAGATATCCGAATGTCGGAAAAGACGTAGCCGTCTTTTTAGTGCGCCAATTAATTAGTCAACTAAAAATGCATCTGTCGAACCCGATGTAGGATACGGAAATATAGTAAATTTTCACGACCCATTGTCAAATTTAATTGACACAGAATACTCTCAATTAGAAACAGGGAATTTAAATAAATTTAAAGTTTAAAATTTTTGAACTAAGTTTATTTTTTGAAAGTATTAATTCCGTGACCGCTTGTTGCGATGAAGATCAATTATTGAAAATGTTTTTTAATTTAGCTTATTTATGTTAAGTTACAGATCACAATAAGATTTATTGAAAATTTTTTTTACATGTGTCACTAACTTTACTATTGCCGATTTTTGGCTTTTAAAGTAGAAGTAATAATCTGAACCTGTCTTTAGTCTAAATTACTTAAATTTATTTTTATATTTTATGCGATATGATAAAAATTAAAAATGGATGTTTAAAGTTTGAAATATCTCTATTTGATAATTCATTCGTTTATCGATGACTTGTATAATTTTACTGAATAACTTACTTAAAATATAAAATATTAATAATATTATGTAGACATTTTTGACAGTATTTCAAGTTAAATATTTTCAAATATTTAAAAACATTTTGTGTTTCATAAAAACTGTAAAAATTGTATACAAAATTTTATATTTTCGTATTTTTACCTCAAAACTTAAAATACATTTTCCAAATAATTTTAATTCAATTCATTTTTATTTTTTGTTTAGCTAGTATTTAAAATCTTTTGTTAGCTTAATAATTATTTTATTGTAAACTCTATCGGAGAAAGTAAATATTAAAAATTGTAAGAATGAGACACAACAGGTAGATTTATAAATTAAATAAATAATAACGTAAATTTTTGATAAAATAAATTGACACATCTTTAATGGTATTTATATATTATTTTAGTGGAATATTTTTTCAATAAATAAATGATTTTTAAACTCTAAGTTTTGATTTCAGATATGGTACTAAGACAATGAAAAACCGATATTTATACCGTTCGTAACAAATTTTTGAATAAAAAATTTTAAGCTCTGGATTAGGTTAGATTAGTTTATCTCATAAACTTGACGAAACTGCAGAATTTTTTGTTCTTATTACATATATTTATACGTTTTATTACGTGTAATTATTATTTAAATATCCTAGAACATAATCCTTTTATTACGGAAACCTAATTTTATTATTCGATAAGGGTTACTATAAATAATTTAATTAAGAATGTAATTATAAAAATGATTAATATTTTAATATTATCAATATTTTTATCGCGATAAATATGATTACATTTTAAAGTTTAAACTTAATTAAACGCTTATTTATATCGGAATAAAATATTATAATTACTATTATATAGGTAAATAACTTTTAAAAATGTTAAACACTAACAAACTTAGTTCCATAGTATATTGTTAATTTTCTAAAAAAATGCATTCATAATATTCACGATACCGATATGCAAGTGCCAGTAAATTTATCGGCTCATATGGCCCAAGGTACATTTTGCAGAGGTGACGTAGGAAAATTGACAAATTTAAATTTACTGTTTATTATTTGGTTAATAAAATATTATGTATTTACTATGATAAAATATCTGGACGTAATGTTCATATTTAAAGTATAAAAAATAATATATTATATAATACTATATATTGTCGATAATTTATAGAAAAAAATGACCAACTGTATTCTTCCTACAGTTATCACATATAAATTTATTATTTATATTATAGTTATATAAACCTAATCTACATTAAATAAAAGATTGTGATATTTTTTATAGATAAGAGGTACAATGTAATGTATACAATGTATATAAGATACTTTGAAAAAAATGCGTTTAATTTTTTTTTTATTGCTTTTTGGCCAATTATTTTTTCCCTAATATGTTAAATCAAACCTACTTAATACCTGTTTTTGAGTACGCTGCTGTGTAATACATTACAGAAACAGGTTGGTTTGTATTTTAATATATAAATAAACTAAAAAAAAAATAGACATCGTAGGAAATATTTAAAAATGAAAAATTGGTGTTGTGGCTATTAAAGATCTATAAGACAAGTTCTAGTGCCAAAATTTCACTCACGTAAAATATTTTTCACATCAAATACTACTCTTAAAAATAGTAGTCATTAAAAAAAAATAGTTTGTTGAATTTAAAAATTTATTTCATGTAGTATTACAATATAAAAGTCTATTTTTGGTTTTTTTGTTTTTCAAATCGGCCTATAATATTTTCATGACTTATATTATAACTTATAAGACTTATAAATTTTTAGGTCTTTTTTTGTCATTTGTCATATTTGAAATTTTTAGGTCATTTTTTAATATTTTTAGGTCATTATTTTAATGTTTTTAAAGTTATAAAATTCCGAGTCCTAGTAATTATTTTTAATTCATCCAAATAGATGTAAATCGTTTAGATTCTAAAGCAAACATATCGGCCTTTAATAATGGCTAGTATAACCATTTTCAATCACATTTACAACAGAGATTTCGAATATGAAATATTCATGCCAATCCATTTCTCTAATGATGAGACTTCCTTGCAGTATGATTTGAATCAATTTTTAATTTAATTCAATTAATATTTAATAAGATAATACTTAGAAATTTAACCTGCAGTATAAAATAATTTTTTGATAAGTTAAAGTTAATAAAAAATAAATTTAAATATTTTAACTTGTTTAAGGAACTAATTATTAATAAATTTAAGTATTTATACTCACAATTGACTTATATGAAATTTATTAGACATATTTTTATGATAATTTTATTATAATTTTTTTTTTTATTATGTTTGTGTGAGTTTTTGACCAATCGTCTATAGGTTAAGTTTTCAACAGGTTTTTTCATACCAAAAATGTTTTTGCAATGTTTAATATTCAATTTAGCAATGTTAATAAGAATTAAAGATATATTAATATATACATAAGTAGGTATGTTATGTATTATATACTTACCGATCATCTTTGGTTAACATTTTCAATTGATCTGTTCTTAAAAAATAATATTTACTTAACGTTTACTCATCATCTCAGAAACATCAGTGTTTATCTTATTATTATAAGTCATTCAATTGAACTAAACCAAGTATTTTTTTTGTTAGAGTTTCGACATCGTTTTCATTTATTTCTATCGTTTTTCAACTTATAATATTTGTTTTACCAATACGCTAAAAAAAAAAATAGTGAAGTTACCATGTTTTTTCATTATTAAATTAAAGCCTGTAAAATAAACGACTGAATTTTATAATACGTGTGACTTAGTAAGTTTATTTTATTATTATTTAATTTGACAAATGTACAAATAACTTATCATTTTGTTCGTGATATATTTAGTATCATGACTTAAATCCTCATATTTTATTTATACGTTAATCCACTATTTGTGTTGATACTAATTATCTATTATCGTAATTATACAAAAGTTAACTATGTGAAATTACAAATAACTGGATATAATGAGTTTTGAAATAATAATTATGATACTAAAAAAAAAAAATTTTCATCTATTATCCTATTTTAATATCAGTACTTTCGTAGTAAAAATTTCATACCAAAAAAAGTATCACCATGATAATACATAATTTTTAAGTTTTTCAACAATTTTTGATTACCTATAATTATAATTTTCAGATCTAAGGTTCTTAAATTAATTACTAATTGATTGTGATATGTGAATTATTTTTGTACTATATGATGATGAGTTTTTAATCTTTAATTTTCGCTTTGCTTTACTTAAACTAAAAAAGGTTCACTGTCGTACTCTAATACTTCAGGTATTTTAACGGACTTTTTAATTATAAAAACAACTACTAGTTTTTACTTTAATATAATAACTACGTGAGATACATAGACATAAATATAGGGGGCGCTAGGGTGGTTTAGCCCACTCTTTAGCCTCTAAAATCCATTTAAAATGATATATGAATTGAAAATTTGAAAACAAGCAACTTATTGCAATAATACGCTTTTGATTACTTATATCAAAATAGAATATAATTATGCACGACAAGAAAAAAGGTGATAATAAATATTGTATCCTTTTTTTTTTTTAAATGATAAAACTGGATAGTCTTCATAATATTGTCCTTTTCATAGATTTAAAACTCTTCAAATGTTTTCGTAGAAAAATAATATATACTAAAATAATTTGAAGACGTGTTTTAAAAGTTTAAAACTAATGGTGTATGTAACTAGAATCGTATTTTTACACACTATGATTAAGTCTAAAATTATTATCATTCCAATCTTCACTATCTATAACGTTTCAAATTGGTATTATCCATCACATAATTAGTGAATGTGAGTTTCATGACACACAAGTGAATAATTAATCCATGTAGTATTATATATACCAAATCATATATATATATTTAATCTATACAACATTTTTATACTTTATTAGTTTGTTATAAAATAATAAAAACAAATAATTTCGTATTCAGTTTATTCTTGGTTGCGCTGATGATAATACGTATATTAAGTATAAATTGGTTTGACAAAATGGTCAAAATAATACAATAAATTTAAAAACACTCATTATTTTTTTAGCTTTTTGAAAAAAACTTGGAAGACAGACCTCTTCGTTGACAGCATGATTATTTCTAGGTACGTTCTGTCTATTTAAGTTTGTATTGTCTAATTACCTCAAGAATTATTATTGTTTGGTACGTACCTAACACCTTCAATGCAATTTGAAATTTACGTGTAACGTTAATAGTATATAGTACATGTTCAGAGAACTTTTTAGAAGGGAAATTAAAAAAGTGTAAACAGGAATATTCTTCTCAAATTCATTTTTTCCGTGTAAAAAAAAAAAAAAAGTGATTTTCAAAAAACATAATGTATATTCATAACACTTTTAAGCAGAGAGATTATAAAAGTTAAAGCAAGTATATCTTGCTTAACGATATTAATTCTTCTGCGTAATACAAAACTATAATAACTCTAAAATTACCTTCTTTAACTTTTAAAATTTCCCTGCTGAAAATTGCTGTAAACATACATTATGTTATTTGTTTTGAAAATCATAGTTATTTTGTGTTATATGGGAAAAAATGAGATTTAGAGGGATATTCCTGCTTACAATTTATTTAACTTTCTGCTAAAAATCGCTATATATCTATACTTTTTGACACTTGTGTTACTTACACTAAAAATATTGTTTAGCAGTGTAGATGTATCTTATTTAAAAAAATATAGACAATTTCTTATAAAAAAAAAACCATCGTTATTACATAAATCTATTGGTGGAAAAACAAATATTTATTTAATTGCTGTTAGTATAGTGTACATGAATCCAATTCCATAATTTATTCCGTTTTAATTATAATAAAATTATTTCATACTTTAAAATAATCATTTTACTGATTTTAAAAACTAAAATCATATAGGCATACTCGTATTATTCGTAAAATTCATGGCATCATTAAACTTTGTGTCAAATTTCGTAAATAGAAAATATTTTAATGTATGTTCCGAATAATTTTAATAATATAACAACAGTTTATAACTTGTGTGAAACGTTAATATTTTATTGTTTTCAGATTACAATCAATTGGTTGCTTTGTTCTGCTAGGGTTATCGATATTGATTGCTATTGTTTCGGTGTGGGTAATTATCTCACAACATAACGTCACAAATGAAATCCCTGATCCAGAATTTGAATTGCCACCATCAAGTATGCCGATGGGTTTGTACAAGAAAGCCGGAGTAGTGTCAAACGGTGGACCGTGCGCACAAATCGGAATGTAATGTTATAATGTATAGATATAACTAATGTGATTATTAAATTTATTAGCGCAGTGTCTTCAACCATATTTGACATACAATCCATATTTTTTCGTATTAATTATGATTTGCATACTATGAAAGAAAACTAACAAATGTTATCTTATATTATAAATTTATGTAAGAACAATTAATTATTTAATTAACTTAGTACTATTTTCATTATGTATTTTATATTTTATTATAGTATATTTTTACTATATATTATAAAATTAATTTTCTTCAGTAACTAAAAGTATATAACGATCCAATCTTAAAGTTCACTTGATCTAAACGTTAGTCGTTACCAAAAGATTATTCGAAGATATTCAATAATATTATATAAACACTAAAATGACTACTTTTTCAAAATTAACCAATTAAACACCTGTATTATTTTTAATCACTTAACAATTAATATAAGTTGATGATCGTTAAAATACGCATAGTACCTACTTATATCGTTACGTTATTATTATTTGAAACATTAAAAACTTAATAGCGAATTATACCCATGAGATTTTTAACAATTTCAGGTTTTAACTATAACAATAACCTAATAAACCATTCGAATATTTCAAATATAGATCTGTTTTTGCGTAATATACTGATATTTCATACTTTAAATTTGTCTGAAATTATTATTTTGTATCATAAACTCTAAAATTAATTGTTTTGTAAAAGGGACGTGATGGCCAAAGGTGGAAATGCCGTTGATGCTGCTATAGCTACAATTATATGTGACGGTGCTCTATGTCCTCACTTTATGGGTTTGGGTGGAGGATTTTTAATGAGTATATACAATGCCACAACCAAAAAAGTAATGTCAATCAATGCTCGTGAAACAGCGCCATTAGCTGCAACAGACTCCATGTTTGTAGAACACCTAAACTTTCTGTGAAACACATAAACAAGAAAAATTTATCTATATTTAAATAAATATTTCAATTGATAATCAATATGAAAATAAATATCAATTTTATTCACTATTATATTTTCAGTGCATAATGTTTCTAATGAAATGAAAATTAAATTATGTATATATTTAAACATATTTCAAATTGAGTGATACTATACATTTTAATTTAAAAATATAGGTGGTTGGATTGCATCAGGAGAACTTAAAGGATTTCGACATCTATAGTTTATACGGTGGAAATGTTCACACCATCACTGTTTGACCAACTATAAAGTTATGCGAGAAGGTCATGACAATCAGTAAATCTTAGGAATAACTTTAAATATGAAGAAGAATTGATCAAAAGACCTAATGCTCAGGTACAATGAAAGCCAAAATTATTTTTATGTACTTTTTAGAAAATCTATATAACGATTTATTAGCCATGACATATGTAGATTTTTATCAATTTTATAAGTTTAAATATTTAAATAAGATAAAATTAACTCACCAAAAATAATAATAAAAAAAGATAAACTGATATCATATATTCAGTAAAACCTTTGATCTTTTTATAATTAAATAAGATTTATGAAATTATGTATTTTCGATGAACTGATAGATATGATGATATTTATTAATGTTTCATTCCTTGATATAATTACTCAGAAATTAATAATTAATTTTTACTATTAGATATAAAATACTTACTTACTTTTTCTTTCTACCTAAATACTCATGTAACTACCTTGTATTTTTAAAAGGTAATTGAATTTATTCCGTAATAACAATTTTATTATTATTATTATTATTATTATGAAATACATAGTTAATTTAGTGCAAAAATGTTTTAGAAAAGCATTACTCAACAGAAACTGGACAAGTAAAGATAAGGGAAATATACACGTTTCTGAGTTGCAGAAACTATAGAAAATCTTAGCAAAAGAAGGTAGTGATGCCTTTACAACGGTTCGTTAACGGAAAACTTATTAAAGACTTAAAAGAGCAAATGGGATAATCACAGAAGAAATTTAGTCAACTACGAGTGAATATATTATATCTTAATAACTTCGTGCCTAATTAATATCAATTTGTAATATTAATTTAAATAATTGAAAACAGTCAATGATATTATATTTTTAATTATACAAATTAAATTTAATTGTATAAATAAAAGAATAAAAGTTTCAATACTTATGGAATAGATTAAATTTTAAATTTACGTGAATATTTACAAATTAAGCTAAAATAAACATTTTCAGAGTCGAGGTCGAAGAATCATTTTCTGTAATTTGAAAATGGACATATAATACACGCGACCACACCTGTTCTGGTAATATTAGCCTACATATCCCTTGTTGGATGGTTTATTACCAGCACCAAATGCAGGTTTGGACGCTCATCGATTAGATGGAAGCTTTTAAATTTGGTTACGCCGAAAGAACCCATTTAGGAGATCATAATTTTGTAAACGTGCTGGAGTATGTCTTAACGATCACATACGTGCTTTACGAATGTTTGAATCGATTTTTATCATAGATTACTATATTAATGTAAATCGGATAGCGTTACATAGATAAAATAAGTAATAAAG
>NW_020271327.1:1461216-1496830 GCF_002803265.2 Melanaphis sacchari | reverse complement strand
GTTTGTGTCTATTATGGAAGGCCGATATTCGTAGAGTTTTCGGTGTTTCATAGCAGCGGGAAGTTGTCATATTCGTTGCGGTTCGGGATAGTTTTGGTCTATTTGCAATAATATTTTGAATTTTTCATGCAAACACAGAAGGTACCGAAATGAGGTATTCTTCAGGTTATTTCCGCTTTTGGGATTGCTTGTCATAATGGATTAGTTCGAAGATGATCAGAAGTGAAGGAAATGAAATAAATAGAAGAATAAACATCGTGTCGTCGGTATATGCATTGTAGCAGTTTAGCTTCATATGAGCGGGAATATCTGTACCAGTAAAAGATATAATAATTTTTACTACCGCTTGACGTGATGAATGAGTCAGTTCGTGCCAGCCCCATAATATTTGTTGAAGAGTTCGTATAACATTGTTACAATTGAAAATTAATACAGGTCGTTCATAAGTTGAGTTAGAACAATTATAAAATTGATGATTATTCAAATTTTACAGCGTTCATTTTACCCAGTTCAACACGCGTTAAAATACAATAATATTTAAATATACCCTAGACATTTCAACACCGTTGTATCAATGATACTATCATTGTTATTAAATAACAAAATTGTTACCTGTTTGCGTCGAGGTTCACTAATCAGTAAGCGCCACTACTGCTTTTTACGTGTTCTCCATTCTGCCCACGTATGTATATAATAGAACAACGCACGGTCATTGGTTTATTTGGTGAAGAATCAGTCGAGTTGGAGAGCGGTCGTCGAAGAGAAGAAATTGCCGATAGTAATTGTACCAGAGTAGGTAGAATAACATTGCTGTCAGTAGAATGATTGAAAATAGAACAGTTGTGTTAAAACAATTTTCATTAATACTTTATTATTGTAAAGTTGTTGAATAAAATAAAGAGTTTAAGTAGGAATATGGAGATAGATGGTTACAGGATATATTGTCGCCTGGTTATTATATTATATTAAAATACATTATGATTTATTTAATGAATTATTGGTAAACCTTAAAATTACTAATAATAACAGTCAATACCACCAAAGATCGTGCCGCCAATGACTGCCGATACACTAATTTTGGCCAATGTCATCATTCAAAATCGCACAACATATTTTATTATACTACAATACAGGCTTATAGTCAGTAATATAATGCATCACCCAGCCGTTCAGTCTACCCATATTCCCTGTTTCAAAATATTTAATTTTACCGTACAGTCTGTAGTAAACACAATACAATAAGAAATTACACTGAAAATTGTTTTACATTTTAATGTTTCTATTAATCATTTCTACTTTTGCTGTGTGAAGTGACAGTACTACTACCTACCTAGTACCTAGTACCTATCAGCAGATTTAATATAACCGATTGTTATCTCCAATATTTGGTAAGTTGCATAATAACAAAATAGTACTATTATGTTGTTTATAATATACATACATTAGACCCAGAGACGGAGAATTTGGTGTAAAAAGCGGTAAGTGGATGAAGTGGATGTCGCTCTGCTGTACATTAGGGGTGGGATGGACCTCGTCAGAGTAGGTCACCGTAATGTGTTTGTTAATTTTAATGCAATGATAGGTATCATTGAATACCGAAAAACGATTCTGAACGGAGATGATTTGTCAGTCTAGGATATATTATATTTAAATATTGTTATTATTTTATTTTAACGCGTGAATTTGGATTTCGTTAAAAATGAAACACTCGTAAAATTTTTTTAATTGAATAATCATCAATTTTTTTTATAATTTATTATTCTAAGCTCAACTTATGGACAACCTAGTATTAAATTTTCAATTCTTAGCTTTTAATCAAAAATGATTTATACATTTTTAAGTACAGAATAATTAGCAAATATTCATGATTTTAACGAATTTTGTCAATGTATGCATTTCAAACATTAGTAAAAAAAAATTGTGCCTATGTTTTTTTATAATTTTTGAATGACAGTAAGAACAACTCATGTGGAATCATTTTCATTATTTTAGAATTATGAATTCTCAAGAAATTTCTGAATTTTTAAATTCGAGTTTTGCAAGTTCACTTAATGATTTGTCTACTGATCAAAACAGCGTAATATGCAGTACGCCTATACCGACTGACACGATCGACGATTCTTCTGTTGTTTCGTTTCCTTCTACTTCTAGATCTACGACAAGTCAATCTTTAATTCATCCATTTATGACAAATAATTCTAAAAATGCAGTTAAACGGAAATTAACCCACGATACTGGAGAATATATTTTGGTGCCTCGCGAAGGAAAAAGTGACACGTGGAAAAAATTTCAAAATGTTATGCAAATCGTTCAAAATATTGACAACCCTGATTCTCCCGAACAAATTTTAACAGAATATGTTGCTTGTATAAATTGCAAGGAACTCTACGGGAATAAATCAGCGACAGCTACACTTAATAGACACAAATGCAGTTTAAATAAAGGTTTGCAAAGATCTATTGATATATTTATTGAAGAGAAAAGTAAAAAACAAAAAATAGTACCAAAAGAATTAAAGATAAAAGCAATTGAAAAATGCGTTGAATTTTGTTGTATGGATATAAGATCAATGTCCGCAATTGAAGGTGAAGGTTTGAAGAATTTGTGTCAGTTTTTATTAGACACTGGTAGAAAGTATGGACCAATTGACATTTCGGACCTTTTTCCCCACCCGACTACCATATCAAGACACGTTGAAAAAAGTACTAAAGAAATCAGAAACAAACTTTTTAAAGATCTATTTTTTATTATAAACAAAAAATATTGTGCTTCAACCTGTGATATATGAACTGATAATTATCGTAAGAATAGTTACATGTCTGTAACTCTGCATTACATAGATGATAATTGGGAATTAAACTGTCTTCTACTTAAAACTGGTTTATTTCCAAGTAATGAAGTAAAAACGGGTGACAATATAAAACGTTTCATGTTGAATTTTTTTTGTGAAATATCTGATGCAGCAGATGAGCCAACATTTGATTTAATGTCAAATATAACTTTTGTTACCGACCAAGGTTCCAATATGTTAACAGCTCTCAGAAATAACAATAGACTTAACTGCTGTGCTCATGTAATTAATACTGTATTAAGAAATCTGTTTGATTCAAAATTTTTGAATCATGAAGAAGACGGTAATAAACTTTTGAATCCAGTAGTGATATTACTAAACGAATGTAAACATTTGGTAAAATTTATGAAAAGCTCGGGTAAAAATAGTGAACTTAGTCAAGGACTTGTACAAGAAGTTGAAACGAGGTGGAATACAAGGCTTCTAATGTTTCAATCAGTGAAAAGAGCACTTCCAGAAATAATTCAATTATATGGAGAACATTTCAATCGTATACAAAATATTAATACAGAATTACTGGAAAAAATTACAATTTTTTTGGAACCATTTAAAAAAGCATCTGATGAACTAGAGGGTGATAAGTATCCGACTATTCAAAAGGTTGTTTTATACCAACTGTTATTGAAAAAACATTTAAAAACATATGCTGAACTTCAAGAGGACATATTTGATGCAAATGAAGAACTTACACCCAACTCAATAATGCAAAAATTAGGAAAACGAGGTTTAGAGTTCATGAAATCTAAATTTAAGTTGGCCGAAGAACACGAGATTGCCATTTTTTTATCGCCAAAATTTAAATGTCTAAAAATGTTTTCAGAACCAGATAAATTACGTATATTTCAAAATATAGGATTTAAGTTGTTAGAAATTGAATTAAAAGAAAATATAACTCCAGAAAACCTACACCAGGAATATAATGTTACCATACAAAAAAACACTTCGAATAGCTCACTATTTTCAGAATGGGAAGATGGTGAAAATAATGAAGATTTAGACAATAGGCGTAAATATGAAAAAGAATTGGAAGCTTACAAAAAAGAAAAGTTTGATGTTATCGACGACAATTTGTTAGATTTTTGGAAGCGTCAAAATCACATTTTTCCACATTTAAGTGTATTAGCACGACAAATTTTGGCTATTTCAGCTAGTAGTGCTAGCAGTGAACGCTCTTTTAGCGTTGCTGGAAGACTAATCGAAGAGCGTAGAAGTTGTCTGAGTGGTACAAGTGTAGATTCGATTTTGTTCTTAAATAACCATTTTAAAAATAAAAAATGAATTTATTTTACTATTATTTAAATGTTATTTTACTATTATTTTTAATTGAACTATCAAGTATCAACTAATAATTATTTTAATATTAATTATTTTCACATTTATTTTATTTTAAATATAAAGAATTTAATTAAAAAACGTATCTTATAGTAACTAGGTGCGGCACAGTAAAATCCATAATTTTTCTAGCATATTATAAATGTTATATATTTTAATTTGAAATATGAAACATTTTTTTTTGTGATTATTATAATAAACGGTTAAAAGAAATTAAGTTGTACTTATTTTCCGATATTATAGGTACATATAACAATACATTATAATATGTACTTACCCACTGTATTAGTATAGGTACAGTTATTCAGTATTTTATAAATATAGGTGTATTATAAATTGTAGGTAGATCGAAGATACACCTACAAAATTATATGAAATACTACTAAATTAATTAATTAAAGTAAATATTCTTAAAAACAAATTTCAACTATATTAATATATTCTTTTTAGAAACGAGGTAACCCGATAATTTCCTCAATTCATATTTTGTTAAAACTAAACATAGTTTTTATTTGAATTATAATGTCTTTATTAATGTTAATATTCTCATATCGAGCTTCATGAACAGTCACTAAACATTTTAGGAATCAACAGTGAGCTGATCCCTTTAACATGACATTTTATTAAACCATTAAATTACTACATTTTTCGTGCAACCCGGCATTAGTCTTTATCAAATGTTTCAATCTAAACCAGTCTCGCTATTGTTCTATGAAATAAAAGTAAAATCGGTCCGCCCCAATCGATCTTGATTCTACGGTGAAATTTTTTTAAAATTAAATTAATGTAATTTTGGTCCTGATAAAAATATTTTTTTTTTAACAGTCCAGTCTCAGTCTTTTTTAAAAATTTAAAAATAAAACGGTCCGGTCCCAGTCTTTTTCAACAGCCTAAAATAAATCAGTCTAGTCTCGGTCCAGTTAAATTATTTTAATGATAGTCCAGTCCAGTCTTGGTCTTAATTAAAATAACTAGTCCGGTCTGGTCCAAAAAAATATGGACCATGCAGAGCTCTAGTGTACTGTAGCATACCCACTTGACGGTATAATCAACAAAATAATATAATATATATTAGGGGGGGGGGGGGGGGGTCAATCACTCCAAACACCATCCTTTTTGCGTTTATGACATCATTGTTTTTTTTTTCCGATTAAAATCAAAACATAGTCACTTTGTCATTCTGATCACTATCGTGTCATTTTTGGTGCTCGTGTCCTCGAAGCACAATGATGACAAAATCTCTGACCAGAAATACGCGTTTGCACCATCAAGCCTGTTGAGAGTGGGCTCGTACAACAAGATCGGAAACGCATCGAATGTCGAACAACCCACACAATTAGAAGTGTAATAATTAATATATTTCTAAATAATGATTTATATTATTATTTTATAACAAAGACTCACATCGAAACGATATTGATTGTTTTTCTTTAGATTTTCATCGATACGTTACCCGTTCTTAGCAGTGCTGATAATAGTGATAGCCATAGTTTCGTTTCTGTTCTTTTACCCGGAATCACATATTGCTGACCCCAAAATCAATGACTCAAAATTTCAGGTGCCATTATCGAGTATGCCAATGGGCTTTTACAATGAAGTTGGAATCGTTTCTAATGGTGGGCTATCCTCACAAATCGGAGTGTAATTATTATAAAATTAATTAATTATTATGATAATTTTAATAATAATAAACAAAGATATTACCAAAATTTGAATTTTTTAACACATTTAATATTTGATGCTTAGTTGAAGGTACTCTTACTAATATTAGTTTTTAAAAATAACCATAAATTGTTCACATTTGATTTTCATAACTCAAATTTTTTTGAAAAAGGGATATTATGTCAAAGGGTGGAAATGCTGTAGATGCTGCTATAGCTACAATGATATGTGACAGTCTTATATGTCCAGAATATTTGGGAATCGGTGGAGGTTTTTTAATGAGCATCTACAATGCAAAAACCAAAAAAGTAATCACTATCAACGCACGTGAAACAGCACCAGCCGCAGCAAGTTCTTCGATGTTTGTTAAAAACCCCAAAAACTCTATGTACGGTACGTATTAAAATCTCGTGGCCCGGTAAGTTTACATAATTTGTTGACTTTTTAATCGAGTTAATATATTGTAAATAAAAAATTAACTTATGTTCATAAAAAAAAATTAATTAAACTTAGGTTGATTAAAATCAAAATTTTATAGATTCTAATCATAAATAAAAAAAACAATCATGTTATTTTATTTACGATCCCATTAATTTTTTTAAGCTCCGAGTTGAAGTGGTAGGATAAAATATCTTAAGAAACAAATTTTAAAAGCATTTAAATTAATTTGGTTATCATTACGTAATATTAACTTAAAATAAAACTTCAGTTAAGAAAAAGTAACTTTTTGAGTGGAAAAATATCAATAATATAAATATTTTGCTATATAACTTGATACTTAATTTACTTTTAATATGAATAATATCGCAGAACAATGTGTTTTATAAACACCATTAATAAATGCTTATAAATTAAATTATGTAACAGTATTTTTTATTAATAGAGCATAATATTATACAGGAGGATTGGCAATTGCGGTTCCAGGTGCGCTTAAAGGCTACTCGGTTATATATAACTTATATGGTGGTGGTGTCCCGTGGAAATCGTTATTCGAACCAGCTATACAATTATGTGAAAACGGAATAGATATAAGTGAACGTCTAGAGACAAACCTGAAGAATAACAGCGACATGATAAAAAATGACCCAATGCTAAGGTACAACCAATAAATATGTACGTTTTTTTTGTTTAATATGTATATATGAATATGTAATTTGATAAGTTAATTACAAGGTAATACTTTTTATAAAAAAATTTGTTTTGAATTATTTTAGACGATTAGCAAAATTGTGTATTATATAACTTATTTAACTTAATGTAATATACTTTGTATATATTTATATATATAATAATAATAATAATTATCGTGCACTTTATAGTTTAATGACTTTTTAATGAAATTTAGTTTTGTTTGTAGAAAATGTTTTTACGACGAAGAATATAGTCGATTAAAGAAAGCCGGCCAAATTTACAAGTTACCTAAATTAACAGAAACACTGAAAATCATAGCGGAAGAAGGTGCAGATGCCATTTATAATGGCTCATTAACGCTTAAAATATTAGAAGATTTAAAAAAAGTAAAAAGTGTAATTACCAAAGAAGATTTAGCCAATTATGAGTGAGTGGTTTATTTAATGCGAGATTTTAATATTTATTGTATTTAGAATATAAATGCAATTAATCTTAACAATAAAGTTTAAAATTAGTATATTATATTGAGACATGATTACAGTAATAAATTCATGTTATCAGTGTTGAAATCGAAAAATCTTTTCCTGTGAACTTGAAAAATGGACATACAATACATACGGGACCACCGCCTAGTTCTGGTATAATATTAGCCTACATACTTCGTGTGTTGGATGGATTATTACCAGCACCCAACGCAGGTTTGGACGCTCATCGATTGGTGGAGGCTTTCAAATTTGGTTACGCCGAAAGAACCCATTTAGGAGATCATAAATTTGTTGACGTGTCTCAGGTATACATTGTATATGATTTAATACATAGTATTCGAACATTATCAATTATCATACACATTTTTTTTTAGATTTACGATAAAGTAAAATCAGATTGTTACATAAATAACATACGAGATAAAATATCCGATACTTTTACTTCGTCAAATCCAAAATACTACGGAGCCGACTATCATATGCCAGAGAATCATGGGACTGCAAACATGGTCGCAACAGATTCAATTGGAAATACTGTCGTGTGCACTAGCACATTAAATACTTTGTAAGCATTAATATAATTTATGTTGAATGTTCCTTTGACTCATCTTAACCGTTAAATTTAGTAATCTGTCAAGTTTGTGATTTGTTTAGTTTTGGATGCGGATTCATGTCTCCTAGCACTGGTATAATTTTTAATAATCAAATGGATGATTTTTCTTCTCCAGAAGTTGTGAACAATTACGGAATTCCATCTTCACCTTCCAATTTTATAGAACCAGGCAAACGACCAATGTCTTCAATGTGTCCAACTATAATTACCGACAAAAATGATGATTTTGTTCTTGCAATAGGAGGAGCAGGTGGATCAAAAATCACTATTACTATTGCCTATGTATGATTTGTTTTACTCTACTATAACACTATCTATTTATTGCGGGTTTTAGTTAACTTTAAGTATTTTTATTTAAATACCTATTTTTGTTAACAATTTAACTGTTTTCTATAAAATATATTAATTTAAATCTTATTTTTTCAATAAGTATCAGTAGTCTTAGTAAATAGGATCAACAAGCATAAATTATTTTAATTTTCAATACTTAGCCAACAAATTCAATTTTTTTTTAACCGTATATTCACGTTAATTTATATTTGTATGTAAGTACAAACATTTAAATACTATTTATTATTTTTTTTCAGATTTTAGCCCTTATACTATGGTACAATATGACATTGAAAGAAGCAATAGATAAACCTAGAATTTATCACCAACTTATTCCCATGAAAGTTCAATATGAATACGGAACGACAAAGGTTTATAATAGAAATGTATAATAAAATATTTTGACATTATCTAACTATCCGTATTTATTTATTATAGGACGTCGTTCAAAAACTAAAAGATATTGGTCATCAAGTGGTGATGTTAAATAATGTGGTTTCGGCGGCAACAGCTATTGGAAAATCTGCTTCGGGAACGATCGTAGCTATGCCAGATTTTCGACGACCAGGAAATTCATGCGGATATTAATGCAAAAAAGTCTTAATAAATTAATTATTTTTTTTTAATGATTATTGCATATTTTTTAAGTTAATTTAACATATTGACCGCAATAGATCAATAATTTTATTATTTATCATTATTGATTTTGTTTCAACATACAAATATTATAATACTTTAATAAAGTAGATTATTATATACCTAGTAAAGCCTATATTATGATAAAATTATAGGATTGTTCAAAATTCCTGCTAATTTTTTTTTTTTTTATATAAAATATATAAATAAACTCAGTTTTAATTTTATATAATTCCTGAAATAAACAAGATTATGTGTATCAAAAAAAAGGATGTAATATTATTAAAATTTTATTGTTTTTTAAGTAGATACCTATTATAATAATAAATTCAATCTGATTCTATTGAAATATAGAATAGTATTCAATTAATTAACATTAAATGTTATATGTACAGTTTATATAAATTGCATTTGAATCCATTATTTAAATTTATGGAGTACTTATTTAATATTTTTTCTGAATGAGTTTGTGTCGAACCAATACTTAAAGCTTTATATTTTTAAAATTATCACGTACTAGTTGGCATTACAATTTTACATAAATAATTTGCAATAGTTTAAGAATAAGGTACATTAATTACTAATGAATATGAATTAGTTCTAAATTGAATTGACTTCTAGTTATTTTGTTTAACTAAATTATTAATGACTAACATGTAAGTCTGGGAATGGTATACAATGCTGTTAATTAAACATGTTGTGTTGAAGAATTATAAAACTTTATTGTTCCATTTGACTAAAATATTTGGTTTGGTAAAACGGTTATTTATGTGTTTATTTAACATAATGACTTAGATCATAGTACAAGATAGAATTTTAATCAACATTTAAGCACCTTCGAAGTTAAACCGGTATCGTTTAAACACAAATCGTTCGTAAATTATAACAAAATATTTTTTTTGTATGTTTATGGTTATTTAAATAAAGTTAAAAATATTGAAATACACAATTATAAAATAATACTGTCCACTAATAATAAAGTTAACTCTTCAGACATTCATTCATAGGTATACAAATTTACGATTATTTTACAACTATCAATCACTTAGTGAGTACATTTTTTGTATAAATTTGTAATTTAAATTATGCATAAAATATTTAAGTTTATAAAATAATTTTAGATCATTTTTTTTTTCAGATGAAATTTGTAATATTTTGGTCGTGAATTAGTGAAAATATACATATTTTAAATACTATATAGAATATATTAGAAAGAATGAATTTTAGGTATGATTTTTTTAATTTTTTAATTTAAAATTTAATAGATAGGTAATTACACGTGTAGTTAAAAACGGTCGGTCTAGTGTTCAAAATTGAGATTCTAAAGTTTAAAAACATTTTTGCTCAAATTCAAATACTAATTTGAAAGAAATCATATGTCTAAATCGATTAAAATTCTATAAGACCAAAATTTAAATTGTAATGATTAATTATCATGACTAGGTTATGATTTAATTAAAAAAAAAAATTATAAAAATGTTGCAAATTAAACATGTATTTTAGAAACTGTGATTAATTATTGACATAACTCCATAATTCGTTATAATTTTATTGTAAAATTTATAGCGATACAAATTTCAATATTCTCAATGATTTTAAAAATTTGAAATTATTTGAATTGAGTTCATTTTAGAATCTTGGATTAGAAAGTACTAACACGATTTAGTTATTTTTCATAGATTAATTTTACTATTCTAAACAAGTATTTATTTTTCAAATAAATTGATTAACTAAATATTGTATATTTGATAAATATATTTATTTAAAAATGTTAGTATAAAATATAATATATAAAGGATACAATTAAACTATAAAAAATGTATTAATAATAGCCAACAGGGGGCAGTAATAGTTATGATGGTAATAGTAATAAAAAATAACAATAATACATCACTCACGGAAAACTTAAAACTTAAATTTATTTATCCGTGGATGAAATATCAAACCTACATTAATTCGTGTACCTACATTAAAATATAAATATTAAATACACACAATAATATTTCATATCATTATTTACAGGGATCCATCAATCAGAATATTTCTTATAGAAAGTTTAGTATTATTTTGTACTATAGTGATACTTTCATTTCGTTTCTTTGCTTCGATAGATGTCTTCAATGATCCAATGTCTTCGTTGCCACTATCTTCCATACCAATGGGTCAGTATAATGATGCGGCAGTCGTTTCTAACGGTGAACCATGTGCAAAAATTGGAACGTAAGAATTATTATATGGGTTAAAATATTTACAAATATGTATCATATAGTAACTTCATATTTTTAGATGATATTCATTATACGAATATCATCGTATATCACTCGTTAATTGCATAAAACTTTAAAAAAAAAATCTTAAAATTCAATTAACGTTTATTTATTTGAAACAGATCAACAAGAAAAAGCAAGTCTAAGTTATTATTACTTTTGCTAAGGCTTCAACATTAAAAACAGTTATAAGCATAATTTTTTTTTAAATACATAAAAGTTATAATGTCTCAAAGTTCATGACAATATATATATAATTTTTGAATCAAGTTTATTTTTTAAGAATATTAATTCCATGACCGCTTGTTACAACGAAGATCAATTATTGAAAATTTTATTTTATTTTTCAAAACATTGCTTGTTGGTTTTATATAGTACGTTTTTACTTTAGAGACATTCTGAAAAACGGTGGAAATTCAGTAGACGCAGCAATAGGTACATTGTTGTGTGATAGTGTTGTATGTCCGGATTTAACGGGTATTGGTGGAGGTTTCCTAATGACCATATACAACAGAACTACAAATACATCTTTATTTATAAATGCTCGAGAAACGGCTCCAGGCGCTGCCAACTACACTATGTATGACAGCGATCCAACGAAATCATTAACCGGTATGAAATTACTTGTTGAAGGAATTTATTCAGTTTTCGAACTTTCTAAATATAAATAACAAATATTCTAAATAACTTAGTAAACAAATAAATATTACTAGTTACTTTAACTGTATAGTATCTTCAATATTTTCGTATAATATCAATGGCTTAGTGTGCACATTCGTTATAAGTCACAAAATTTAAACTGTGCAGAAGAGCTATTTTAAATTTTAACTTAGTTTAAACCCATTTAACCTAAGTAATTTTAATCCAATTCGTTTTTTCTAAATTTATATTAACTTAAAAATATATAAGTTAAATTCATGTAATATTTATTGATTTATTTTAATGATCATTTTTAAAACATGACAAGGACTTAAGCTTTGTGAAAAAATAAATTTAGATAGACATGGACTTATACCTAACAATTGCTTTTTAAAAATATTATATTAATATAATTTCTTTTTATAAAATCTTAAAAAACACAGGGAACATTTGATTATTAAAAACTCTTCAATGTATTCAAATAAAATAAAAATGACATTTTTCTACACTTGAAAAGTTGAAACAAAAATTAATTTATAAAACATAAAAAAATTAATAATTTTCACTTTTTATAAAATCTTTAATCAATAAAACAAAATATAACATTATACTTTATTTTAAAACAGAAAAAGACATCAAAAGAGTAATAATTCTCGTTATTTTATTAAAACTTGGGGATAATTAAAAACAAAATAATATCATTGAACTTTTTTATAATTAAACACAAATCATTTTAAGTCCACTTCTTTATAGGTATTATTTGTGGTTAAACAAAATAAGCGCTACATCTAAAATATTTTAATTGCACTTATATAATATATCCAGACTTATTACATGTAAGCAGTCAATAAATTGGGGAATATAAACTAAATATATATTAAGTCCCGGACATATGATAAGTGTGCAATAAAATAATTGTTCAAGTACAAAAATTAAGGACTTCTCACTAAAACTTGAGGACTTAATAGATTAGAGCAAAAATAAATACGGCTAACAGCCATTTATGACAAGTTAAAATAGTAAATTTCACAAAAATTAGTAGTTATAGGATACAAAGAACTTGTATAAAAACAAAGAGAATTTAATTTCCCATCTATTTGCATCAAAAAGTGTATTTTGAGAAAAATGGGACTTATAACAAGTGTGTAATAAGCAATCGATATATATTATATACAATTACACGTATATTATGCCCTCAAACGTTCAATAAGTAATAAAATATTTATTTTTTCAATTTATTGCTACTATAAAAATAACTAGTTAATTACTAAAATAAATTGTAATGTACATTCAAATATATAATTACCTCATTAGTAAAAATAAATATTATAAAATTCTTTAAATATATAAAATCAGAGTATAAGAAATCATTATAATATTGTTTATCGCATTTTACATTCTAATATCAAAATTGCTCATAAATTTATTATGACACTATATATATTATATCTTACTACAAATATATTGTGTATGATATATTGTGCTTTTTTTAAAATCATATTTAAGGAGCTTTAGGAATCGCTGTCCCTGGTATGATCCGAGGCATTTGGGTTACATACAATTTATATGGAGGAGGAGTTTCTTGGGCTTCTCTGATCAAACCAACAATACAACTATGTGAAGAAGGAATCGTTGTGAGTGAACGTTTAGGAGCCAATATTAACGCAGCGAGAAATCTTATTTTAAAGACAAATTTGAAGTAAGTTTATTTCAAAACAATATTTTTTTTTTTTAATGCATTAAATAAAAAAAATGTATATTATCTTCTCTTTAAGAAATTTATTTATTTAACGATGTTTTTAGAAAATGGGGTTCAATGCGGTAAATTCATTCAATCGTTAGGATACCTTATGGCTTATACAATAAAATAATTCAACTACACATAAACTATATTTATCATTTATTTATAATATAATACTTAACTTAAGTTACTGCTAACTAAATTATCTCCTTTTCGTTCTTGATTGCCTCATTCAACACTCGACTAGCACTCTCAACTCCCCTCTGACTGTCTCTACTTTTATGTTTCTATTGCTTTTGTTCATCACTACTATTTAATCACTTCCCAATTACTCGAGACTATCATTAATAATATTTCCCTATTAATAACTACGTCATCATTAAATAATTACATATTTTGCAATTGACGTGCCCCTCTCCCCATCAAATTAATGTAATAAACCGTTTTAAGATGTAAATGCAATCTTAAAAGAAATGTACTTAAATATTATTAATTTGAATTATAAATTCAACGACGCGTTTTATTTTTTTTATTTTATGTTAACAGATTTAGGTGATTAAGTCATTTTTAAAAATATTTTCAATAAATTATAACATACAATTTTTTTTTTTTTTTTATCAGGGAATATTTTGTCAACAACCGCACGGGAGATTTAATGAAGCCAGGTGATATTTACACAATGACAAAACTGGGTCAAACTCTACGAGTTATAGCAAACGAAGGTGCAAATGCTATATATTCTGGATCACTAACGTCAAAATTGGTCCATGATATTCAGAGTGCAGGGGGAATTATAACGAAAAAAGACTTCAATGATTACTCGTGAGTTGATAAAAAACAATACAATTTAGGTACTTAGAATAAACTTTTCACACGAAACCACAAAATTGTAATTTGTTTATTTGGTATATATTTCTGAATATATCATGAATCTAAAAAACCAAAATATAATTAAAATACATACATATAATGATTTTAAATTGTATAGTGCTCTTGTAGAAGAAAGTTTTCAAATAAATCTCAAAAATGATTACAAAGTCTATTCAGGCTTACCGGTTGGTTCTGGTATCATATTAGCTTATATTCTTCGAACATTAGACGGAAAATTACCTTCACCTAATGCCAATTTGGATGCAGTGCGATTAGTAGAAGCTTTTAAATTCGCATATGGTGAAAGATCTCACTTGGGTGACCATATGTTTGTAGACACATCTGAAGTTAGTTCATCATGCCTAAAAAATAATAACTTGATAAGACTTGGCATTGATGTAGATCACTTACGTTTTTAGATTTTGGAAAAAGTCACGTCAGATACGTATATAAATAGCATACAAAAAAACATGTCCGATCAATGCACATCGACAGATCCTAAATTCTACGGAGCCCATTTCAGTTGGCTTGAAGATCACGGAACAGAAAACATAGCTGTTTTGGATTCATCTGGAAACGCAGTTGCGATTACGAGTACTATAAACACGGCGTGAGTTTAAGTTATAACTTTATCATACCAGCTATAAATATGTTTGATAAGTCTACAATTTACATTTTGTCATAAGTATTTTGTTTCTTTTATATAGCAGGTGAACTCGTACAAAAATATTTTATCAAAAATACGTAAAACTGTTTTTTAACTTAAGTTCAATAAATTAAAATAAAAAGTTGCTTGATATTTCAATACAAGAACATATAGACATAGCAAATTTTTACATCAAATACATTTTTTTATTATTAAAATCAAAACAATAATATATACATACATATTATTTATAAAAAGATTATAGCATAATAAAATAATTTATAACTTATTTTTATTTTTACAAATAATATCTTATAGTTATTTATTATTTGATACCTGTGCCCTTTGGGTAAAAAACTTTTGGTTAGAGTTTGAAGTTAGTTTCTAATATCAGTTTTAATATTGAAGCTAAATTGAATAAAATATAAAAATAACGGTAAGAATTTTTATAATAATAATAATTGAAAGCATTTAAAAAATTGAAGCTAAGTTTAAAAAGTTTCCACAATTTTAATTACTTATACAAATAATCAACAGTAATTTAAATATTGTACTAAACTGTCTTAATATTAAAATGTGATAAAAATATAGTTATGATTCTCAAAATTAAAATATCACGTATCCTTATAATTTTAGATTTGGTAGCGGTTTCGTATCAGAAAGTACAGGAATTATTTTCAATAATGAAATGAACGATTTTTCAACTCCAGATCTTTCCAATGATTATGGGTTTCCAGTGTCTCTGTCCAACCTCGTACAACCTTATAAACGACCGATGTCCTCCATGTGTCCTACAATAATAACCGATTCCAAAGGGGATGTAATTTTGGTTATAGGTGGTACTGGAGGCTTAAAAATCCCACTTGCTACCGCATACGTAAGTCAGCATCATGATATAATTATTTTACTAAAATATAATAACATTAATAGAAGTAGTATACTTTTTCATCAGTATATTAAAAATTATAAATTAAGTAAAACATTTACATAGTTAATATATTGCGCAGATAAATAATAGCAAATGTTAAAGTTTCAAGTTTTTGAATATCAAATTAAATAAAAATTTTATTGTTATACACTTTGTGACTCTGTTGAAAATCTACGTATAGAAAAAAATACTAAAGTTAGATCAAATCTACTTTTTTTATTACACAAAAACATAGTTTACAACTGTTTTTTATTTGTTGTCTATAAACATCTTGTAGACTTAATAAGTACGAATAATTTTTCCAATGATAGCCCTAAAAAGTACTTATGAATTTTCGTTTAAAATTCATAACTTTGGATTTTTATGTTTTAGGTATCTGCACTACTTTTATGGTACAACAAAACACTGAAAGAAGCAATTGAAGAACCAAGATTATATCATCAGTTGATCCCTATGCAGGTCGATTACGAATACGGAGTGCTTAAGGTCGATTATAAAATATTAATTAAATTTATTGAATGCCAATGCATTATTATATTTAATTTATTAATATGATCTAATATTTTGTGTATTATTAATTTACAGCCTGTAGTTGAAAAACTTAAACATGTTGGCCACAAAATGAGAAGAATGATGAATAAAGATAAATCGTCTGTATCTGGAATTTTCAAAACGCCCGAAGGAATAATAACGGCGATGTCTGATTTTAGACAACAAGGGAACACATCTGGATATTGACTTAATATATTTAATTATAGTTGATTTCTTTTGTACATATTCTAATGTAGGTAATTTTATTGTATTTTTAAACATAAATAATTTAATAATCTAAAAATAATTTACAATAATATTTTTAATAACAAATATTCACTTAATACTTGTGTGTATATTTTATATGTCATAGAGTGTATAGTTCTAGTCTTTGATAATAATAATTGTTGGTGTTAGGATTTTCGGTCTTACGATAATAGACTACGATAAAAATTGTATATTTTAGTTGATAATCAAAGACACATAAATTGTTTTTAAATTGCATTTAGCTAACAGATCAAATGATAATAATTGAATAGTTGGGAAAGAGGAGAGCCACTAATTCTATCTGTCTAAATTTTTACTATTAAGAAATGTATGCTGGTATAATGCTATTTGTATAATATAATACCTAAGCGGCTGGGCCTTTATGATCGCACGGGCCGATTTTTTATGCCAGCCTCTCCTGGTGTTCAACATAATATTTCCTGAATGTGTAACTGGGAACTTAATGTCACACATAATAAGTAAAATAAAAACCAAGATCACAAACTGTTTGACAAGATATTTGAATTGCAAGCCTATTTATTTTATCAAAAATTTTGATTATAATAATTTATTTATAATTATTAAATATCATGCAATTATTGTACAGCTAAACTTTGACGACAAAAATAATTATACTAACAATGACTGTGAAAAACTGAAGTTTGGTTTTAATTTAGGTTTTACAACGATTCATTCTTAAGTTTAGGTTTTATAAAATATGGTTTTTAAGCTCTAAGTTTTGATTTTAGATCCGGTATTAAAACAATGAAAAACTAAGGTTTATACCGGTCGTAACTTGTAACAGATTTTTGAAAAACAGATTTTAAGCTCTGGATTTTGTTAGATTAATTTATCTTATAAACTTGGTTAAAAACCTGCAGTATCTTGTGTTCTTATTACACATAGATATATGTTCTATTATTATTATTTAAATGTTTTAAAAGCTAATACTTGTATTATGGAAGCTTAATTTAATTATTCGTTAGGCTTATTATATAATTCAATCAAGAATGTAATTAAAATAAATATTTCGATATTATCAATATTGTTATTGCAACAAATATGATTACACTTCAAACTTAATTAGACGCTTATTTTATCAGTATAAAATATTACAATTACTATTGTATAGGTAAATAACTCTTAAAAATCTTAAATACACACACACCTTGGCGTTCGTTATCGTAGCTTAGCTTACGAGATCTCTTTATCAATGGCTTAAATTATTAACTTAATATATTAAGTACACCCATTGTTCATTTCACATATGTCTGTGTCTATACTCCAATACAGAAAACAACTACTCACCAAATTATGATAAAATATAATAAGAAATTTCGATTTTTAGTTTAAACATTATATTATATAGTTATATAGAACGTAATAATTTATCTGATATTCACACAAATTATGTATTTAATAATTTTTCATTTAAAGAGGAAAGATCTAGATATTTTCTTAATGCAGAAATTATACTGTTAAAAAAGATTCACTTTCCACGATATCCAGCAATATTTTATCATCAGTGCTTTAATTAGAAAAATAAAATATGAATTTCTCTAAGACATAAAAAAATATAACGTACAATGCGATAGATTTATTTGACTCGACTAACTCGTGAGGGCTTGTCATCTTTTCACAAACTTTTCAGTATAACTAAATTCTTTAATATTAATGTACAGTAAATAAAAGACAAAAACAAATGACGTATACAACTTTTATATTTAATGTGTGTATGTAAAAAAATGTAAGACCTCAGATTTTGCCGTTTAATATGTTGACTATTTATTATCGAGATAACTTGGTTTTTATATATATTTTTAAATGTAGTAGTCTATACTCCAGTAAATTATTTTTTATCTCTGTGATCTGAAATTTATGTATTTAGTAAGTGATGATTTATATTATTAATGAAACTTACATGTATTTGAATTCATAAATTATAGTGCTTATATATTTAAGCGCTATAAATAACTGATGAACGTTGAATATGTTTTTAAGAAATAATTTGTAAAATAAACAAACCTAAATACGCTCTCTCCCTTTCCCTGTCTCAATAAAATATTATAATAAAGGTACGTTAAAAATAAATTAAATTATTGGAAAAACTCCATCTGCTTTTACATAACCTAATCTAACCATTAATTTAAGCTCTTATTATAATATACACAAAACAGTTATAAAATGTAATTGTAATTATATTAATTATTGTTTAACGTATCTATGAGTATTAAATGATTTTGGTATAATTTTATAAGAATATATTCTTCGAACGTTTGATGAACAATTACTTACACCTAAAACCTAATTAATTTTGACACGATTATCAGAAGTTTTAAAATTCTCTTAATATGGTGAAAAAACTCATTTAGGTTATCACATTATGTCTGTAGATTTATCTGAAATTAATTCATCACTTTCAAAATTTAATGGATCAATAAGACTTTATAACGACACGGGTCATTTAAATTTTTAGAAAATCTAAAAGTCACGTTGATTCACAATGCAAAATAATAACCATTTTGAAGTTCATAATACTTAATTTTTGATTATACATCAATATATATATGTGTATATAAATATTTTATAATAATTAATCACAGTGTATAGGTAATATAATATTATTATGGTTATTTATAAATTTTGATCATTAATCACGATGTTTGAAATTTAAATAGGTAGATATACTGATAAATGAAAAATATAAAAATTTACACCATTTATCGTAACTGATTAATAATAATGATATAATCTAAAAATATTACTTTGAAATCACATAAAAATACAATAATTAACATAGTTGTATTCATCAAATTACTATCAGGTGGTGAGGGAGGGGGGGAACACTACGAATTCTATGAAACCTCCCTCGTCGTAAATATATTACTGACACAAACACAAAATACGTATGTGGTGTAAGGATTAGGTTGTGGGTGAGTTGCGGCCCGACGTGTCATTTCTGGTGTTAGAAATTGGCGTATTGCGGCCCGATAATATTTTAGCTGTAGGTGAGTTGCGGCCTGAGTAATTAACAAGTCCGTCTTTACGTTGTTGCTGCAGGCTCGACTTTGTTATTTTTGTTACGCCAAGTTCGTACAGTTGCGTTAAAACCATCATATTTGATATTTCTGATCGATTTCTTGTGCCATACGATCGTACTCGTGCTCAAGTCGTAGGAGCCTTGTGATTAAACGTATATTTACGTGTTTTTATTACACTTCTTTTTTGATTTTGTTACTTACCGAAAAAACATATTTGCAAGAATTTTCACTTTAAAAAACTTAAAAAAATTAAATAAAACACTTAACCACGAATTTTCAATCGTAATGATTGAAACACAATCTATAAGAAGTACATGGCACGAGCCACTAGTATAATACATACCTGTATTATCATCGTATATTACTCGTCCACGTCTATCTCTTTATCCTGTGTAAGCTTCAGGTACTTGAGGTACTTGTATATTATAGTTACAGTAAGCTATACATACAATGGATTATTCTATATGATAAGAATAACTATTGAATTTGGATTCGGACCGACAGAAGTTGTCGCATTACATACCTCGTTATCTATTGACAACCTGCAAACACTAAATCTTATGTACACAACGGTTCACCTGTAATATATTATTATTATTAGCATTTTTATTGAAAAATAAGGAAACAAATTCTATTGAATACAAAATGAATTAAATTGAATGTGTACTAGTCGATAAAAAATTATGTTGTATCACTCGTATTAAGTGATACACACATAAAGACACTTCATCATTGTACACTTTAAACTAACAACCATTTAATCAAATAATCAAAAATTTATCTTGACCAGGTGTTTTAATATTTGGCACTGGTAAAAACTTGTATGATATTATTTTTATATATTCAAGTTTGTCAATTTTGTTTTCTTCTGTTTTATAGTATTATTTTTCTAATATATTTGTTCTGCAATTATTTATATGAGTACTTCTTAGTTTTATATTTTTATATATTTTTTAGAACATCGATGAATACAAAAATATTAGGAAGAGCAATGTAGAACTTGGCGTTGAATAAGCGGTGAAATGTTCTCAGCAATATAAAAGTGACGACTATGGTGTATTTGTTATTTTGGTCTTCTACATTGTACTCTCATTATTAAACAGTCAACAAGTTATTAGTTAAGATACCACATACAATGTTATAAATTTATATCATGACGGTCAGTGACTTAACTGGGAAAAAATCTAGGAGGAGAGGTAAAACAATTTATTTAAAATGTTGTTTATTTTTATAGTTGGTTATATTGGGGGGGGGGGAATCATAATTTCCCCCTCACAAAATTTTCTAGGGAGTAACTGTCCCCCTAGCCCACCATAATTATGCCAACTGTCGTTATTATGGAATAGCAAACGATAATAATATTAGGATGCGTGCAAAAATTAATTTGGGACGCAAATAATATGCAGCCATGTAGAAATCCGATGTCATACTTTTACCATTTTATTTTATTTCCTTTAAATCTCATGACCATAATGATAATTATACGCTAGCATTCTAAAATCGTGAGACATTGTGAGTTATGAGTTATAATCATCATCAAATTTTATCTCAGTGCAGTTGAGTCAAGGAGGTGTAAAATCAAAAGGTTGTAAAAAAGTTTAACACAATTATGTTAGAAAACACTTTTTTACACAAAAAAAACAATCCACTGAGGTTAGGGTACATTTGAGTTCAAAATTTTAAGATGTTTTTAACAAAAAATAAACCATTCTACCGCAGTACTACTATTGTAAAATAAATTACTTCAATAATAATGTAAAAAATATATCATGAAATATTATACTTTATTATATAAGCTGGCAAATTTCTTTCACTTAAAATTGTTTTTTATATACAGTGATAAACATATCATTGAAATTAAATTTAACATATCCATTTCAATGGCCTACTTGGCATAGAGGTAATCAGTCTCTAACTTTTTTATTTTAACGATTTTTTAAAACTTGATTTTAGTTTATTGATTGCCATGATAATAATTTAAACAAGATATAATAGTCATCAAATCATTGTATGTAATAAAATATAAATGTAAAATATTTTAAAATGTAAAAAAGCGGGAAAGTGGGTACCGCTCTGCTGTACATTAGGGGGTGGGATGAACCTCGGACTAGGGTAGGTTAAATTTGAATGCAATGATAGGTATCATTGTATACGAAAAACGACTCTGAACGGAGATGATTTGTCAGTCTAGGATATATTATATTTAAATATTGTCATACATTCTATTTTGAAACAAATATTTTATTTTTAAATTAGGACGCATTATTTGCAAAAGTCATGGTTAATCAATTAATTATTAATTTTTATGAATTATACCTACAAAATAGTTTGCAAATATTCATGGTTTTGACGAATTTTTGTCAATATTTGAACTTCAAATGCTAATAAAAAAAAATTGTGCATATGTATTCTTAAAACCTTTTGATCACTATAAGAATAACTTATGAGGAACTTTCTATTAAATGTTCAAGTATTTTGATTCGACCAAAAAAAATTTATCGACACTTCAAAAAAAAATTTTCAGAAAAATTGAAAACTTCAGTTGTCTATAAATAGCTCAAAAAAATTCAAAATATTTTGAAAATTAAATCATGTAAAGAAAATTTCAATCTAAATAACTGGTAAAATTTTCAAGTATCTACGACTTATACTTTTTAAGTATTAACAAATATTTAAAATCGTTTGAGGATAAATCGTTGTCGTTACGCTATTTCGTAAAAATTTTAAATTCAAACCCACTTAAAATTTTTTCTATAATGAAACTTCGAGTTTTTACTATACCTATTTGAAGGAAAACTTAGGGAAAACATAGTGTAGTATTTTTAATCCTTAGTTTTAAACACAAACAATTTTATGATTTTTTTAACTTCAAAATTACTTACAAATTTTCACGTTTTTGATAGATTTCGTAAATATTTGAACTATAAACATTTATAAAAAAAAAAAAATTGTGACTAACGATTTTTAATTTTTTTTTTTTTGCTACAATAAGAAAAACTCATAAGAAACCTTGTATTAAATTTTCAAATTCTTTTAGTCATCCAACATTTTTTTATTGACATTTAAAAAAAAAATTCTCATAAAAATCGATAATTTCAGTGGTCTATTAATAACTCAAAAAAAGTCAAAATTTTTTGAAAATTAAACTGTATATAGATAACATTAACATTAACATTTAGTAAAAATTTCAAGTATTTACAGTGATTAGTTTTTGAATTACAACCATATAAAAAAATCGATTTGGTCAAAAACTGGTTTTTCGTAAAAATTCCCGTTTTTCCGTCATTTTTTTTTTTGTTTTTCTCGATTTTTTTGAAAACTGTTGGAAAATGTTTACTTTTTACCTTTATAATGCACCAAGGATATTCACTTTTCCATCGGAAATCACTCCCGAAGTTTAAAATTGAAGCATTATTTCGACTATTAATGTTGTACACAGACAAAAAAAAAAAAAAACACACATTGTAAAATCAATACATTCATCACTCCGTTCAGAATCTAAAATATAGTTATTCAATCACTTTCATTAAAAATGATATGTGTGTAATATTGTATTTCAGAGTTTTTTTTTTTCATAGTTTTTATTCAGGGGACCTATTCCACAGTGTAAATAATATTATATTATCACTACTTTATTTTTAATCATCCTTTACGATAGCAAAATTTTAATAATTTATCTATTTATGTGTATAAACATTGTTTATTGTTGATGTAAAACACACATATAATATATATTTAAAAAGTTTAAGTATAAACGTACATCTCATCAAAAGATTTTATGTATAAAAAAATGTACTATACTTTTAAAATTCAATTATTGAAAGTATTTATTATGTATATATACATATAGTTTAGATTTATATAAAATAAATTATTTAATTAGCGATTTTCAATTGGATGAGCTTATAAAAATAGAAATGTTTTTAGATAATATTTTACCATAGTATTGTTTTCAATAAAAATTAGGGAATTTTAGGAAATTTTTACTTTTATTACCTTCAAAGTACCAACTAAATTCAATATGTTAGTAGGAATTACCGTGTGAATGTGGATGTTCGATTTAAATTTTCTGCCTTAAACGTAGTGACAGACAAAAAAAAAAAGTAAAAGAAACTCACGCAACATTATTAAGCTAATATACTAATAGTTCTCTGTTCAGCACCTACTACATTTTATGATGTATCACTAAAAATTTTATAATCTAACAATTTTTTATGAAATAGATTATAAAATAGTAAGAAAACAGATTTGTTCATTCTTTGATTAATTATTGCAAAAAAAATAATATTTATAAGTGCATTAGTATAGTTCCATTTTTATATTATATATATATATATATATGTATTTATTTATTTAAGCACATTATGTACAATTTATAAACAATAGCATTTATAATACAACACAATAAATAAATTTTAAATCTGTAGTGATTAAATTGTTAATAATACTATTCTAGCTCTCATTGTTAAATATTTTATGACTTAAGCTTCCAATTAAATATGAAGTACTTCTCCCTGTAATCATATATATAAATGCTCGTATTTTTATGTTAGTTAGTTATATTTTAATATTGGACATATTTACACCATTATTTTAATTTCCGTAGTGATAGTGTAGATTTTTATATTATACATTTCTTGAAAATTGGCATCAGTAGTTAAATTTTTTTGGAAGCACCAAAATATATATTTGACGTTATTTTTATTGTTATCTTAGTTATTAACATCGATTCATTGATCAACTCATCACAGGAAAAATTGGCATTATGATCATCACGTAAGTTCACATCCCTAGTTGGTTTTGGTTGATATTATATTATGTGGATAGAAGTAAATATATAATGCAATCAGTCATATTTTTATCAAATGAACTTAAAATAAACAACAAAAATGATTAATTACTACTATTTGGTTATTTGATAAATTAATGATTTGTTTTGTGATCTTTATTATAAATATATTATAAGACGTTAGTGTACGATAAAACCTAGCTCAAGTCTATTTTTATTTACACTTTTTAATTCGTTATCATAAGTGAAAACAAATGGGTATAATTTTCAAAGTATTTATACTCTCAATGATAATTTTCAAGTTTAAAATAGGTAAACTATATTAATTTCATGTGATACAATTAATTTTAAATTATGAACTAAATAAAAGGAATTAATAACTCAAGTTTATCAATAAAAACTTTTTTATAATTTGAATCTAACCCTTTAATTTAAAATAATTATTCAAATTGAAAAACTGTTTTTTTAATGTGCTTTTCTTATATTATTATTTTCCGAATTATTTAAAAGTATATTTTGTTTTTAAAACAATATACATTAATTTCTACTATTCAGTCGTTTTTTACATTTAATATATTTTTATTGCTTTGATTTACTTAATCAACTGTATTATGATTGTTATTTTTCTTTCAGTAGATAAATGGATAAAACAAATTTAATATGATTAAGTACAAGAAGTTTTTTTTATTAAATTGTATATTTTTACACAGCACTCAAAATATCAGATACAATGATATTGATATCTGTAGTAGATTACATTATTAAAATAAAATTCTCATTTCTCAATGAATCAAAATTTTTGTTCTTACTGTAAAAATGTTATTTATTGTTTACTTACAAGTATAATCAATAATTTTTAGTCGAATATTAAATTTTATTTTATTTCTAATTTGGTGCAATAAATTTCACATAATCATATAGATAATTTAAGAACACATAAGCTACTATAATAGTATTTTTGTTGCCTTAATAACCATTTTTAGGCATGTTTATTTATACAATAATATAATCATTAAGCCTACATATTAAATGAACATAAAATGTGAAATTTAATATTAAAGAACACAATGTAGGAACGCGGGGCTATCCTAATTCCAAAATAAACCCATATAGCTATTTTTTTATATAGCCAAATTACCTTAGCTGCATGAGAAAAACAATGAATCGAAAATATATTCAAACGAAAATTTGTCTATTAAGCTGATTTTTTTAGAGGTTACGTGGTAACATATTTATATGATATACCGATTTTTATCAGCGACTAAGGTGGTATGTCGTAACAAAAACGAATGAATAAAAAATCACATTATATCTAATCCAAATACATATAATCTATGTTAACACTACAATGATTTAATAATACATATTATGTATATTTTAGTATGAGATTAATATATGTTTACGTGTTCAAAAGATTTTTAAGAAAAATTGAACAGAACAAATTTAATAATTAAGTATGCAAGTTCCTAATTGTCATATAACGAAACTGTGTTTTTTTTTAGATTACCTTCAAAACGATGCAGCCTCTTCATTGGATTAGTGGTATTAATGACCACCGCAGTATTATTTGTGTTCGTATATTCGCTAGTCTCCGTCAAAGAAATTCAGGACCCCGAATTTCCCGAGCCACCATCAAGTTTGCCAATGGGAGTATACGACAAGGTTGGTGTCGTATCTAACGGTGGACCCTGCTCACAAATTGGAGTGTAATATACATTTTATTAATTGTTTAATATGACTTCCTACCTATAGAGCACTGTTTTCTAAATTCAATATTAGGATAAACCACTAATTGGTTATTTTATAATCTTGATAACATTAAATTATAAAATTATTGAATGATCATATTTTAAGTTTTCAATTAATAAAAAGAGTAAGAAAAACACAAATTAAGGATAGTAAAATAAATATTAAAAAAACTCTATTCTAGCATATTAATGTAATCTTCCCGAAGACATAATATATCTTCATGATAATATATATATATTATGTAACAAAATTTTGGACAATTACTATTTAGCCATTTCTTTGACTTGACTAATATATTTATAGTGTTTCAATGTCATAGAATGTATTCAATATTTCTATGGTTTATTTTTTTATTTTTTAAAGGGATGTAATGTCAAAAGGCGGAAATGCAATAGATGCAGCTATAGCTACTTTGCTATGCGACGGTGCAGTTTGTCCACAACAAATGGGTATTGGTGGTGGATTTATAATGAGCATTTACAACGCAACGACCAAAAAAGTAATGATGATCAACGCACGCGAAACGGCGCCGGCCTTAGCAAATACATACATGTTTGTAAATGAACCGATAAAATCTATGTATGGTACGCATACTTAAAATAATAAATACAATTATAAATTATTTACTGCCTGACAATGCCAAATAAACAATATTACACTTATACCAATACCTGCAGTTATATATTTTAATATTAATATTATTTGATGGATTGAAATAAATCGATTTAGAGACGTTATATCTACCTATATTTTATTAATCTAAAAATCTAAACTACTTATTCAGTTTTTAAATTGTACAACCGTTTTAAATAGGTATATATAATCAAGTATTTTATGTTGATTATGTTGTAAGATACTTGACAAATTGCACTTGAATCGTTTATATATCGTGTATATATATTGATCACATTATATATATAAAGATTTATACCAGAATTTTAAATTGAACGGTTCTTGTGAAACTAAACTAACTTGCAATAAAATTATGATTAAAATAGCTTATAAATAAATAAAAATTTATAAAACATATTCATTAGTTTTAATTTTGAAAATCTAGGAGCACTAGCGGTTGCAATTCCAGGAGCCCTTAAAGGCTACTCGACCATATATAACTTATACGGTGGTGGTGTACCATGGGAAACGTTGTTTGATCCAACCATAAAACTATGCGAAGAGGGTATAACGATCAGTGATCATTTAGATTTTTCTTTAAAATTTGATGAAGATTTGATAAAAAATGATACAATCCTCAGGTATAATATGATTATATTACGTCACTTTTCAAATAAATTACTAGATGAAATTCCTTTTAAATGAAAAATTGTTTTTTTCTTAAACTAATGTTTACAAATGTACAATAACGTATTTTTATTTTTAATACATTTAAAACGTTTTTTTTATTTATTATTGAACAATTCATCTGAAATATATTCATTAATTTCAATAATACTAATTATTGGTTGTAAATTATGTAAAACTTAAAAAAATAAATTGATGGTCATTTTTATATAGAAACATTTTTCTCAACGAGAACAGTGGATACTTGAAGACGTCAGGAGAAACATACAGGTTACCAAAGTTAGCAAAAACTCTAAAAATCATAGCAAAAGAAGGTACAAATGCCATATATAACGGATCGCTAACATCAAAATTAATACACGAATTCAGAAAACACAATGGTATTATTACAAAAAAAGACTTAGCAGATTATAAGTAAGTGTACTAATTAACTTGAGTTTAATAATTTTCTATTTAATTGTAAATTATTTTAGAAATTTAAAAATTAGTCTAAAAGCATACTATCTATCATATAATATATTTATCGAAAACATAAAATATATTTCAAAATTATAAAATTATGTTCTTTAGGGTTGAAATTGAAGAATCTTTTTCAGTTAACTTAACAAGTGGACATACAATACATTTAGGACCACCACCTAGTTCTGGTATAATATTAGCTTATATTCTCCGTGTATTAGACGGTATTTTACCGGCGCCTGATGTTGGCTTAGATGAACATCGGTTGGTTGAAGCTTTTAAATTTGGTTACGGTGAACGATCCCATTTAGGAGACCATCAGTTCATTGACGTATCTCAAGTATGTGATTATAAAATTGTATAAAATAAACCTTACAATACTAAATTTATTATTCTTATTTTTTAGATTTATAATAAAGTAAAATCGGATAGTTACATTAAGAGTATAAGAAATAAGATTCTTGATGATTTTACATCGTCAGATCCGAGATACTATGGGGGTGATTTTTATACTCCAGAGGACCATGGAACGGCTAATATAGTTGTAACCGATTCGATGGGAAACGTTGTCGTATGTACCAGTACAATAAATACATTGTAAGTGTTAATTTATGCATTTAAAAAAATGTATTCCTGTTAGATATCTAGTACATTCATTAAGATGTCGAATTAATTTCATAATAGTTTTGGAAGTGGTTTCGTGTCACCCAGCACTGGCATCATTTTTAACAATCAAATGAACGATTTCTCTACTCCTGGAGTCACCAATTTTTACGGAATCCCATCGTCACCAGCCAATTACATAAAACCAGGAAAACGGCCAATGTCTTCTATGTGTCCGACTGTATTTACCGACGATAATGGTGACTTTGTTCTCGGAGCAGGAGCAGCTGGAGGATCAAAAATCACTCTTACTACAGCATACGTAAGATTTATATTTACTCATAATATAGTTATATTTTATTTTTATTTTTACTAAAATTTGTATGATAAAATTATTAACCTTGTTGTATACCTCCTTCTTATAGAATTTTCCGGTCTCTTAGCCATCATTACAATCATTGATTAAAAATATTTTTTTGAACTATAAGTTTCTAAAATTGAATTTTAATTTAATTTATTATTATACAATTTTACTACCTACGATATTGTGTTTATGGAATTTTGAATTCAAAATATACTTGTTCAATTTTAACTGATATATTATTTTAATCATTTTTAAATGTATGCAATTAATAATATTTAAAATGTACATAGCTAACCGTGGTCATAAAACTACTGAAGGATTATATATTAGACTCTAAAAAAAATAAAAACTTTTTTTACCAGATGGCTGCCCATAAATTATGGTATAATAATACGTTAAAAGAAGTATTGGATAAACCTAGAATATACCATCAACTTGTACCTATGGAAATTAAATATGAATATCGAACGACAAAAGTAAAATCAGAATAATATAATATTAGTAACATTTTATTTTACAAAAAATAATTAAATTAAAATCTACTATTATAATTTTTAGAATGTTGTACAAAAGCTTAAAGACATTGGTCATCCAGTAAGAAGGATGGATTATACTCGAGGTTCAGCAGCATCGGCTATTAGTAAATCCCCTACAGGAACGATTGAAGCTATGTCAGATTTTCGACGGCCAGGGAATACATCAGGATATTAATATGACTACGTATATATTGTATATGTTTATCAATTGACTATTTTCAGTATTTTTAGTAGGTATATTCTAAAAGCTTAATCTCAAGTATTAATTATTTAAAGTTATATAGGATATGTGATCTAAAATATTTATTAATATAATTAATAAAATTTAATATATTATAATAATACAGTTATTTACTATGTAAATATTGAAATAAAATTATATTAAAATTTATAACGTAATATAATATTTTATAAATGATAAACATTGTATGCCTACTTATAATTATATGTATATAGAAAATACTTCGAATTTTCTACATACATAAATAAATAATTTAATTTTCAAAATAATTTGACTCGTAATTTATAGACATTTGAATTTTAGAATTTTTTTTGATAAATCTTAATAAACAATTATTTACTTTATAATGTTATGCTTTATATGTTTGGAAATTAATTTTAGTTTTATTTGTATAAATATTGATGAAAATATATTTTTTCGTTTAGTTAAAAAGCTTAAATATTTAATTCAGGATCCCATAGAATTTTTATAGCCATAAAATGTTTTTTTTTAATGTATTAGCTCAACTAATTTTTATAAGCACTGAAAGTTAAAATTTTGAAAATATTAATATTATTCAATTTTGTCAATAATTCATGTGTAAATAAATAGTTTTATAAAATTGTAATAAAATATAATATTGTAATAAAATAGTTTCTATTTACACTAATTATAATATAAAAATATGATTATGGTTTATAAAATTATGGATATTTCACTATAATTAAATACATTTTATAGTATTTTTATTAAATTTTTTGAAAAAAATAATTTAGTATATTGCCATTTTGGTTATTTTTATTTATAATTATATAATTCTAATCGTATTATGCATGTTTACCTTATCCCATAATATCATAGAAATTATAAATAGGTATTTAAAATAATTACTTTTTATAACCTATTGTATAATTTGTGCATGATAATAACATAGTCTGTGTTATTGAAATAAAAATTACAATCACATCAGTTGATCAAAGATTATGCTTATACTACAGTATAGATAGCTATATACCATTTAGGCATTTCATATCTATATAGATCTACCAACAGTGTCCTTTTAGCATAATATACAAGATATTTATTTTATATTTATCAAAATAAAACTCTTAAAAAATTAAAGTAAAATATCTTAAAAGTTATGAATTAATTATTCAATAACAAATCTCTTGTGATGTTAAATACATAAATAACTATTTTATTCCAAACAAAATTATTATTTCAAATTATAATAGTAGTCAACAGTACTGGTAAAATTTATCTATTTATGTTAAACTTAATAATTTCACAATATTATCCTTTTCATAGGTTAAAAGCTCTTTAAATATTTTTGTAAAAAAATATTATAGACTAAAATAATTTGAAGACATGTTTAAAAAATTTAAAACTAATGGTGTATGTAACACTATAAAATGCATAGTAGAAAAAGTATTTTCTTTTTAACACTCAAAGTCATAACTTAGTGTAATTTAACTTTAATTAGACAATCAAACTCAAAATAATAAACATCGATGCATTTCCTCGATAGAACATTTTCATGTTTGTCTTTTTCTTATGTATAGAAACTAAATAAGTACTATTTATTACACAATAATACTTACTGAAGATTATTCTTTAATCATTTTTAATTTATAATAAGTACTAATATAATATTATAAAAATAATATCAAAAAAATACTTCTATCTACAATATTATTGAATATTGTCTCTAATAGAAAATTGGTTGAAAATGTTTAGCTATTTATAGATATTTTATTTGTTATTTTATAATTTATATTGATTATTTTTTTTCTTAAATAATAAGGTTTCTCATTTCCTCATTTTCTAGCTTATTTTTTTCACAGAAATTTAAAAATACCCTATGCATATTTGCACACATTTTATTTAGATTTGCTTAAAGTTAAAATATTGATAAAATTAAATATTTAAACAATAAATAATGATTTTAAATACTTGATTTTATTTTTAAATTAATTTAAATTAGCCATTACGCAGGTACATTTTTTTTTTTTTTTAATGGCACATTATATAATATATTTGCCCGCTTATATATTTACACAATTCTGAAGAACATCGGTAATGACTTGTTAATAAGTTAATAAAAATAATACTATTATATGCAATGATTTAAAATTATAAAATATTCTTAAAAAAAAAAGTCTCGCACCGTAAATTCATCTAGAATCGTTTTTTTACACATTATGATTAAGTCTAAAATGATTACCGTTCCAATCTTAATTATCTATAACTTTTAAATTGTATTATCCATCACATAATAAGTGAATGTGAGTTTCATGACACACAAGTGAATAATTAATCCTGTAGTATTATATATACCAAATCATATATATATTTAATCTATACAACGTTTTTATACTTTATTAGTTTGGTATAAAATAATAAAAACAAACAGTTGCGTATTCAGTTTATAATTGGTTGCGCTGATGATAATACGTATATTACGTATAAATTGGTTTGACAAAATGGTCATAATAATACAATAAATTTAAAAACACTCATTATTTTTTTAGCTTTTTGATAAAAACTTGGAAGACAGACCACTTCGCTGACGCCATGGCTATTTCCAAGTATGTCCAGCTTTTTTATGTTAGTATTATCTAATTACCTTAAAAGCTACTATTGTTTGGTACTATCTAATACCTACAATAAAAATAGAAATGTACGTGTTACGTTAGTAATATATACTTTATGTTCAGAGCATTTTTTAGCAGGGAAATTAAAAAAGTGTTAACAGGAATATTCTTCTCAAATTCATTTTTTTCCGTGTAGTAAAAAAAAAAAAAAAAAATGATTTTCAAAAAAAGTGATGTATATGTTAAAGCGAGTATATCTTGCTTAACACTATTAGTTCTCCAGTTTCTTGTGTAACACAATACCATAATAATTCTAAAATTACCTTTTTAAAAAAGGAGGTATGTGTAAGAAAATTTAACTAGCTTAAACTTTTAAAAGATTCCTGCTAAAAAGTGCTGCAAACAATAAATACATAATATGTTTTTTTTAAAAAACTGTGTTACAGTAAAAATATTTTTAAGCAGTGTGGATGTACTTATTTAAAAAAAATATAAACAATATCTTACAAAAAAAAAAAAAACATTATTACATTAATCTATTGGTGAAAAAACAAATGTTTATTTAACTGCTGTTAGTACAGTGCACATGAATCCAATTCAATCATTTATTCCGTTTTAATTATGATACAATAATTTCATAGTTTAAAATAATTATTTTACTGGTATTAAAAACTAAAGTAATAAAGACATATTATTCATAAAATTCATGGCATCATTAAACTTTGTGTCAAATTTTGTAAATAGAAAATATTATAACGCATGCTCTGAAATAATATAACCACATGCAGTCTATGACTCACACGGAACGTTAATATTTTATTGTTTTTAGATTACAATCCATTCGTTGCTTTCTTTTGCTAGGACTATCGATATTGATCGCTATTGTTTCACTATGGGTAGTAATCTCACAACATAACGTCGCAAATGAAATCCCTGACCCAGAATTTGAATTGCCACCATCGAGTATGCCGATGGGTTTGTACAAGAAAGCCGGAGTAGTGTCAAATGGTGGACCGTGCGCACAAATCGGAATGTAATATTATAATGTATTGACATTAATAACCTGATTATACTCTAAAATTAATTGTTTTGTAAAAGGGACGTGATGGCCAAAGGTGGAAATGCCGTTGATGCTGCTATAGCTACAATTATATGTGACGGTGCTCTATGTCCTCAATTTATGGGTTTGGGTGGAGGATTTTTAATGAGTATATACAATGCCACAACCAAAAAAGTAATGTCAATCAATGCTCGTGAAACAGCGCCATTAGCTGCAACAGACTCCATGTTTGTAAGACCTAAACTTTCTGTGCACGGTACAACCATTAAAACAAGAAAAAAATTTTTCTTATCTATATTTAAATAAATATTTTCAATTGATAATCAATATGAAAATAAATATCAATTTTATTCACTATTATATTTCAGTGCATAATGTTTCTAAATGAAATGAAAACTAAATTATGTATAACGTAATTAAACATATTTCAAATTGAGTGATACTATACAAATTTTAATTTAAAAATATAGGTGGTTTGGCGGTTGCAGTTCCAGGAGAACTTAAAGGCTTTTCGACTATCTATAGTTTATACGGTGGAAATGTTCCATGGCCATCACTATTTGAGCCAACTATAAAGTTATGTGAGGAAGGCATGACAATCAGCAAAACTTTAGCAATTAGTTTAAAACATAACGAAGAATTGATCAAAAACGACCCAATGCTCAGGTATGAAAGCCAAAATTATTTTTGCATATACTTTTTTGACTAAAAATCTATAAAATGATTTATTAGCCATAAAATATGTTTAATGTTTTAATCAATTTTAATAAGTTTAAAATTTGAATAAGATAAAATTAACTTTCATCGAAAATAATAATATTAAGAACAAGATAAACTGATATCTATTCGGTAAAGACTTTACTATGATCTTCTTATTTTGTAATTAAATTCGAGATTTATGAAATTATGAATTTTCGATGAACTTGATAGATATAATGATATTTATTAATGTTTCATTACCCTCGATATAAATACTCAGAAAATTAATACATTAATTTTACTATTAAATATAAAATACTTATACATTTTTCTCTTTCTACCCTAAATACTCATGTAACTACCTTGTATATTTAAAGGTAATTGGAATTTATTCCGTAATAAACAATTTATTATTATTATTATGAAATACATAGTTAAATTTATGCAAAAAATGTTTTCTAGAAAAGCATTCTTCAACGAAAAAACTGGACAAGTAAAGATAACCGGGAAATATCGTTTCTAAGTTGAGAAACTATGAAAGTCTTAGCAAACGAAGGTAGTGATGCCTTTACAACGGTTCGTTAACGAAAACTTATTAAAAGACTTAAAGAGTAAATGGGATAATCACAGAAGATTTAGTCAACTACAGTGAATATATTATATCTTAATAAGCTGTGCCTAATTAATATCAATTTTATATTAATTTAAATAATTGAAAACAGTCAATGTATATTATATTTTCAATTAAATAAATTAAATTTAATTAGTAAGTAAATAAAAGAATAAAGCTATTTCAATACTTAGGTGAATTAAATGTTTTAAATGGACGTGAATATTTACAATTAAGCAAAATAAACATTTTCAGAGTCGAGGTCGAAGAATCACTTTCTGTAAATTTGAAAAATGGACATACATACGCGGGACCGCCACCTGGTTCTGTATGATATTAGCCTACATACTCCGCGTGTTGGATGGTTTATACCAGCGCAAATGCAGGTTTGGACGCTCATCGATTAGTAGGGCTTTAAATTTGGTTACGCCGAAAGACCCATTTAGAAAGTCATAAATTTGTAAAGATGTCTGGAGTATGTCTTAGATCAAATACGTGTTTACGAATGTTTGAATGATTTTTATCATAGATTTACAATAATGTGAAATCGGATACTACATGATAAAATACGTAATAAGATATCAGATAATTTTACTTCGTTAGATCCTACTACGGAGTAATTATAATGTGCCAGACGACCACGGAACTGCCAACATGGTGAC